>NC_069395.1:59815000-60157500 GCF_027475565.1 Acinonyx jubatus | reverse complement strand
GTCTGTAAACTCCTTGGTGGCAAGGTATATGTCTGTAAGGCATAGACAAATCTACGACACAAGGAATAAGCATTACGCTCAAACTCTCCATCAAGAGGGTGAAGTGAGTCTGCGGTAGTGTCAAGAAAAATGGCAGGAGATGGTTATCGTGTGGAATACACAAGAAAGGATATACTTTCTAGAGGCAAGACAAAACCTTGAGAATGAATCTCAGAAGAACTAGGATGATATATGAATCAGTGTTTACTGCCAAATGTTATCTTCTGCTTTGGCAAAGGATATGATGATATTGTTGTCCTTGTGAGATACATTCAGAACCTAAAAATATATCCAACAACACCAACTGACGAGTGGCCAAAACACAGAAGTCTGAAACCTTGATAATCCAAGGAGGGACATTTGTAATGTCAACAATTGAGATGTTTATTTCGTGATGTTTTCTAAAGGATGCATGCTGGTGTGTGTGGATAACCACTGATGATCTCTCCTTCCCACATCCATCATCAGAATCCTGGGTGGGTAGGCATGTGGTCCTCAGTGTGGTGTGTTCCTGGGTGAGAAGCCTGGCTCAGGGTTTAGGTTTGACTCAGCTAAAGAGCTGATAGCTTTCCTGCCACCCCTGCCCCTCACCAGGCACATTGAGATACCTAAGAAAAGATAAACGTAGAAAATAAGAGGCAGGTCGTTCTCCTACATTGGGCTCCAGGCCATCCTAACAGGTTGCTTATTGGTGACCAGTGGTGTTCTGGAGCTGGTATGTGTTCTTGTCCATTGTTAACTTCTCAGGAGGTCTCTGTCGGTTTTTAATATAGTTCAATAACTTATATTAAAAGGATGTAATAAATACTTGAAAGTCATAAATTCCTCATTATTGTCCTACATTTCATAATTATGCTCCAAAAGTTATTTACATCTGGTAAATAAACTGCTCATCTCTTCCCAACTCTGGGTTCTGTGTCACACATTGGAATTGGAAGCTGAGAATAGCCATGTTGGGACTGTTTGCACCACAGAGACCAGCAAACAGTACAAATTAGCACTTGGTTGATTGTTTTATTGACTGTCTAGACTTCAGAAAGTTTTGGAGAAAACACTAGCAGTTCAGATAAAAACGTAAAGGTGCGTTGTATCTGTCGCTGTTGCATTGTAAACAGCAAAAATTTTTTAAAACAGGAGTGGAATGTTCTCTGGTTATTTGAAAACTGTTCACCTGAGTCAACCAAAGGAATTTGCTCACATCATTGATAAAGAAGTAAAATTTGGACATTCATCTTCCTTAGCTTACTTTCGTCTTACTTGTTAATATAAAGAAAAACAGCAACCAGCATTCATGCCACACACAAAATTATGACAGTAACTTTACTGGGAAAGGAATTACGGATTGAGCTACAACTTCATTTGTTAACTCCAGGTTAAATTTCAGCCATGGGTTGGCTGGCTATGGATACAAGAATTGGGTGGAAACCGGTGTAAGCATCCTTGGGAGTACCAATGGGCTGCATGAAATTTACAGTAAGCGGTATTCTCTGTTTTATTCTTGATGAATTATGTGGGACATACTCTTAATATCAGTATAATTCATAATAAACTTGTATTTATTGAACATACATTTATGTGTGTAAAAATGCATACTTTTTTTGGAGGGCCAATTATTACTCTGTTAGCACATCACTGCCAGACTAGAAGCCAAAAGCAACGCCACCTATCCCTTGACTTTCAAAGTTTGTGGCTGTTTATGACATTGTGGGAAAACCCTGTCTCCTCTTTCTTCTTGATGATCAGCAATATGTTTCTTGGGCTCAAGGCTTCCTGTTTGTCTAAGATGTTAACATTCTTGAGAGACGTGCCACATGATCTCTTAGTAGTCATTTATATCATAGTATGCTTGAATTTGTCATATTGCTTCACCGATTAGAGAAGCAGGGATATTGTTGATAGTGAAAAAGTTCAGAATGGGGAGTTAGACATCAAAGCTGAATTTTATCTACTTCATTATTTTGTCCAAGGCCAGCAAGAAATTTAGAATTAGAACTGTTTATGACACAGAAGAGTTTACATCCCTTGTGGGATGGTGGTCTTAAATAGTTTGCTTCTTTTATCAGGGCCTTATCTGGTCACCTAGTTGTGTTTGGCAGTCTGCAGCTCAGTAGAGGGGCGGTTAATAAGGTGGGAATTGTTGGTATAGTTGGAGATGTATTTTAGCTGAATTATCAAAAAAGAGATCCTGTTAGAGAATCCATTCAAAACTTTGGTACCATGAGAAAGTGACTCACTGTTAGTTATTGACACATTTTTTTTTAACCATTCAGTTTTTGAAGTAGTTTTTCTCCTATTCTGAAATTTCAAGGCAATAGGGTGTAACTGTTTTCAGACATCAGGAAGTAAGTGAGAGAGGAAATGCACAACTTGAGAGGGTCACTGTTCGTTTAAAAGTGTACATAAAGTCAAACGTTAAAACTCCCATTATAAATGAAGCAGATTGTAAGATTGACCACCATTAAATTTAAAATAAATCACTGTGAGGCTTCTCTTGGGTTAAATATTGGCTGCTACTAAGTTGACCTTGATTTCTAGTGCCTCTCCACTCCAGCCCAATCTGTGCCTGCCATCATCTGCATCTCAAACAATGGTACCAGCATTCATTCCACTGTTTAAACTAAAACCTCAGTTATTCTCGATTCTGTCCTTTCTCTCACCCTGTGTCCAATCCATCAACAAGTTCCCCTGGCTCTCCCTTTAAAATACACCATGACTCTATCCACATTAAATGATTCCACAGCTATCCCTGTCATCTCTTGCCCAGACTGTTGCTACCTACTATCTGTTTAGTCTCTGTAGTGCAACCAAAAGGTTCTGTTAAACATTTCAATCAGCTTGTGCCATGGTGTACTCAAAACCCTCAGCGCACCATTGGTCCTTGCCTGAGCCTCCAAGCCCTACGAGGCCGGGGCCTGGCCATTGCTCTGACTGCCAATATCACCGAATCTCCCACTGGGGTTTCCCCCTGGCCCTTTGCTACATCAGTGCTGGCTTCTGGGTGGGGTTAGAATGTGCCAAGCTCATCTACTTCAAGTGATGGGCACCTGATGTTCTGTCTGAAATTCTCTTTCTCCATTTATTCATAAGAATTGTGATTCCTCTCAGCTCACATATCAACTTTCCTGAGCCCTCTATTTAAGATAGCCAGCTCCCCACTCCTTGTACTACTCTGTTTTCACCCTGCTTTATTCTTCCTAGTGTCAATCACTACCTGATATATATGATTTTAGTGTTAGTGATGATTCCATGATCCCTGCCCCTGTAATAATACTCTGCCTTTCCCTTTCCCTGATACTCTTAGTTCCCATTACCTTTTACTCTACTCCTACTCATGACATTTATTACCCTCTAACATTAGATGTAGTTTCTGTATTATGCTATTGTCCCTGGTCTCTTTCTCTTACTAGAATGTAAACTCCATGAGGACAGTATCTTTGTTTTGTTCACTGGTGCATCCTGAGTGCTTAGAATAGTGCTTGACACATAGTAGTTGCTTAATAAATAGTTACTAAATGAATAAAGATCAGGAATGAAAATTTGTTGCGCGGTTGTAAAAGGAAAGGAAGGGCTTCCTGTGGTTAGTAATCTAGCGATCTTAATTTTGTAATCAAACCTCCTTTGTGAAGCTCAAAGTTAATATTTCAGTTACTCACAGGACAGCATCATTGGTGTTTTGGAGCTAGATGTGCCTCTTGCTCGGGAATGCTAACATATTTTTGTGAGTAGAATCAACCATGGTGTGACAACCCAGCTCGCTAGAGTTCTTAAGGTTACTTATGCCAGTGTGACAAATGGATTCTTTTAAACTGAGTTAATAAGAATGTGAGCACTGTGTGGTGAACAGTTAAACTGTGGCAACCATGGCGATCTGTGAATCTGCTATTTCAATTCCCACGTGAAGTGCTATGTTGTAATATGAGGTTGATTCTAACATTTGCATTTTGCCTTGTCTCCTATGCCAAAGAATCAAATGTCACAATCTGTATCCTTTTCCACGACTCCTTTATAGGAGAATGTACTGTAAAGTATAACGTGATAACATAATGTTCCTCAGATCTGGTATTATACTGACTTTAACACATATAGCATTCTAGTAATACTTCAAATGATGAGTTTATTGTCTAAATCTTCTGTATCCAGTGGCAAACATCAGATACCTACAATTTTAATTACAGATGCCACGACACTGAAATAATTTCTTTTGGTAGTGAAATTTCTTTACGGCAGCCTATGGCATAACCAAGGTGATTGGATTTTCTGTTCCTTAGGGACTCCTTGGGTTTTTTATTCTTGTCATTTTTTGTTGAGTGCTTGCATACCTTGAATGTTACAGGAGAGGTTGTTGCAACATAAGCCAAAGCAAAACGGGAGGTTTTTGAGCTCCTGGTTTGCCCAGGTACTCGCTCACTGATGCCACTCTGACACGTGATGTTGGTCCTCAGTTCAGAAATGATGATGGAGAGCAGGTGGACAACGTGTGGAGTTATGTAAACTCCAAACATGTGTAGTTTAAAACTCTGTATTAGCTAGCTTTCCTTTCATAAATCCCCCTTTCTTTCCTGGGCTTTTTTTTTCTGTGTGCCTTAAGCTCAGAGCACTCGCATGCACTGTAAGTATTTGTGGTGTCGACCAATGAACAGGCCTGAACACCATGCTGTACGAAGCAGCCCAGAGGTACAGTGAAACTAGATTAAGGAGACTTACTTCCAGGTCATGATAGAAACCTTAGAGAATACTTCGCAGCTGTCTTGCCCAAGCTCTCAGAAGTACTTACAAGCTGAGCGTGAGCCTTTCTCAGTCTCTCAGGAAATGGAGCAGCTGATACAAGAGTTTCCTCGGTCCCTGTAGCAGGCTTGTTACTGGTAATCGTACAGGGCCAGTGTCTGAAGTGGAATACTTTCTCCAGAGGCTTAATCCACGTCTCTGTGAAAAGATAAGGCTGCTTTGTTATTATCCCCTCCCCCCACTTTTTAAAGCAATTGACTAAACAAGACTGAAATATGAGAATATAGCTGAGTTTTAAGCTAATATTTTGGTGGTTCTATTTTGAATACCAAAAATGGGATCACAGCTACTTCTAGCCTCAGTGGACTGTGAGGGATTTGATTGGGCGGCTGGGCTGGCCTTGTTTCTCAATTCTGGTCACCGTGCCCTGGGCTGCCGGCTAAAGAAAGCACTCAGTGCTTCCCTACCCCATTTTCTTCATCTCCCTAGCAACTGCAGGCACCGCTTCTAAGTGGCATCATTGCCTGAAACAGCCCTTGACAAAGAATAGAGATCATTGTGTCCAGAGTTATTCCTAATATCCCCTAGGTAAGGATGTGTGCATCCACCCGCACATTTTAAGCATAGAATCATAACAGGGAAATCAGTTGTTGGACTGAGGTGAAAAGCTGAGTGTCTACATGCAACTGAATGAACACATTTCCTTATTGCCTCCTGTATCTGTATCCTGAGGCCTAGGGAAAGACATGACTTTCACTAAGGACACCCACGGGATGCTGTGGTGCTTTAGAGCAGCCGCTCCCCTGGGAAGACATTCCATTCACTCATTCAAGAATATTGACGGAGCACCTACGTTTGTCAGATACTGCAGGTGCTGGGGGACACAGCAGAGACACAAAGCAAACAAGGCTCCTACTCCTATGGAATTTCTGCTCCAGCATAGAAACATTCATGTCTTGATATAACTCAGAATAGGGCATGCCATATAAGGGGTGATCAGTGACCAGCATCTTTTCATTATCTTCTTCTTAGATTTTAATTGTACTGAAGGACACCTATATCTTTAGGTTTGAATGAATGAATAAAGCTCTTTTAGCAGTTTGTCGAGATCCTTTGGTGAGTTAAAAAATACATTTGAAAGACCTATTCTCTGCCTTTGCTCCATGGGAAGTACCAAGGTAATTGATGCTCTCGAAACAGTCTGATGCTTATTTTTATATAATATGCATGTGTTATTTGCCTCCCTTGGTACTTGGTTACACAGAATTTCCATTAGAATCTTCTTCAATGTGGCATTATTAATAGGTCAATGAATTTAGTAAGTTTGCCTTTAACCACTTTTAAATTCATTAGGATGGAGTGGAGAGAATGTGCTTTCAGGGACCACTCATGGTATTTTGGATGTTTTCAGGATTCTCTCTATAAATGACTCATTCAGTAAATTGCAAATAGAAATTGGACAGGAACAAGAGCATTTTCTATGGTCACCATTATAACAAAGCTGAAAAAGTAATATCTAAATCATGGGAAACACAATAGTATCTTTCAAGAAAACTCTATTCAAGCAAAGCACACCCAGCAGGTGAGCAAATACTGGTTTGCCTGACAAGGGCTTTGATTTCATTTTTTGCAGCCTTTCTCCTTAAAAACCATCTCATTACCTTGTTGTTAGTATCCTATGAAAGGAGACACTGTGACAACCAGTCATGGGACATTAATTTTGTCAGTTAACTTCTTCTGTTCTAAAATGGGTGCCCAAATATGTGTGTGTGTATGAGAGAGAGAGAGAGAGAGAGAGAGAGAGAATATGATGTCCTCTTTTAGCTAATTGGGAAATACATTAATCTACCTTCTCTTTATTCTCATCTGAATTCCATGCTTCAAGTCCCATAAACCACTTCCAACCTCATTTCCACTGCTTAGTTACAGTGACCTTAGAGGGAGTCACTTTCCTCTCTACATCTTTTTCCTTCTATAAAAAAGAGCATGGAGAGAGTAATGTTTGTCAGAAGACCTTTGGAGCTCATCCAGTTATAAGATTGTTTTATTCCTTTTATAAATGTCTCAGAGAACATGTCTCCCACAGATTCTTGGCACACTCCCTGTAATATCCTGGCAC
The DNA here is from genome assembly GCF_027475565.1 of Acinonyx jubatus. NCBI lineage: Eukaryota > Metazoa > Chordata > Mammalia > Carnivora > Felidae > Acinonyx > Acinonyx jubatus. Next base: position 60,150,617 of record NC_069395.1, on the reverse strand, counting down.
ACTCATTGGTGGCTTTGGCCGTGCCAGAGTCTAGGGGATCATGGTGGTCATAGAGACAGGAATGGATCTAGAAACATGGGGTTGAAAATGATGTGGGCTGAGAACCAGTTTTATATTAATGCCTGTTTCCCTGGTTATACACACACACACACACACACACACACACACACACACACATACATATGTATATATATATTTTAAATTAATAAGTTTGGGAAAACTAGTCAGTGGGAACAGATGTGCTGGAAAAATATATATACATTTGTAAATTATTCCATTAAAACTTAGAAAAGAAATTAGCCAAAGGAAATTAGGCAGTTGCACCACTCATACACAGAAGGTCTGAACATTTTAAAACCTTTAAATAATATACCAGGTGAAGTTTATTGTAAAATTTCGTTGTTAGACAATGGAACAACTTTTTCTTTTGCTAGATCAAGAGCATTACAACAGACTGTAATTACTACAATTAGTCATTGTATTTTAATTCATGACATACCTAAATATAGGTAATAATAAAGATTCCCGGTTACAGTGTGCAGTTAAGTAAGTAAATCTTTGACACTACATTCCCAAGACCTCTTCAAACACCACATATTTAGAGATACATGATTTTCTCAGACTTATATGTGTTTTATTTACAAGCTAGCACCGTAACTATCAGTAATGTTTGTTACCATCTTTAAGAAGCAGACAGCTGTAATTTTGAGCTAATTGCATATTGAGCAATAGACATGCAACCCAGAGCTTTGATAGGTAGGAAACCTGAATGGTACGTTCTTCCCTCTACACACTCCACTCCTACCCCACCTCACCCTCTGGCTGAGTGATTGGCATTTATACCCAAAACTCCCATTCCCGCCTTAGGTCTGTTATAAACTTTCAACTATCACTCTCCCACTGGACATGTGCAAGTGGCAAAAGCCATGTGCAGATAGCAAAAACCACACCTCCAATCCAATGAGACCTCTTGTTGGATGTATTTCAAGACAGATCTAGAATCTGAAGCTTCTCACGCTTCCAGGGTTACACCTGAGCCTTAGCCCTGATGGTGGCTCACACTTAACTCATCTATTTCCACACTTATCTCTACAGTCTTTTCTCTGCACAGCACTCAGTGATCCCATTAAAGTGTAAATTCACCAAATGGTTGATGAATGGAAATTTCTCTTATAAATGTATTCCAAGTAGTAAATGAAGGAAAAGTGATAGAATTAAAGAATTATCATTTTGAAATGGTCATTAGTAGGCTGTTACCACCACAAAGTAAAACTTAACCTGCATTACTGTTGCCCCTGGTGAAAGAAAGTACTCTTCTGCCATGTGTGTGAAGTTTTGTCCAAAAAATGGACCCTGAATCTGAGCAAGGCACTTGTTCTTGCCACCAATTTACAGGAAACGGGAACATGTTAAGTGAAACCACACATGCAGTCAGCAAAATCCAGACTATGTAGAACTCTATAGGATGAGCAGCCTAGTTTCTTGGTGTTACCGAGTAACTACAAAAATGAGCAAGCAAGAAAAGTGAGATGTTGAAGACCCAACAGATTAAAAGAGGCTCAAGAGTATCAACAATCACAAAGTGTAGATCTTCTTTTGACCCCTTTTCAAATATACAAACTAAAGAAATTATAAGCTTACTAAGGAACTGTGACCACTGAGTGGACATAATGCTATCAACAAGCACTGTTAATCCTTTCAAGCGTGAATCAGAGATGAGATGGTAAATATTTAACAGTTGGATCTCCAGAAATAGAAGCCCTGATTTGAGTGTTTGTGGATTTCCCTGGAGTACATACTCCCCCACGGCCAGTGTCAAGTTACAAGTGTGAAGCCAGGGAACCCCGAGAGGGTCAGGTTGCACACTTTGGTGCTTGCAGGCCAGACCAATATGAGCTGCTCCAGCCCACACTGGAGGCGATAATTATATTGCAGTGTTGTTGGAAAAAAGGGTGCCTGCGTTTTGGAGATTCCTACCAAAATGGTTATGGTTGAAATGACAAGATGTCTGAGGTTTTCTTTAAAATGATCTGTGGTAGGGGTGGGGTTGGGAGTATAAATGATACCGTATTTTAGACGAAGTCACAGATACACTGGGGTTTCTTACACATTTTTCTTTACTTGCCATGTGTTTTAAATTTTCTAAAATAGGAAAGGTTTTTAAAAATAAGTTATTTCTTCTAACTGAAACCCCTCCAGGGGCTTCCCTTCTGAGGAGAAACCAAAGTCCAGCCCGTGACTGAAAGGGCCTGTACCTGACCCTCTCCCTCAGTCCGTTCTGCTCCCACTGGCCTCCTTGCTGGCCTCTCAGGGTGCCAGACCAGCCCCCTCCTTGGGGCCTTTGTACTGGATGCTGTCTCAGCCAAGAATGCTTTCCCCTAGATGACCACAGGGCTCATTCCCTCACTTCCTTCAAACCTTTGTTGAGATGCCACCTTCCTAATAAGGACTCCATTTCATGTCCCATTCTGCCCACAGCCCCAGCCCAGTCCTCCTCCTTCATAGCACTTACCATCTTTTAACATACTCTACTATTTACATAGTTAAATCAATGCGAACTTTATATATTTAAGTAGTTACAACAGTGCCTGGAATGCAGTAGTTACTGGAAACAATTTTTATTGAATGAATGAATGGGTGGAGGTGACACCCATGAATGTCACCAAAGTTTTCTTCCCTTTGCTTGACACTTCTTATATATTGCCCACACTGACTACAACATTTAAAATATGTTTTTGGAAGATTGAGCTGCTGGAAACACTTTCTGATATTGATTAAAATAGTGTGGACTGTGTTAAATTTCCCTCAAAAGGTTAATGTAAGTGTGTTTCTACATCAAGAATTCACAGGTAGGAATCTTTTAAGAGACTCTAATATCATAAGTGTCTTAAAAACAAGATCAATAAGCTTTAGGCGGGAAAAGAATGGCAGTTTGATTAGTTTAGTCCCCAAACTTCTTGGCCATTATTGTAAAGAGTTTATAATTTTTAATTAGAATGCTGGTTAGCTCCTATGGGTTCTAGCACATTTGCTTAAATAGGAATGCCCCCCCCCCCACCCCAGATTCCCTCATTATCCTGCAGCATATACTTAGATAGCTTAGCATGTCTCTTTTTCTACAAATTCATTTGGAGGGGTTAAACTTCACCCTTCTGCTATCATCCCTAAATGCTTAGGGGAAGACTCTGAAAATTTCAAGGAAGAGTTAATTTGACAGTTGGGGCTTTTAGACAAACACTGATAATTCTAAATGAACTCTCTTCATATCATGGCATAAGCAGAGAGCTTGAGAACATCTTTTATGTTGTTTTTCGTATGTGTAGGTAGGGTGCACGGGTCCCAATGCTGTATTGAATTTCCCACTCGTTCGCATTACTTTCCATTTCTGCGCAGCTTTCTTTGCTCTAGCAAACAAAATTAGCTATTTTTAGTAATCCAGGAAGAGGAGAGCTTCAGTGTAGAATATGAGAACCATGGTTGGTTCTTTGCTTAAATCAGAGCCAACTGATCACTGAAGGAAGGGCTTGTCTTCATTCTGTTGCATAGCATTCAGTGGGACATTGGGCCTTGGCATATGAAATGACTAAAAAGAAAGGCCTAGGAAAATAAACATATGAAAAGATGTTCAATATCATATGTCCAGGGAAATGCACATTAAAACAACAATGAGATACCACTCTACGCCTATTAGAATGACCAAAATCCAAAACATTAACAACACCAAATTCTGGCAAGGATGTGGAGCAATAGGAAGTCGCATTCACTGATGGTAGGAATGCAGAATGTGGTGAAGTCATTTTAGAAGATAGTTTGGTGGCTTCTTACAAAACTAAACACACTCTTACCATATAATTCAGCAACCATTTTCCTTGTTACTTATCCAAATGCATTGAAAACTTCTGTCCACATAAACACCTGTGCACAGATACTTATAGCAGCATTATTCATAATTGCAAAACTTAGAGGCAACCATAGTGTCCTTCAGTAGGTGATTGGAAAAATAACCTATGGTACATCCAGACAATGAAATATTATTCAGCACCAAAAAAGAAATGAGTTATCAGGCTATGAAAAGACATGAAAGAACTGTAAATGTGCATTACCAAGTGAAAGGAGACAATCTGAGAAGTCTACATTCTGTAGGATTCCAACTATAGGGCATAACAGAGGCAGTAAAAAGATCAGTGGTTGCCAGGAGTTAGCAGGGAGGGAGGGATGGATAGGTGGAGCACAGAGGATTCTTAGGACAGTGAAACTACTCTATATGATACTATAATGGTGTGTACACATCCTGATACATTTGTGGATGTGACCCATAGGACCCATAGGATATCAAGAGTAAATAAACCCTAATGTAAATAAATAATGGACTTCGGGTGATACTGATGTATCAGTGTAGGTTCATCAGTTGTAACAAATGTGCCACCTTGGTTAGGGATGTTGATAGTAGGGCAGACTGTGTATATGTGTGTTGGCAGGCCTGGGTTGGGGTGGGGGGTAGACAGAAGGATGTGGGAAGAATGTATTTTCAGCTCAGTTTTGCTGTGAACTTAAAACTGCTGTAAAAAATAGTCTATTAAAACAGACAAAAAGAAAGGCCCAATAAAACTGAGATGACTTCATGTGACTAGTTAAGGAATAAAATGAAAGTCTCCTCCATTGTGCTGGTCAGTGTACCAGGTTGTTATCAGTTGATTGCAAATAGAAGCATAAATGGGTTTCAGGAATGAAAATTGAAGCTGTATTTTGAAATTTAGAGTGGATTAGGTCTCATGGTCTTTTCTGTTTCCTGCAAAAGATGCTGGTTATGTAGTGATACTTGCTGCAAATCATTTCCGAAATATTCCAGTTGCCATAGCAGCCGAAGCTGATGATGGAATTTATATACAAAGCTCTCAGCAAAGAGATTTGCCAAAAAAGTCTTTGGAGTTGCTCAAGATAGTTGGCTTTTTCATAGCTCACTTTCAAATATATTTTTTTTTTTTTTGCTTATAAGTCCTCTGCATTCTAGCAACTATGATAGTGTTTTTTGAGGTTAATGTATTTACCTATTATGTGAATGACACCCATGACATGGTCACTGTGGTAACTGGACAGAATAATTGAAACACAGACTTACTTGGGAAATATGGAGACTGTTAGCAAGCCTATGTGTGCCAGAGATTAGAAAGGGAAGATCAAGTCTTTAGGACTGCATTCGCTCAGGTTATTTAGCCATCCCTTTCTTTTGAACATATCATCCTCTCTTGGGGACTGATCCTCTATTTAAGCTTGTACACAACAGAATTAAAATTAAAGGGAGATAAGAAGTACTTTTCTTGCCTGCGGAGATCAGTGTAGCAGTTCTGGACTCCCCTGTGCATGCAGTTTTACAGCCTCTTGTTCTTTATCTGCTGAGTTGTGGGATGGCAAAGATGTTCCCAGACCTGGGCACAGCTCACTGATCTTATTCCATTTGTTTTCATATTTCTTTTCTAGAAGATTATCATAAGGTCACCAAAATGTTGTGGAAGGAATAAAAACAGTGAACCCCAAACTCTTTCTCCATGACTATGTGATTTTCTCCTTGGAAGATTGGATGATGAGAGTCTTGGAGACTTTGAAAGAGCTTGAGCTTTCGTGATATTGCTACCGCCAGTTATCATGGTGTTGGCTGTACCACCCAAGTTTTTGCTTAATGTTTGACATACATAGAAGGAATAAGCCTTATTTGGGGAGAATTCTTTGTGAGAAGCTTCTTGTCCACTCTCTGTGGGCTCCAGGATTTTCTCTAAAGTTGGGTCTTAGTTTCCACTTAGGCTAAGCATCTCTTTAATAACACATGAGGGTGCTGATGACTGCTGTGTGCTAGTTGATGGTGCCACCAGCAGATGTACGGAAAACTCTGTAGTTGGAGGGGTGAGAAAGGGAAGGTATCCCTGAACTGGTGACATTCAAGCTGGAACCAAAGAACAAGTAGATGTCAGTCAGGCAAACCCTACTTGGGTTATTTGCCCTTATTTCCAACTTTTCAAACAGTTCAAGATCCCTCATCAAGGTCTGCACACAGGCTGCTTCATGTTGGCTTGGGATGATGGTCTTCTCTTGGTTTGTAATTAATTTTTTTATGATTACCCATTTTATATCACGCTTCCCTAGTAATCCACAGTTAGGCGGTTAGATTTTTTTTTTCTTTACATCTGGATTTGAATAATTTTGAATTCGTGATTCATTTTCTGTGTCCTATTGGTGTCTGTTCACCCACCTTCTCCTTTGAGGGGAGTGAATTGATGTACTGGTAGTGAATCCAATGGGAATTAAATGAGACTTGGCTTGAAAATTTTTCTGTGCTGCCCAGGTTGTTTTTAGTAAATGATTTTGCTGGTTTTCTGATTGAATGTTTTTCAAAAAAGTATTAATATATTGCTTTTCCATTTACAGTGATAGCACACCCCTATTTCAGTGTTTGATTTAGGTCTAGTAGTAATTAAACTTTGCAATGTGTTAGAGTTGTTCCCTCACCATTTCATTGGACACCTTTACACAGAAGTAGGAGCCACTGCAAGGTACGTTGATGTTACTTTCTTAGACACTGTTCATTAGAGACGATTCCCATTACCTGTACACTTACCTCTCAGGATTGAGACACTTTTAAAATGCTGTAATTCCATAATCAATTAGTTACTGAAGCTTAGATTAATGAGAGACTTGAGGATTTATAAAACCAAGAAGGATCTATGGTGCTGGAATTGTTTTCATATCAAGAATTCCGCAATGCCTTTTATAGACTTCACAGCATCTCAAGCTTTACCATGTAGTTGTTTCTAGTATTGACAGATCACATTGTTGAATTTTTACCTGGTAGTGAGTTTCCTAGTAACAAGGTCATTCTTATTTGCTAAGGAATTCCCAGGTTTCCAAAATGAGGTTTTTAGGATCACAAAATTTGTTATTGATTTTTGTTCCAGTGATGCTGAATAATAAAAGCCACATTCAATATAGATATGAGGAAAGCTGATTGGTTATATATATATCCTATACCTGATTGCAACAATATACATCTTCTCCCTATGTCTTCGCCCTATGCATCTTCTACATTGGTAAAACATTCTCGTATCCTCTCTGATTTTAATCCACTAACCTTGATCTTGCTCTGAAATGGGGCTGCTATCCTTCTAAGGATTCACTTTTATAATTTGTCTGTCCTTCCATCCCTCCTTCTACAAATTAATTCCAAAGGTGTCCATTGAGCACATTCTATGGGCCAGACATTGATCTAGGTTCTGGGGACATAGCAGTCAACTAAAGACACAAAAATCACTCTCTTGGGGGAGTTCATATTTTAAAGGGATAAAGTAATGAGTAAGAGAACTAAGTACAATGCACAGCATGTTAATTGGTGATGAGAATCATAGAAAAAAAGGAGAGATGTGGAGTGTTGGTGGACAAACTGAAATTTTAAATCAGGTGGCCAGGAGAAGACCTTGGTAAGAAGCTAACTTTTGAAGACCTTGGTAAAAGCGAGCTTTTGAGTGAAGATGTAGAGGAAGTGAGAAGGCACTACTGAGGGCAGAGTGACCAAACAGAAAGCAGCAAAAGGGAAAGGCATAGAGGTGGAAAGATGTTTGGGATGGTCAGGGGACAACAAGTATACAAGAGAGGCTGGAGGGGAAGGGCCACAGGGAGAGGAAAAGAGGATAGTCACATATGGAACAGGAGGACAGGCCATGTGGGACATGTAGGCTACCTCAAGGACATTTTACTGTGAGGGAGATGGAGGACATTTTGCTGTGAGGGAGAGAAGTGACATGAGCTGATTTACACATGGAGGTATTTACTGTGGCTGTTGTCTGGAAATTAGATGGTAAGGGATATTGTTGGAAGCAGGGAGACTAGTTAGTAGATTATTGCAAAAGTCCCTGTAGGAGTAGGTGGTGGTTTGGATCAGAGCGGTGGCCATGGAGATGGTGAGAAGGCGGATTCCAGGTATATTTGGAAGATACATCTAATAGAATGTGGGGACAGATTGGATGTGGGATGTGAAAGAAAGCAACAAGTCAAGGATGACCCAGGGTCTTTTGGCCGCGGCACTGGAAATATAAAAGTTCCTACTGAGAGAGATGGGGAAGACCAGAGGAAGATGGGAAGTTTGAGACAAAGCCTTTGTCTTCTGCTCTTTGTCAGGAGCCAAGGCCATTCCTGGGTTTTCCTCAGGCCTGACGCCCACACACTCTCATTCTGCACTGAAGACAGTGGAAGTTGCCCAGCGGCTAGAATTTCGTTCAGTACTGACCTGAGGAAGGGGAGAGGATATGTGTAGAAATAGATTTTGCTGTTTTAAATAATTTGAATTTTGGATGGAGTCCTAGAGGGCCAAGACTTGAAGAAAAATATAAATTCCATAATAATCATCTCTTATGTTTAAGTAATATGACCTCACAAGGAATGAAATAAAGAACTTTGGTGGTAGCTGTTCTAATATGTTGGTATTTTCCTTTTTAACGTCAGCTTTGGTATCTCAAGCTAGAAACCGTTTCTCTGGGGGTTTCAAATCTCCAAATTCCCTTATTCCATCTCTAATCACTTGGGTCCCTCCTGCTGGTTTGATGTCTTGTTCTCAGGTCTGTTGGGCAGGGACCATATCTGCTGTTCACTGCCTTGCCCTTAGTACCAAAGAGTACCTGGTGAATTTGTTGAATTGAACGGGGTCCAGATTCCATCATATGACTTGTGTCTTAAAAAGCGCTTTAGGTATAGCAGATCATCCTGTCATTTGTAATTAGATTTCCTTTACATAAAGGTTTCACATTGAGATTGAGCTTCATTCGGAAGGGGGTCAATTGAGATATGGGTACATATGCTAATTGAACAATAAATGAATGATGCACTACAAAATTTTCAAGTACAAAGAATAAATCTTTAAGATTCAGAACTCTCAGAGGTATTAACCTGTTAGTGGTTTGGTTAATTCCGTTTTGTTTGGTCATGTTTACTTGTTTTATACTACAAGGTCAGTTGTGTCATTACTTTGAAAAAGGCTCAGCTAAAAATGTTGATTTAAAGAAAAATTAAGTGAATAATAGTACAAGAGGGTCACAGTTGTAGCATACATTGTGAAGGTGGGAATGTATATAAGTTTGGGAAACAGAGTTCTAATCTAAACATCTACTTGATACTTGGAAATACTCTTCCACATCTCTGTTCAGTGATGGTCCAGGCTATCACTGTTTATGTTGAGGACTGGAGATCTTGCATGCCACAAGGTCATATTGAGACAGTTGGGATTTGTGGGAGTTCTACCCTGCAATAGTGACACATTTATACTGAATATATGTAGTAATTGCAGGAGATGTAATACATGGATTTTCAACTTGAAGTTACCCTGGACTGTTTCTCAAGCAGGTTTTGTTTGTTGTTTTAGTACTGTTATTAATAACGAATAGGTAGCACAGATTCAAATAATTTTAAATACAGTTTACCCTTGAACAACATGGGTTTTAGCTGCATAGGTCCACTTATATGTGGATTTTTTTTTAATAAACACAGTAGAGTGCTGTAAATGTATTTTTTTTATTCCTGATGATTTTCTTAATAACATTTTGTTTTCTTCAGCTTATATTGTAAGAATATAGTACATAGTAGATATAACATGCAAAATATGCATCAACCAAATGTTTATTGGTATGGCTTCCAGTCAGCACTAGGCTATTAGTAGTTAAGTTTGGGGGGAGTCAAAAGTTATATGCAGATTTTTGTCTGTATGGGATCTGGCACCCCAATCCCCATGCTATTCAAGAGTCATCTGTATTTTCTACTTTAGCTCATAGAAACAGATAAAAGGAGAATCAGCTTATTTAAAAACCATACAGCTGGTTTTTGTCCTTATTCCAGACTGGCCCTGGGGGGCATGATGAGACATAAGCAAGACCCTTTTTCAGGGATATTTAAGTGAAAATTTCCTCTGTAATATTAAGGACAAGAGTCAGTTTGATGAATGCATTGCCAAAATTGTGACTTAAAAAAACTAATTAAAGCAAATCCAATTAGACTTGATAAATATATGTATTTTTAGTCCAGGAAGCTAGGAATGAATTGGTCTCTCCTACTTACTACCTAACCAAAGGACAGTTCCATCATTCCAATAATTACAAAAAATACCCTAAATCAGACATTGTTCACAGACACCTGCAATCAGGCTGAGTCCCACACACAGCAATGTTTGGAAGAACAGTTTCATCTCTATGCAGGCCCCGGACTGGGATGTGGTTGGCGAAGGGCAGAGCTGAGAGCTACAGCAGCTGTTCTGTTGGTTGTGGTGGTGCTGGCCTCCAACTGGTAGCATTCCAGAGATGAAGAGCACCGGTGCATTTGAAAGAGGCAGAAATGATGCAATGCTTAGGGTACAGGACTCCAGGTGTGTTTTTACCATTATGGTTTCTGCAGAGACATGTCTATTCTAATTACATAACACAAGATGATTTCAGGCTTTATTTTTTACTTAAAAATGCTTATGTTAATTGACCTCCTTCTTAATCACCATTTCCAGCAGCCATTACTCAGTGCTCAGTCTCTTCGAACTTTGCACAGTGTTTACCATGGAGACCGACTCTCCCCTTGGCATCTTCCACCCCTTGTCCGTGGTGCTGAAACAAGGGCTCACCTTTCCATTTCCTTTCTTCTGGCTCTGTCAGTGCCTGCTTTTCTTCTTCTCTTATAAAGTGTGATTGTCCAATGTTGTTTCCTCTGTCCTCTGCTCCAACTCCTCCGCGACCCTTCTCCTTTCTCCCTCTCTTCCTGCTCTTCATCTCCCTTGTCTCCTCCTCTATTAGCTGACCACCTCTCATGCCATTCAGATGATTCCTGAATCCACATCACCAGTCCAGGCTTCTCTCTCAAGCTGCAAATTCATGTTTCTAACTCCCAGTTAGAATTCTCTCCAGTACTCTGTGGGCACTTTAAATTCAACATATTCAAAATGAACTCCTTCCTCAACTTTTGTGAATAATAAGGTTCTCTAGCTACTCAGAATCCGGGCTTTGAGGCCATCTTCAGTCCTCCTTTATCCCAGGCCATCTGTATCTAAACATTTGTGAGTCTTGTACCTGAAAGGGTGCCACTGAGACCACTTATCCAGTTACTTCTTGACACGTGGGCTATTAGAATAGCCCCTCACCTCTAATTCATTCAGGATGCTACTTGCTGGAGTAATATCCAAAAACTCAGCTTTGACCCACCCCTCCCTGATATTCAAAATAGATGCTGTGGACAGAAGAGAATCTGTGTCTCTGAGGGTGGTGTCCTTTTGTTATCTGACTCCAGTCCCTGCTTCCTGCCTCACCACAACTGTTGGCACTCACACACCTGGTCCTTTGGCGACTCGGGACTTGGGTTGTGTTTCCATCTAGACTTGTCCTTGATGACATTTCCCCATTGCTTTGAAGACTCTTTTTCTCAACCTCTGTTCTTTTTACACTTGTAAACTTACTTATTTTTCTTAATATAACAAATTTTAAGTCATGGAAGTAACCAAACGACAGAAATTTTGGAAGACAGTAGAAAAATATTAGTAACTAAAATTCTTGCATAATCACATCACTCAGATGTAAGAATTATAGATCACTCAAATTTAATTGATATATATGTACCAAATATGCAGAATTTTGTAATATTGGTAAACACTATGAATACAAGTTTTACATCAGCTATTTTCACTTCATATTACATTGTAATCTGTTATATTAAATGTTATTTGAGAACATGTGTCTAAAGTTTGCAAAATATTATGTCATATGGATATACTGTAATCTATTTGAAATCTTCTGGTTTTTGTAGAAAATAATTTTGAGAAGGTATATTTTTCCACTGATTTTTTAGGATGATTATCCCTATACTGTTTTATTTTCTTCTTTAGGACACATGGTTTATTTCCTTCCTTCTCTTCCTTTCTTTGTTTCCTCCTTATTTTCCTTGGGGTGAGGAGCATTTGATATAGATTAAGTATTTGGCTATAGCAGGAGCAGCTGGATTGTCCATGGATCTACCCACTTTTGGTTTGAATGCCAATAGTGTCTTCTTAGACTCACAGCCTGGGCTTCTGGTGCTGTGAGTAGCTTCTAGCCCTATGTCTAGACCAGTGCACTATGGTCTTAGATTAATGAGATGTTCTGTCCCTACTGTTTGTCTCTCTGATGGACTAAATAGACATATTGAAAATCCACAGCCCCAATGTACCCTTGCTACCAGGGCTCTTCTCCAAATTACTACACAAGCCACCATATTGCATTTTGCTTCTTAGGATCATACCCCTTTCCAGGGAGTAGTTTATTTCCTAAGTGATCCCATTGACATCCTCCCTTATTGTTATTATTATTTTTTTTGGTGGGGGGAGTTAGTTTCTGTAAAAAGCTGTAGAATGAATAGTATGGGTTAAGGTATAGGCCAGGACACAATTTCTTTTGTGGTTGCACTACTGAGGGAGAGCTCCTAGTGCTTTGGTTGAAACATTGGGAATTCTCTGGTTCAGAAGAAGAAAAAGGCATGCTGGAACTTCCCTTAGGTTGGTAGCACTGCCCTATTTTAGGTAATAACCCATATTTTGTTCTGTGGCGATCCTCAATTCAGCTCCACAAGTTGGTGACCAGTGGAAATTCCCCCAGGATCCTTTATCAGAAGACCATCTGCCTTAGCTTCAATTTCTTTCTGTGTTACCATGTATAGTTCAGTTGTGAGGCTTAATCGAGAACTGTAAACCACACCTCAAGAAGATTCCAATTCAGTGGGGCCCATTAAAACACCGTCTTCATGGAGCTGATCCTGATGTCCAAGGGAACTTGACACACCATCTTCCTCCTTTGTGTTCTCACAGTACTTGGATTATTCTGCTCTTAGAGCATGTATCCCGTTTGGCATAACTTGTGTATATTTTATCCCTTTACCAGCCTGAGTTCCTTAAGGACACGGAGGTGCCTTATTTATCTTGACATTTTCCCAACAGAAATCTGGCAAAAAGGTGAGGTGGGTGGAAACAAAACATGAGTGTTCACTCTACACTAGATTACATGCATGATGCTTATGCCATTTTATGCTGCCATCATATTCTGGTTAATTGCATACATGCATGCAGATCTCCTTCAAAGTTTTAGTGCCATATTAGCAAGTAGAGATCACACAGGCAAGGTGTTTGTGACAAGTTTATAATTCATCTAGCCAATCCATGAGGTGTATACTGTCCCCATTGGCAGTTAAGAAAACTGAGCTTTGGAGAGTTTATGTAATTTATCCAGACTAAAACAGCTGGAAACTAATAAACTGGTATCCAGATCAAGATCAAACCAATTATAAAGCCTCTTTACAACCCTCCCACACCACTTCCTTTTTATAAATTTTTGCCGAGGTGTTCAATTAATATTCAATTGACTGCAATGCTTATTATTCTAGGAGAGTTCATTCTCTTTTTTAATCAATCAAGCAACCTAAGTGGGGATGACAACAGGCCAAAATTCCCTTCCTATTTAGCATAAGTAAAAATGAAGCAAACTATTTTTATTTTGAGCACTGAGGTAGTGGGATGATGAGGGAGATATTTGGATCTCACGAAACCATGCTAATTTTCTAAGCCAGTGCTTTATTTCAGTAAGCTTTTGTCAGAAAAGTTATTCATATATCTTAAAAATTCAATCTGTTGGCTAGTGGACCATGTCTGAGGGAAATTTGCACACGTTCTTTGGAATGCCATTTAATTTCTGAATCATCTGAATCACACATTTGGCATCAGCTGTTGCTATTTTTCCTCTTGATCATCTTGTCTATAGCAGTTCTAGGTGAGACATTATTGCATATGCACTCTCTAAAATATAGACTCCTCACTTACAAACACCTGTATGTATGAACCCTTCTTTCTAACCTGGCATTCAGGTTTAAGGAGAGATTTGCACACACATATGCAACTAGCCGGAAGGTAAAAGCACTGAGGTAGAAAATGCAGTGCTGCGTTAGACTTTGCAAGGATTTGCATGGTATCGTCCCTAGTGTGATAAGGAGTTCCACAACGGAAAATTCCCACTGAGCTAGAATAAGTGATGGCACCAAGACCTTCCTCTTTCAGTGTGAGTACACAGGGCAGTGCTGTGGAGTGCCCTTCTGCTCTACCTCGCCTCCATGGATCCTCCTCCCAGTTAGGTATCCCCAGGCATAGTAATGCCCCCACTCTGTCCTCCTCCTTGCCATGCCCTACTCTCCCCACACCCCCCAGGCAGATTATTTGAGTCTGTTTGATCTCTAAGGCACCTGAGAGGATGCAGTGATGAAAGCTTTCACAACTTAGAATCGGTGCTCAGGAACCCAGTGTTTTCTATATATGCTTTGTGGTTACTCCATAAATATTGTTCAATCATTGAGTGAGTCGGGTGCATGATGATTCATTAAGTACTTACATAGTAACTACTATGTTCTAGAATCTGGAACTATATAACCGAATAAGAAAACTTCCTCACATTACATAGAATCTAATTGTGGGGCAGGTTTGGTCAATTCATTAGTTGTTATTGAACTCCACTTGGTATGGGGGACCCAGTGGGAGGACAACCCCATCAATCAGGAAGTGTTTCCCAGTGACTGCACAATTGGACTAAATAGGCATTTGTTAGATGGGTAAGGTTCATGGGACAGAAAGAGGGAAACTTTTATGCCAGGGAAAATGCAAAGTTAAGGAAAGGGTGATGTAGGGCCTTGTATGACCTAAGGGCCCTACAGTTAGTTTGAATTGACTAGAGAAGAAACAGAGTTGGATGCTGAGGCTTCATAGGAAACAGACCATGTTTCCTTGTATGCTAAGCAGCTCATGGAAAAGGTGCTTGTGTTTTCCCGAGTGTGGTTCCTCCACCAAGACCAGAACCCCTCACTGGAAGGAAGAATTGGTGCCACAGTCTGTTTTGCATATTAAACCTGGTACAACCAAAACAACACCAACAAAGAATGGTCTGGGCATTTGCAAAAGTTGAATGGATTTACACGATCACTAAGCAGGAAGGTTGCTTTGGTTTTGACTGGCATCTAGCATGAAGGATGCAGCCCTTGGGAGGCATCCTTGTGATAATGTTTCCTGTTCTCCAGAAAGGCTTATCTCCTGATGAATAGCTGGAGGGTGGGGATGGAGAGGTTCCTGGGGCCAGAACCTGTAATCAAATGTAGAACAGAAGTTCCAGGGGTTGGGGAGGAATCCTATCCTGAAAGTACTAAATTTCTTGACCAGATCCTTTTGGAAGGGCTCAATGAAGATAATTTTCAGGACTTTTCTGAAATGAGTGTGTTCCTTTAGAGGATTTTACAATTGTTGGAAGTCCTCAGTTTGAAAATGGAGGTAGACCTTTGGACTTACTTTACTTTTGCTTGCTGACAGATAACCTTGGTATCTGTGGCAATGCAGCTTCCCATCTGAGGTGTCTGGAGATCAGAAGGAAGTTTTGCTTCCCTTACATCACTGTGCCACACATACTTCTGCACAATTCATGACAGATTCAGATGAAGTTGTGGTGAGGACCCATTGAGCACTTCATAATGCTCATGTCCTCCACAAAGCCTTGTCAGAGGGAAAAAATAAAGGCATGCTGGTCTGCTCACCTGCTCAGAGATGAAGGAGACTGAACTAGATACATGAGAAAGAGCAGGAGCCTTGGAGAAGAACACACGTGGAGTCTAATCCCAAATCTCATTTCTAGCCATGTGATCTTAGGCAACTTGCTTTATCTCACTTGGCCCAGTTTTCTCCTAAGTTTCTACATCAAATAAAAAATAAAATGTTAATTGATCTGCAACTTGGTGCCTCTGATTTTCTAGAAGGGTTCCACTTTCAAGTGTCTTGTCCTGTGCCACATATTTGAGTTTTTAGCCAGAAAATGTGGCTACTACAGATGTCTAAGCCTGGCAGTTATTTCTCTTAGAACAGAACTGGCACCTGACCCCTGGCAATGCATGTGATGTTTATACAGAAATCCATATGTCACATGACAGATGTGTATGTGTTAGGGGTCTATACAAGTATGGATAACCGGAAGAATTTTCCTTTGCCTCAGATCAGTATATGAGGCAGAGCACTTCTTGGGAAAATTTGAGCCAGGGCCTTACATGTCATACACTATACTGGTGACCTCATTGCCATGTAACCTTTATGCCCTGAGAGGAGGGTACTACCTTTACTGTAATCCTTCTATGTTAATAGGCAGAGAAGTTCTTTTATGCTAAGGCCCCTGGACACATTGCAACTTTCCTCAGCATTGATCAGTTTAGATTACTTTTGCAGTATCTGCATGTTTCAATGTCCAGTGGCTTTTTAAAAATTATTTTATTTTATTTTTAAAAATATAATTTATTGTCAAATTGGCTTACATACAACACCCAGTGCTCATCCCAACAAGTGCCCTCCTCAATGTCCATCATCCATTTCCCCCTCTCCCCTGCTCCCCCGCCATCAACCCTCAGTTTGTTCTTTGTATTTAAGAGTTTCTTATGGTTTGCCTCCCTCTCTTTCTGTTTGTAACTTTTCCCCCCTTCTCTTCCCCCATGGTCTTCTGTTAAGTTTCTCAAGATCTGCATATGAGTGAAAACATATGATATCTGTCTTTCTCTGACTGACTTATTTCACTCAGCATAATACCCTCCAGTTCCATCCACTTTGCTACAAATGGCAGGATTTCATTCTTTCTCATTGCCAAGTAGTATTCCATTGTATATATAAACCACATCTTCTTTATCCACTCATCAGTTGATGGACATTTAGGCTCTTTCCATAATTCGGTTATTGTTGATAGTGCTGCTATAAACATTGGGGTACATGTGCCCCTATGCATTAGCACTTCTGTATCCCTTGGGTAAATTCCTAGTAGTGCTATTGCTAGGTCATAGGATAGTTCTGTTTTTAATTTTTTTAGTAACCTCCACACCGTTTTCCAGAGCAGCTGCACCAGTCTGCATTCCCACCAACAGTGCAAAGGCAAGGGGACTAAAGGCTTTTTAAAAATACTGTAGTTAATTTTACCTTGAGCATTAATGCCAGGTTATTTCGTCATGGAATACAGAAATTTATATTGTGCGGCCTTTCACAAGAGTGTGTGCAGATGGTTGGGATCTGCAGGGATTCAGCACTGAAATCTAGATGCCCCCTGTTGATTGTGGTGGGTGGTGTAGGTCACCAAGGAGAAGAAGAGGGCTACAAGTGGCATGTTTATGGAACTGTGAAACAGCTTTAATGATTTTGCTTTGCTTGAGCAGTGTGACATAACTGGAGACTTTTGGAAAATTACAATAGTCAGGCTGGCCGCAACAAAGCTGCAGGGGGCTGGCTCTTATTTAGGATGCCGCAAATACCCGGTAGGAAGATCTCAGTTTGGGCTGCTAGGTGGGTAAGAAGAGAAGCAGCTCAGAGGTTGAATCAGACTGATTCCTGGTGAGGCAGCTTTGATATAATCTGTCTGTGATTGAACAAGGAGATAGTCTGTGCATTCAGACTTGCTGATGGGATACTGTCATCCACCCTCCTTTTTGTAATACGGTGGGAATTCTTCCTGATAGTGTTTCTGGATTAGGTTTGGTAGAAGGAAAGGAAGTGACTCATGTATTAAATAATGAGAAACCAGTTCACACTTCTCTTCTAGAGCTGAGGAAGAGGGCCAGTGTGATGTGGTAGAAAGTAGACTGCATGGAGATTCTATGTTCCGGTCTTAGTTTTACCATGAGGAAACAGTGGGACATTGTCCAGGTCACTTAGTAACCTTATAACCTGTGCAGTGATCCGTAAGGTTCTGTTCTACCTCAGTGCTGCCATGGCTTTGGTATGAGAGAAGTTGACAGAATTGGTGGGGCGAAGTAGGAGCAAATGGGATGACTAGGGCTGAAGACAGAGAGAATGGAAGTGACCTGAAGAGGAGAAAATAATGATTACCTTAAAGATGATGCAGGAGCAGGGTTGCAGAAAACAACAGTTTTGAATCCAAAAGGATGCAATCAATAATAAAAGGCTTATGATTACATTTGCAGTCATTTTCAAGTTGCTATTAATGCTTGTGGTAGACCTTCAAAAACCAGGAATGTGACTTATAATTTATTTTGTGTAAAGAACCTGAACCTCTTAGATTTGGTGTATGTTTGTGGATGAGGCATGGGGAAAGTCTGGGGCATGTAACCAGGACAGTGTTCCCCAGGGGGCCCTCCCAGTGATTGTATGATAGTCAGGAATCCAGCCCAGCAGGGAAAGGCCAACCAAGACCAGTAAAGGGTTTCCTCATGAACATTTATTACTTGAGAGGAGTTTTAGGATACTGTTTGAAGGCACTGACTGTGGAGACAAACTTCTTGAGTTTGAATCTGGCTCTGCCACTTTTAGCTGTATGACCTTAAGACACTTAATTCTCCGTGACTCCGTTTCTTCATATGTAACATGGAGATGATGATTTTACTTCAGAGGGTTATTGTGGAAATTACATGTAGAATACCTAGGACAGACTTTTGTGTTCAAGATGATGAAGTATATGTACCTTTCCTTTTTGGACACTCTAAGTACAGTTCAACATCTTGGAACCTAAATGTGAACAAACATGAGACTATGAAAGCAGGAGAGAGGAAGTCAGTCTGTTTAGGGACTTTGGAGAATGAAGGATGATATGGTTAATGACTTCTCTAGGCTTTCCCTTTGCCTCACATGCCAGGCATGGTATAGAAGAGGCCGGTGACAATGGACACAGACAAAAAAAAAAAAAAGGGTGGGGGGGGAAACAAAAACCTAATCTCTTTAGCCAAATGGAAGAAAAAGGACAACCCCAGAAGGAAGGTACTTTTGGGTCATGGTTCCTCTGCTCCAGCCTAGCACATAGAAAAAAAAACTATGACCTCACCCCACCCATGCCAGCAAGGGCTGAATGGAGAGGCTAGACTGCTACCCTCAACAAGACTATAATGAGGTGTCCAACACCCTCAGCAGGGTGGTGTGAAGAGAAGACCATGCAGGGAATTAGGACTTCCCTCCACCACCCACTGTCAGTTGGAGACTATGTGGGGAGCCTGGACAATAACAAGGCACCCTTCCCTCTCTGTATGGGGTGGTATCAGAAGAAGCCTACTGGAGACTTAGGACTTTCACCATTGCCCTGTGGTGTCAGTAGGTACCATGTGGGGAGCTGGAAATACCAGCCCTGTTGAAGACTGACAAGCCTGCTTCCCCAAGGGTTGTTGGAGGCCACATGGCAAAACTGCATTCTTGCTTCCACCCGGCAGTAATGAGGTAGAACCATCCCCTCTTCCCTGCCAGAGCAGTGTCAGCAAAAGCCAACTAAAACATAAGACTTAAATAAGATCTAACATGACAAAATGCCTAACATGACAAAAATGCCTAGGTTTTAATTGAAAATCACTCATCATACTAAAGATCGGGATGATCTCAAAATGAATGAAAAAAAATCCATCAATAGATACCATCATGAAATGCCAGAGATGTTAGAATTTTCTGATAGAGATTTCTAAGCAGCCATGATAAGAATAATCTAGTGAGCAATATGAACACACTTGAAACAAATGAAAGAAAAAAAGAAACTGCAGCAAAGAAGTACAAATTATCAACAAAGAAACAGAACATATGGAAAATAACTACATAGAAAATTTAAAACTGAAAAATGCCGTAACCAGAAGAAAAAGCTCAAGGGCAGAATGGGAGGGGGCAGAGGAAAGAATCAATAACTGGAAGGTAAAGTATAGAAATTACCCAATCTGGAAAACAGGAAAACTAGACTGAAATAAAATGGACAGATTTGGGTCTTGTGGGATTATAACAAAAGGTCTAACATTTGTGCCATCTGAATCCTGGAAGGAAATGAGAAAGAGGGTAGACTGAAATGGTGATCAAGGCAACAATTGCTAAAAACACTTCCCAAATCTGGCAAAAGATACACACCTACAGATTCAAAAAACTGAATGAACTCCACACAGAATAAGCCCAAATAAAGTCACACAAAAACACCATAATTAACCTTCTGAAAATTTAAGAAAAAGAGAAAAACATTAAAAGTTACCAGAGAAATGTGACATTTTACCTATGGAAGAAAAAAAATTAAATTTCTCATCAGAAACATTCATTGGAAGCTAGAAGGAAGTGACACATTATTATTTAAGTGTTGAAAAAATAAAATAATTGTCAACCAAGAATCCTACACCCAGAAAAAATATCTTTTAGGAGTGAAGTGCAAATCAAACAACCTTCAAGATGAAGGAAAACATGTAGAATTTATTTCCATCAAAACTACCCTAAACGAATGGCTAAAGGAATTTTTTAAACAGAACATAAATGGTAAAAGAAAAAACCTTGGAACATCAGGAACAGAGAACATGGTAACTGAAAGTATGGGTAAATAAAATAGCTTTTTCTTCTCCTCTTGAGTTTCCTACAGTATGTTTGTCAGTTGAAGCAAACACTATAGCACTGTCTGATGTGGCTCTAAATGTTTTTAAAGGACATATTTAAGGCAATTATATTATAAAAAGCAGAGGATAAAGGGAAATAACGGGAGTTTTAAGGTTTCTATACATCAGTCAAATTGGTAAAATAGTGACACCAATAGGTTATGATAAATTATATATCTATAATGTAAAACATAAAGCAACAAATAAAAAAGTTATGGAAAGAAACTCACTTAAAAAGGCTATAAATATATCAAAATGAAATTCTATAAAGTGTTCAAGTAATCCCCAGGAAGATAGTAAAAAGAAAACCAAGATACAAAAAACAGAATAGAAAATAAAAATTACAAAGGCAAACTTAAGCCCTAACATATTAACAATTACATTAAAAATAAATGACTTAATGCACCATACAAAACCAGAGCTTGGCAGAGTGAATTTAAAAACATAATTCAAGAAAATTAAATTTAAAAATATGATCCCATTATGATCCCATTTATAATCGCTAAAGATAAAAATGAAATATGTGTAAATCTAAATAAAACATATACAAGAATTATATGCTGAAAACTGTTCAATGCTGATCAAACAAATCAAAAGAGATTTAAATAAATGGAGAGACAAAAGAATAGTGTTGGAAGTATCAGTCTTATCAATTTCAATATTTATTATATAGCTATAATGATCAAGAGTATGTGTTACTTGCACATACATAGATCAGTGAAACAGAATAAAGTAACCAGAAACAGACCAACAGAAATATGGCCAACTGATTTTTCACAGAGGTTCCTAAGCAATTCAATGGAAGAAAGAGCATTTTCAACAAATGTGCTGAGAGAATTGGATACTTATGGGGAAAAGTGAATCTTAACTTCACAATTCCCATAAGTCTCACATCTTACACAAAAATTATCTGAAAGTAGATCATGAACTTAAATAGAAAACGTAAAACTATAAAGCTTTTAGGAAAAACATAGGAGGAAACCTTTGGGATATATAGTTAAAGTGAGTTTCAGTATTTGATATCAAAGCATAATCCGTAAAAGGAAACATCACTAAAATGGACTTCATCAAAATTTAAAACTTTTGCTGTCTGAAATACCTTTCTCAGAGGATGAAAAGACAAGCTATGGACCAGTATAGAATATTTGCAAACCATTTATTTGACAAAGGACAAGTATCTAGAATATATAAAGAGTCCTCAAGACTCAGCTGTAAAAAAACAATCTAAGTATAAAATGGCAAAAGAAGAGATATTTTATCAAAAAGGACAGATGGCAAGTATATGAGAATATGTTCAACATCATTCGCCATTAGGAAAATGAATTTTAATTTTTTTTAAACTTTATCCATTTTGACAGAAACAGAGATAGCAAGCTGGGGAGAGGGAGAAAGAATCCCAAGCACACTCCTCACTGTCAACATGGAGCCCGACACAGGGCTCAAACTCACAAAATGCAAGACCGTGACCAGAGCTGAAGTGAAGAGTCAGATGCTTAAATGACTGAGCCATCTAGGCACCCGAGAAAAATGAATTTTAAACCAACAATATGAGGTAACTATACAGCTGTCAGAATGGCTAACATAAAAAATAACAGCAGTAAATATTGGTGTAAATGCAAAGAAATTGGATCACTCGTACATGGCTGCTGGGAATGTAAAGTGATATAGGCACTCTGGAAAACAGTTGGAAGTTTCTTAAAAAAGTACAACTGTAAATACCATTCCATGTTCCCAGAATTTGCACTCCTGAGCGTTTATCCCAGAGAGTTGATGACATATTCACACAAAAACTTGTACACAAATGGTTGCGGCAGCTTTGTTGATGAGATAGCCTTGTATTTATTTGCTGGGGCTGTCATAACAAAGTGCCAAAAACTGGGTTGCTTAAACAACCGATAATTATTGTCTCACACTTCTAGGTACTAGAAGCTTGAGGTCAGGGTATTGTCAGGGTTGTTTCCTTCTGAGCTGTGAGGGAGAATCTGTTCATTTTGCTCTCCTAGCTTCTAGTGGTTTGCTGGTAATCATTGGTGCTCCTTGGCTTGCTGATGCATCTCCCTGATCTCTGCCTTCATGTTCACATAGAGTTCTCCCTGTGTTTGTGTTTGTTCACAAACTTCTTTTTTTTATACAGACATAAGCCACATTGGATTAAGGGCACCCCCTACTCCCATCACCCTCCCCTAGTATGGCTTCATCTTACCTGACTATATCTGCAACAACTCTATCTCCAACACATTACATTCTGAGGCACTGAGGGTGAGTACCTCAACATATGAATTTTAGAGACGCAATTCAGCCAATAACAAGCCTCAAAGTAGAAACAACCTCAATGTCTTTTAACAGGTGAATGGTTGAACTGCGATTTATCATATAAAATACTACTTGGCAATATGGATACATGCAACAACCTGGATGAATCTCTAGAAAGTTATGCTGAAGAAAGCCAATCCTGAAAGTTTACATACGGCATAATACCATTTATACAATACTCCTGAAATGACAAAATTATAGAAGTGGATAGCTGATTATTGATTCCCCAGAGTGATGGAGGAGGTAGAGTATAGGAAAGTGTGTATGACTGTAGAAGGAAGGGTGACATGAGAGATCCTTATAGTAATGGAAAAGCACTGTGTTTTGTACCAGTATCAATATTCTGGTTGTGATACTTTTGCAAGGCATTACCATTGGGAGAGATTGGCTAAAGTATTCACAGGGCCTCTGTGCATTGCATGCCTGCCTACAATGATCTCAAAATAAAGTTGTAATACCTAAAATCCCTCAGACTTAAGTGCACGCTACATAGCTAAGTGCTCAGTAAATGAACATTTACTCACTAAATGAGTAAATTAGCACTAAGCGCTCAGTTATTACTTTTGATAAGTACCATTTTCCCCTATAACTCCAGCACTAAGTAGATCTATACATAATGCATTTGGTATTACTTTCCCTCAAAGAACAAATATAGAAATAGTAAGAAAATCGATAGGGACTACCACCCATTTTTCTCCATAACTGGGCTCTGCCCTTCCTCGTCAGTTGTAAAAGGAGTTCTCTGAGCTTTCTTGGATACTGGAGAAAGTTACATATTTTGGTTTTTTTCCCAAGTTTATTTATTTATTTGAAGAGAGAGAGGAGAGAAGAGAGAGAGAGAGAGAGTGGGGGAGGGGCAGAGAGAGAGAGAGGGGGAGAGAGAGAATCTCAAGCAGGCTCCATGCTGTTAGCACAGAGCCTGATGTGGGGCTTGATCTCACCAACTGTGAGATATGACCTGAGCCAAAATCAAGAGTCAGATGCTTAACTGACTGAGCCACCAAGCACCCCAAAAAGTTACATCTTTGTCCTAATTATCTTACATGTTTTCCAGTGTATTTCTGTGCTCAGTTTTATTACAGGGAAGTTCTGAGGTCTCATTGCCTTCCATATTGCCCATGATTTCCCATGGTCTTCATTGGGGAAGGAGCCACTGAGTGCAGGCACTAATTGTGTCCATTACGGGGAGGGTGTGTATGCTGGTGGAGGCCCTTAGGTGAAGGTTGTGGTTAGGTGTTCCTTTTATGATGGAGTTAGGAGAGTGATGCTCCCACTTTTTATTCAGAAAATAGGGAGATTGGAAACAGGAAACAACATCCATTTTCAGTGGAACTAGAAGGCATCTGGCATCCCATGCTACCATGTATGAGGAAGAGTGGGCAAGTGCACTAAGGCGAGGAGAGGTGTGCAGAGACATTGAGTCAGGATGCTCAAAATGACAGTTTATAGACAAAACCAACAAAGCACAGACCTTCAAAGTATGTAGCACAATCTGAGGGGCAAAACAACAGTTCACTGTTGGGAATAGCAGTAATGAGGTGCATGGGCTGGTGAGGGAAGGATTGCTGGCTGTGGGCGAATGAGAAATCAAACAGATGCGCCATAGTTGTGAGCTGGGGGAGTGAAAGAGTGTATGCACTGTGAACAGCCTGTAGCTGCTGGAAGAACCTTCACCCAGCCCTGTGTCCCACAGAGCCTATCCAACAACCCGCTTCTACCTGCTCCGAGAGGAACTCACATTGTTCAAAGACACATGATAAGTTATGGGGGGCAGGGAAGGAGGTAAGAAGAACCAAGAACAAATTTTGCACTAAAGTAACACAGGAAAGATTAGACAAAACAAATACAACTGGCAGATGGAGAATGTACACCTAAAAAATAGTTTTCTGAACAGAATAGTATTTTATTTAATTTTTTCTTTTAAAAAGAAAGCAATAGCTTCCAGAAAACAGCAACTTAAATTATGTATATAACAGGTCATGGAAGATGTGAGGCAATGGAAAAAGGTGAAACGAGCTGGTTGAGCTCAGTAAATAAGTGAAACAAAATAAATAATCAATAAAATCATCAAATATGGAGTCTTGCTTGACAGCAACATAAAGGAATTTAGAGATTATTGAAAATATGGTAGGAGAAATGGGAGGTGTTAGTCAAATGGTACAATGTTTTGGTTATACAAGGTGAATTGGTCCTAGAGATCTACTGTATGGCATAGTGCCTATAGTTATCAATACTGTATTGTATACTTAGAATTTTTCTAAGAGATTTTTCTAAGATCTTTTTTTCCCCCACAGTCTCTTTTATTTTATGTTATGTTATGTTATGTTATGTTATGTTATGTTATGTTATGTTATATGTTATGTTTTTTTATGTTATGTTATTTATTTTATTTTTTAAATTTACATCCAAGTTAGTTAGCATATAGTCCAACAATGATTTCAGGAGTAGATTCTAAGAGTGTAGATCTTAAGTGTTTCTGTGATAAATAATAAAGAGGGCAATAGGAAACTTTTGCAGGTGATGGGTATGTTTATGGCAAAGATTTGGTGATGGATTCATGAGTGTATACTTATCTCCAGACTCACATATTGTATACATAAAGCATATACACCTTTTTGCATGTCAGTCATATCTCAATAAGTGGTTTAATAAATGATTACGAATATGAGTGTGACAACATCAAGAAAAGCAATCAAAATGAAGATGATAAGCAAAGTGTTAAATGATTTGAGAAAAAAATGGTAAGTATGGAAGACAAAATGAAACCATATACACGCATTTCCTGTTCCTGAAGAAGAGAGTCAAACAATGAAATGGGAAAAAAGAATCTAAACATGCAACTCAGGAACAATTTTCATAATCAAAAGAAGTCTTAAACCCAAGATGCAAGTGCCAAGAAATGTTTACACGTAACAGTCAAAGTAGATACATATTGTAGTAAATTAGCTGACTTCAAAATTGAAAACAAAAGTCTTTGGGCATAACAAAATGAAAAAGCTGAGCCCAGCCTTACACTTTTCCACAAAATTATTTAGAGCAGAAATAGAAGAAATTGGAACAGTGTTCTATACCATTTATCCCCCCAAATTGTTTTTATAGCAGAAGAATCAAAACAACCTAAATGTCTATCAAGAGGGAATATTTAAATATATTATAATTTTAAATTATAGTACATGTATACAATGGGAGATTATACGACAAAAGAATACAGCAACACTAATAATAATAATACAGAATGGTTTCCAAGATATATTTCATGGGAAAAACAGTGAAATGCTACTTTGTATGTGTATTTTAGGATATATTTTTAAAAACTAGTAATAGGGATTGTCACTAGGCAGAGGTAAGAGGGACACCTCCCCTCTTTTTTACTCTCTTTTTTTACTGTATGTGTATCATAATTATTAACATAAAGAACAGAAAAGAAAAGAAATAGACTTGTTTATTCAAAATATCCCCTTTAGAGTCACCCTTCAACTTTTCTTCACTGCCTTCCATTTTACGATGCAAATATTCATAGGCAAAGTAGCAAATTATGAGTCCCTTGGGGGAAGGAGACCATTATAATTCTGCTGCTTTTCTTCAAAATACTTTTATGAAAGAAGGTGCTCAATAAACACTGATTGTGTGGACATTTACTAAGCTAAAATGAAGTGACAAAAGAGATTGCTTAAGAAGATTCATATTGTTGTTTGAGTATGCAAATCTTACAAGATTGTCAGCATTGCTCCTTAAACCCATTTAACAGTATGAAAAAGGGAATTGAGCATTGGAAATAAAATTAACACTTCCAAGGTATTTCTTACTCTGTTTTTAAGAACTGTATTTTTCCTTGTTGGGCAGAAAGGTATATCTGTGTCTATGAAAAGAATCATATTAACTTCTCAGGCTTTATCAAGAGCTAAATGTACTAATGGCAAGAGTTGCCCCAAGTTAATCGTGTTTAGCCTAAACTGTTTACAGAATATTTTTGAGGTCCCCAGCATCTTCTTGGGGCCTGATTCATTCTGAGCGGACCTTAAAGTCACTTATTTCACTCATTTCCAAGTTATTTAGGACAAATCTCACTGTAACCCTTATGTTCTCACTTACCCACACAAGAGTTTTATGACAGAGAAAAGGCTTTAAATGGGGGAAGATGATAAATCTAATTGGATCCCCCCCCCCCCCCCCAGTATCTCACCTACAACCATGTCACTGTTTCTCAGTCATCAGTGTAGCACATTTTGGTCATGATTTAACCCATGCAAGCCTGTATAGGGCATTTACATAGATTCATTAAAAATTTTGAATAAGTCTCCATTTGAAATATTGATACCTCTGCTAAAGAAATAGGTCTTTCTTTTACTGATTTGATTTCATTTTCTACTGTAACTCTTTGAGAGAGGTATGTACAAGTGACAGAACTGAGGGAAAAGTAGCAGCTAAAATGCCACGTGGAATGACATTGCTTGGTCTGTGGCTGGTTGAAAGTGTGCATGCTTGATTCTCTCCCTGTTGTCAACTAGGGCTCTGCGATATCAGTGGAAGGAGTTCCCTCACATGCTTTTATGGATAAATACCCTGCCTGCTCTTAACTGTGTTTCCATCTGGGGCCATTACTAAAGATATTATCGGTTGATTTTAATTGCTACAAGAGAGAGAAAGATGCTCTCAAGGTTGGCAACGTTGCCTACCACAAAGCGTTCTAAAGAATCAAGTCAACATCTTAAACTACCATAGGATGCAAAAAGGAAGCCAGCATAATCCCTAGGTGACCACATTTAAGAATGTCTAAACAAGTATCCTGTTAAGGGTGTGTTATAACATGTATTTTTACTGATGCAAGTGACTCATTGTACAAAGTATTCCTACTGAATATTACCTTTCCTGAGATTGGAAAAATAGACAGCTTTCTTGGTTCATAATATGAATTAATAGGGACTGAGAAGTGTATTATCAGTCCTAGGTCAAAGTATTATTGTTGGGCTGCAGCTATTAATGTATGGTTCTAATAACCCACTCAGTTCCCCAACTAGAGCTGAATGGAGGTGAGCTAGCTATAGTCAGTCTGCATAATAGGGGAGATCTCTTTGTTCGGCTGAGCCATACCTTGCTTGCGTATGGTATTGGATGCCATAGTACACTCATAGTACACTGACTGTTCTGACCCTTGCTTCTCATTTCTGTCAGTAAAACAAAGTACCTTTCCAGATAATACAAGAGCATGTTCACTCTGCCAAAGTGAATTTGAATAGTCCATTCTGTATAAGGAAATGTTTTCTCAGTGCTCTGGTTGTGATATAATCAGAAAGCACATACTTAGAAGGGGGATGATACATTTAATTCAGCGTAGTTTCTCATCTTAATATGAGTCAGGAGAACCCTAGGCTTGTGATTTTCCATAGTCCATCATGAAATTGAGAAGAAATATTGAATGTAACCACAGGGCATTTCCAAGAGCAGCAATGAGGTTTTACTGATAATATAATTATATTCATTTTAAACTTAGAAAAGTCATGAGTAATAAACCAGTTCAAATCTCCCTTAATTTTTTTTTCTAACTTCGTTTCTGTATTTTCCATATAAGTACGTTATAGTTTGTGTTTCTCTTCTCAGTTGATGTCGTAATCATATAGCATAGATTACATTGATTTTTCTTTATCTGCAAAATCTATGCAGCTATCCATGTCACAAAATCATAATAAGCAGCATTACTTCCAAGCCCAAAGTTGCCTTAGAATGGCAACATTACTAACATGATTTAAATAGTTCTATTATTTGTGTAGTCATCATCTCCTCAAAAAATTCAGGGCAAGTTTAGTTTAATTAATCTTTGTCCAGTTTAATACAACCAATTTACTGTCTAATTAATACCATCCTTCTCTTTTTACACATTCAACACAAATTCGATAGAGTGGCTATCAAGTATCAGCACCAGTCCAGATGCTGACAATATAGAGATGAATGAGACATGATGGTGCTTCCACTTCTAGTGGATGTAGGAAGTTACTGTCACTCTTACTCCAGTCTTGATTTCAAGCCAGATACTCTAGAGCATTATAGCCTTCCTAACCCATCAGAGCTCAGTATACAAAGAAAGCAGAATTTGCATTCCAGAAAGTGACAAACTATTCCTATGAGGGAAGAGACCCATAGTTGCTTTCATTCTTGATGTGTCAGTAGGAAAGGAAAAACGTACCATAGACAAAAGGATACAGAGAAACCACCTCAGCTTTTGACAGTTGTGTGTGAGTTGGCATGAAGGATTAGAATTCCAAGGAGCTTCAAACGCAGCATATCTGCTCCATCTGCCAGCTCTTTCCTAGGAACCTTCACCAAATGCACAGAAGTATGATGCCAAATGATGGAATCAGAGCAGGTTTGCTGACCTAATTTACCCCTGAGGTATGGGAAGCTTTTCTTAAATATAAGGCAGAAGACTAATGAAGTCTAGGGATAGGGCAGAAGAGATGAGACGGATCTCTCTTAGGCATTTTGGGCCTTCATTTTGGGCCTTGCAGCAGTCCCCCAAACATTGGGAAGGGGCGGGAAAGCTGAGAGTGATCCCAGTAGATGAATCAGGGACTTCACAGAATGTACTGTGCAGGCCTTATAGCGGCTAGGAGTTAGGCAGCAGTACTAAGAGAGATATCTTGCGGAGTATAGAAAGCCAGAAGTGGGAGTGGAGGAAGAAAGAAACCTCTCTAGAGACCAAAAACAAAACAAGACAAAACGAAAAACAGTTATAAGATGGGATGAAAAGTAGATAGAGATGTTTTAGACCTTGAAAACTTGGTAGTTGGGTGGCATAGCAGAACAATATTTCCAGAGACTTGCCAATAACCCAGTCTTGCTGAAGGGAAAATCCTGATTGTGTCTTTATACTTTTGAAAGCAGTGGGTAACTGAATATAACTAAAGCTAAACTAAGCTCAGACTCATCTCAACTACAGATTAGCCTAACTCAGCCCTGACTGTATCTTTTCCTGGAAATTACTAATATTTTCTTTACTCTCTAATATTATCATGTAATATGTACTATACTATACTGATACTAATATATTATCTAATATATATTATTTAATATGCTAAAATGTCTGAACCACAATAAAAATTCATGAAATGTACAAAGAAGCAAGAATTATAACTGAAAGTCAAGAGAGGAAATAGTCAATAAAAGTAGAGAAGTTATCAGAAAAACCTTGAAAACCCTATGATATATTTGTTAAAGGATCAGTAGAAAAGTGGAAAATATATGAAAATGCATAGGAAAACTCAGCAGAGAGAAACTAAATAAAAAGGAACCAAATGGCTATGCCATAAATGAAAACTGCAAAAATAGAGAATAGTTTATTTGATGTGCTTAATAGCAGAGGAAAGGATCCTAAACTTGACCAAGTGAACCAGTGAACAAATGATCCAAATGGTAACATAAAGGGAAAGAGAAAAAAATGAAACAGGCTACTTGAAAGCTGGAGAAAATATCAAATGATCTAATAGGTAATTGGAACCTACGAGGAGAGAAGAAAAGAGAGGGAAGAACTGTTTGAAGAAAGAGTGGCTGAGAATTCTCAACATTGATTAAAGACCTCAACTTTGGAAAGAGAGCTAGGAGAAGACTGGGTATGGATGGGGTTAAGAACTTTTTTTCAGACTGAGGGTTTAGGAATGCCTATATGAGGTTACCCTAATTTGAGCAGAAATCATAAGCCACAGTAAAATATGGTTAAGAGCATTCAAAGGTAAGGTAACAAGTGCAGAAGCCCGAAATTGCTAATGCCGAGGTGTTTGAAGACAGCAGGAGGCCAGTGAGGGGGAAGATACAGAAAATAATTTGTGGAGGTCAGCAGGAGTGAGATCATGTGTGACTCTGAGTAGGTCTTTGCAAGAAGTATTGGGCAAATCCCTCTTTGGGGAGACATTGGAGAGACTGAACACATGGCAGTTGTTTGATGGCAGTTGTTTGGACTAGGGGGATGCTTGGACAGCTTTTCACATCTGATTCCTCCTTTTGAGACACAAAAATGATAATTTAGGAAAGATTCTCTAGTGACCTCTAGAGTCTGTACATCTGGAAGCTCAGAGGTCATCCGTGGGTGGGGATCCTAATAATTTTAAAGGTTATGAAATACATTTACAATTTTGGACTTTTAAATTCACATTATAAAATTTCCACCAGCAGAAAATACACAGCTTCTCTTTCCACATAGGTCAGAAGTGAGGTGATGTATGTTTCAGCCACTGAAATGATATTTAAAGTAGGACCCAAGCAGAAATCAAAAGGGATGTTATATGTCTGGGCAGGGAGTTTTATTTGTATGACTGTTACTTCATAGTCATTATGAATATTAAATCTTCTGTATTTTTCATGGCCTATGCCAATGACCTACCTGAGGAAGATAAAGCAGACTCACCAGAGCTCTAACTGGTCCTTGTATTCTTTAAACTAGGGCAGATACTCAATCTCTGAGTTATCAGTACACTTTCCAAGGCCATCAGAATGGACAGCATGGCTTCAGTTGGCTTGTAAGCCATGGGAATATGGCTTAAATTTTGTCCATTAAAAAAGAAGTTTAAGCTGGTTTAGGATGAAGTTTTATTCATGTAGGATTTGCAATGAAAAAACCAAAATAACACCCAAGGTCATTAAAAGATGGGCATTTCTACACTCCATGAGAGATGGAAGGAATAAATTTCTATTGTTCCATTGTCCAGTTTAATATATAGTGCTTTAGGCCAAGGGTATGGGCTTGCAAGGTAGACTGTCCTTAGACCCATTCTGTCCTGCCCACTGACGTGGAGAAGCTTGGTGGGAATTGGCCTCATGGGAGAGCGAACACCACTGTAAAGCTAAGGTTAGTGGGTGTAGTCGAGGAGGCAGGGGCAGACATTCATCAGTGGAACAGTGGAGTCAGGCAGGGCTGACACTGTAGGCCTCCCAGAGGAGATGAGGCTTAAGCCGGTTCTGAAGGAAATGAGGTGAACTAACTAAGATTTCATAATACTCAAGTTCTCTGAGTTCATTTTCAAAAACGTGTATCTGCCCCTGTGTGCCATCCAACTCATTTCACTTGCTGATAAATTCACTGCCAGAAGTAATGACATTCAGAAAGAATGAGCTGTATTTCATTCAGCTTCATAATGTCCTACGTTTGCCAACCCATTTTGAGTCCACACTGCTGGGTGAGGTACACTGAACACTTTGCTCTTGTGTTGTGTAGTCAGTAGTGTAAAATTCCACTGGAAACTCCACACAATAAGTTTTGAAAACCCAACAGGCCTGATTTGGGATAAGTGTGGTGCATCTAGATGGAAGACATGTATTTATGGTTCAAAGAGTAGCAGATCTCTCTCTCACCATGGGAGTCACTTTTCTTTTCAGATTCCTTCTGCTTCAAGGTTTCTCTTTCTTTCTCAGTTTTTCTATTCCATCTTTTCTCTTCTCTTTTCCTTAGTTTCTAAATCGGACCAGAGGCATATAGACAGACAAGTTGAATGCACATGTCTGGCAATTATTCTTGGAAGAGCTTTGGAAAATTATGTGATAAATGTATCACTACTCTTAGCACCTGGTGGAATCTATCATGATACAAATACACGATTGGGCAGGAGGGCTTGCTTGAGGGCCCTTGGGAAGGGAATGTGTGGTTGAATCCAGTCCTCCTTCAGGTTTATTTTTACTTGCTGGCATCCTTGGACATTGTTGTGTGTGTCCACCAGAAGGTGTCCACCCACGTTTCCGCAAAATGCAGCATGGCGCTGGAGCGTCACCTCCATAGTCCTACTACCATGTTCAGTTAAGGCTTTTAGGCTAGTTACAAAACAGATTTTTATAAGAGAGGCCCGAGCTTCTGTCAACTCTTTCATTCTTCTTAAACTATTAAAACTGATGCTCTGGCAACATGTGATAGTCGGTTTGGATTAGGGGAAAAGAAGTAGCAGGGGTGGTCAGTATCACTCCATATAATTAGTCAGAATTTCTAGAATAGCTATGGAGCAATCCTTGTATATTCCTCTAAACAATCAAATGTGTGAAATACTAGTACAGGTTTCTAGTTGAAAACAGACCACGGTTCACCTTAGCTCCCTTCTAAAAGTCCATGTAAATACCAGTAAAAGGCATAAAAGACAGGTCAGCAGTGAAGAATAGAGGAGTCAGGAGTAGGTGGAGGTGCCCATGCATTTTTGGAATATGTGAAGAGGTTGGAAGAGTAGAGACTGGAGCGAGAGAGCTGTAACTTATGCTGGCAGATGTCATCAAGCAACACTACACAGATTTCCATAAAGGCACACAGAGGCTCCAGATACCACAGACAGCATGAGGCAAGATCACAGGAAAATCTATACGTACAGTGTTTAGACCTCTAGTTTCCCTCCCA
Source organism: Acinonyx jubatus (assembly GCF_027475565.1). NCBI lineage: Eukaryota > Metazoa > Chordata > Mammalia > Carnivora > Felidae > Acinonyx > Acinonyx jubatus. Next base: position 60,117,523 of record NC_069395.1, on the reverse strand, counting down.
TGTCCACCCCTACCCTTGCTTCTGTAGGAGCCCAGAACCCTACAACTGGAGAAACTCTGGTCTCAGAGAGCCTAGGCATATCATGGCCGTGGTTCTCAAGCAGGGACTGTTCTCCCTACCTGCCCAGGGGATATCTGTCAATATCTGGAGACATTTTTAGTTATCACAACTTGGGGATCTAATGATTAAAGGCCAGGGGTCTGCTAAACATCCTATAATACATAGGACAGCCTCCCTAGCCCAAGTGTCACCAGAGTAGAGGATGAGAAGCCTGCCCTGGGGTGAGGAGAGGCAGAGCGCTGAATCAGAGAATTAAGCTGAAGTCTGCATGTTGAACAGTGGGAGCCCCAGCTCTCCTCCCCACTCTGCTCCTAAATGATGAGGGCAGGCAGAAGCGCAGATGATTCTTTCTTCAGGAGAGAAGAAAAGGCCTCCAGACAAGAGCTTTGGGGCATGCCAGTAAAAATGCCTCTCGCTGCCCACCCATCAAACATTGAGCCCCCCACTCACCTGGCAAGACCACCAATATTTTTGCAGAGGTCCAATCAGCTTATTATTAGTTTTAAATTTCAGTGGCAGAAAGAACTTTAGAAATATTTCAGAATCAGACATTTTAGAACAACATCTAAAAGGAAATAACTGAAATTAAAAATTTAAGAAGTGTAAACACTGGAAACTAATAAAGTATACAAAAAGGAACCCTTCAAAAAAATCTCGTAATTAATATCCTCAGAGAGATAACAAGAGTCAACGTATTCTATGCTTAAAAGAGAAATCAGAGAACAGGAAAGAACTTTTTGAAATTAAAAAGTATGTGGCATTAAAAAAAGTAGAACAAATAAAAAAGTTGAAGAACTTTCCTAGAAAGAAAAATAACAGGCAAAGAAATTGACAATTGGAGAGAAAACAAAAACTAGGATTCTACCTTGTGACAATTGGAAGCTGTGAAGAATACAGATAATAAGGGCAAAAAAAAAAAAAAAGAGTTAAAACAGAGGTGTGAGAATAATTCCCCAAACCAAGGACTAGGAGCCTCCAGAAAGAAAGATCTGCCAAGTATGCAGCACCAAAAATTGAAGTGGAATAATTGAATCAAATCATTGTGGATTTTTAGAGGGCCAGAAGGAAGAATAGGCCCCAACAAAGGATTGGGATTAGCACTGCCTCCTCTAGAAGCTAATAGAATTATCCCTTCCGGTCCTGAAGAACAGTGGCCTGGTCATAGTCATCTACCTAGTAGAGTTCTGGACTCGGTCAGACCCTCCATTAGGCAAGCAGGTCTCCATTTCCACACAAGCAAGGGCCCCCAGACCTACCTCCTGTCCTTGATTTTGAGTAGATACTGGAAAAGAGGAGGAACAGAGGGATGAATTTGGGATTGTGGAAACAATGTCCCAGCCTTTGGGGAATGTCTGAGAACAGGTCAGAACCGCTCTGCAGGGGGCTGGCAAGCATGCAGTCCAGCCTGGAGACAAAGACAGAGGTCTCCAGGGAAAGAGAAATGAAACAGAATGATTTCCTGATTTGTTGGATTAGTGGAACACAGGTTTTAACTCAGACTGGCTCAGACTTGGCTGACTTAATTATGGCACAGACAGAGAGCAGGGGTCTGAATTATAGGGCTGTTCTCATAAGTACAATCCCAGATCTAAGATCTGAAGAGGTTTTAGGGAAAAGAAGAAAAAAAAGAGAATTTGCTTGGTTTTGTTGTCACATTTTATATCCAGAAGATATGCTTAAATTCCTGAAAATAAAACTGTATTCTTCACTGTCTCTGAAATTCCTATCCAATGCTTAGAAAATGGTAAGTATTGGGGCGCCTGGGTGGCTCAGTTGGTTAAGCGCCCGACTTCAGCTCAGGTCATGATCTCACAGTTCGTGGGTTCAAGCCCCGCATCGGGCTCGGTGCGGACAGCTCAGAACCTGGAGCCTGCTTCAGATTCTGCGTCTCCCTCTTTCCCTGCCCCTCCCCTGCTCGTGCTCTGTCTCTGTGTCTGTCTGTCTGTCTCTCTCTCTCTCAAAAATAAAATAAAGAAAAAAAGTGTTCCACAAATAAATATGAGTTGAATAAATGAATGATGTTTTGCTTCCACAAAATGTGGAAGGATTGTGAAGACCACATAGAAGCCCTTACTAAATATATTGAGGGCAGATAACATGCAGGCAAAATAAATGTGACTTTGGATGAGAAAGCTCAAGAAATGAAGGGGTATTTAACAGTGACTGAAAACTGAATAGGGTTTTTAAATTAAAGGAAAAGGAATGGAGAGATTTGGCCAATTACGGAGCCGAGATAATCTGATAAAAGCCACTTGCAGAAATCAGATAATGGAGTCCATGTGTGATCTTGACAATACCCAAGTCCCCAGTCATAGTGGGTTAGTTAACAGATTTAATAAGGCACTTCCAATTATCTGCGAATCATGGAGACCTGCCATGAAGCCAGAATTATGCATAGAAGCTGCAAAATAATTTTTCAAATAGGTGAATAACAGTCTTGAAAGTCTGGTGTTAATCCTCAGAACAATAACTTGGTTACAGTGAGGTAAGGGCAGAAGAATGGGGTATGGCTCTGAGGTTCTCGGATCCCAAGTGAGAATCCTAAAGTTTTTGTGGCTCACGATTTTTCTCCAGCTCTCTGCAAGCTGTTTGTACAGATCAGCTCTACTGTAGCTCCTGGAAACCAGGCTGTCTTGTACATTGAAAGGCAGCGAGGAGAAAGAGGGAGGTGAATGTAATTTGCTCTGGTGTTACCCAGATAACTTGGGATCAAGGTGACGTGGATGCTGCTATTTTACTTCACAATTCAACCTGAGTAATCAAAGTTCTAGTTTTTCCTGGGACTAAATGCACATCTCCCATGTCCCATCGACTCATTTATATGTGGTTCTTTGTGCCTCAGTCCTTGTATTGTAACTAGTCCAAGTTCATCCTTTCTTTGGCTTTTCCAGCCCTGTTGGAGCCCTGGCATCATCCCTGCCCTCTCACCCTGCGTTGTGAGGACAGATGTCAATCTCATCAGGCTGCCTCTGGCTACACCTCTCATGGCTGTTGTCTACTTGCCTGTTGAAACTCTCTCGGCATCTTCCTGGCCTCTGTTGCCTTCCTGGATGCCCTATACCTCACCACCTTCTAGATACTCAGAATCAACCGTATGCTTTAACTTTGTACTCGAACAGCTCTGTTTTGATTTCCTTCTCTTTGCCCTGGTGATGAGGGAGAAATTATCATCCCAGGGTTATAGGATGGCTGAACACATGGCACCCGACACTGGACAGGTGAGATCAAAGACAGTGTATTAGACACATACTCACAGCCTGGAGGAGGAGAACCCTGCACCATACAGAGCCACATGGAGGCTGCCCTTGGGAACAGAGTGAAGAAGCAGGGGATGTGGGAAGCAGCCTTTGAGGTAACAAGAAGTTGGGGTAATGGTTCTTATAAGAAGATGTGATTGACTTGTTTGAGTAATTCCATAGGCTGATGGGGAGCTGAAGCCCACTACTCAGGGATAAGCAGGGACTGTGTCTGTCCTCCCTGAGGCAAACAGACAACTGTCCATTGTGTATTTTGTTTCACTAAGTGACCTTATCTGTGGAAGCACAATGGGGAGGGGAACTCGCGGTTAGGCCATTCGAAGCCTTCCTGGTTTTCCCCAGATATCAAGACACATTTAATACTGGGCCTTATTTTTAGGCCTCTCCTGCCCTATTTGTGTGTTTATGTCTACATCATTCTTTCCTGCCCCATTCACTGCATTAACCTTTCCCTCTCTTGCAACATCATGAGAGAAAATCGATCCACATACACTGCATTGATCTGCTATTATTATAAAATAAAATAGCTTGATGGAAACCTTGATAACTTTGGTTCATAGCCGAGGGAATAAAGCTATGGCATGCCGTGATCATAGTCCCATAGTTATGACCAGAAAGACTATTCTCAAAAAATGACTGTAAAGTTTTAAGGGTTTTCCATCAATAAATAGAACCAATGCCATATTAAAAAAAAAAAAAAAAAGACATGTTCTTTTGAGAAGCTGTCCATAATTAAATTTATGGAAATTAAAAAATACTCCAACACAAGTTAAGCTGTTAACAGCTTACTTAAATAACCCTATCTATTGGATAAACTCTTAATATCTCTACAAATTCAGGGTGTTGTACGGTGGCTACTAATAAGCAACATGGCCAACTATCAGATTATCCATTATTTATTATAATGTAGAAAGGACAGTGTTTTCCCTACCTCCTATTTAAAACCAAAGATACAGCATTTATGTGAGTCCCTGACATGCAGTTCTGTGACCTCTGGCTTTTTCTGGCAGCATTTTGTATGGATATTAGGCCATCCACATCTGTTTCCCCTGTCAGGGCCCCAGAGCTGACAGTGTCAGGATTTGCAACAACTTAGGACATGTAAGCTCTATGGGGCAGGCATTTCAGACTCTCTTATTCTCTGCTGCATCCTCAGTCCCTTGGCACATACCAGGTATCTTGTAAATGCCTGCTGAATAATGAATGGCTTGAGTGGTGTCCACACAGGTCCAACCTGCTTCCAGAAGATATCTTCTTGGCTAAGGAGTATGGACCCTGCCTAGTTCAGATCAGTGCAGGCTCCTCTGTCTGTTGTGTATTTAAAAGACACTGACAGATGGTCAGTGATGCTCTATTTTGTGCTTGTACAGAATGAGACAGAGAGGTGCCAGGGACCAGCCCTGTTGGTTTTACCGACTCCACTCTACCCATATTCTGTCGAGCCATTTCAATGTAAAGATTCCTTTATGATTCCCATGTTTCATTACGTGTTTCCCAGACACAGGGCCATTGGCTAGAAGCAGATCAGAGGACCTGCAAGAATATGAGATGTTGGTATTTTAAATAAATGGGATAAATATTGTGATATATTGGATTTCTTTATGAAATGTGAATAGCATAGGTTGTCCATAGTCATGACTCTCTTGAAGAAGTTCAGTATCTCCATTTAGAAATTGAGAAATACAGACTCGGGGAAGTATCATTTGGGAATAACTAACCCACAAATTCTAAACAACAATAATAATTGTGTGAAAAAAAAAGGTCACGATTGTGAACTATTGATTCAGAGGCTAAGCTCAGTTTCTGTTTTGCTTCAAGCCTCACACAGGAATCTCTATTCCCACCGGGATGTTCATTAAGGACAGGTGTAAACAATCTGTCTCAGGAGGGTTATTGAGATTATTGATAGTGTCCGTGAACTTCTGGCAGCCCTTTTGCTGAAAGGTATTACTGCCTTGGGTATGATGTTATTAAGATAAAATATTCATTTACTTCACTGACAGATACTTTGCAATTTTATCCAGGAGCCATAGAATTCCTGGGTCCCTAGAATCTGAAAAGTGACCCTAAATATTTTAATTCTAATAGGACACATGTTGTAGACACACACATCTCTCCTGCAGTCTCTTTGTAGTGCTTGGGACTGCTCAGAGATGTCTCCTTCCCTTTCCGTTGCCAGGCACAGTGTAAATTACCAAGACACTGCAAGAGGGAATGAGGAATGGGGTAGGCGAGGAGGGCTCTCACCTTGTATGTGAGGGTCTAAAATTCAGACACTGAGGATATATGAAATGTACCCTAATGTTGAGACATAATTTTCTTTCTCTTGAAAAATCCTTTTCCACCTGTGCTTTGAAAATAACAGCTATTTCCTCTGGCCCATCCACATATATATATGCAGTTCATATTCATTAGTTTCATTTCAATCATAAAATTACCCTGATTTATCTGCACACAATATACCACAAAGAATCAGAGAAAATAGCATTTTTGATTTAGTAGTCTTCTGTTGAAGCATACATATCTTAGGAAGGAATCTCATCTTAAGCTCATTTTAGTTAACTCCTTAGATATTTGTTAGACCCATTGTTAGACCCATGTTAGAAGGAATTAGCAGAATGAAACATGGGATAGATCTGGTTTTAGGGGCCAAGAAGAATAGGGATGGAGGAAATGGGCATCAGAATGGTTTGTGGTTGATCTTCACAATTATCTTTAATCTTCACAAGTATATTTTCTACTTATAAAGTAGACATTATCTCCATGTGAGAGATGAGGAACTCAAGATTCAGAGAGGTTAAGTGCTTTAGGCAGGGTCTAGACACATATGGAGCAACCCCCACAAATCTCCCCCCTCAAACCATAACACACTTTTTTTTGCCTTTTCTAAACCTGAGTTGAATATCTTTTGAATTTTGATGCCCAAATGCTTATATTGGCTGCCCTGTGATAAAGCAGGAGTGCAACTTTGAAGAGAGGTGTGGCCTTTTCAGGCAATAGCAGGTTGTTGATACACCCAACCTAACTGGACAGAAATAGTTAGGTTCCATTAAATGATGACTCAGCCACTGAGGAAGTATTTAGACCTGCCTTGTTTGTGCCCAACAGAAGCCAGGAGCAAAACAGCAGTGCCAGGTAACCAGTCTGTACCCTCCAATCACTCACCATGTACTTGGGAGTTTCCTACAGGAAACAATATGTTTGATAGGTCGGCTGCGTGGCTTAGCTTGTGAGTATTGTAGGAGCTCACGAAAGAGTGAGACCAGGAGAGCCACAGTGGTTGGGGGCACTCCGTGGTGAAAGTGGGGCTTTTCTCCGCCCAAGCACTGAGAATTCGGTGGGTACAGGGAAAATTGCATTTTGATGGGAAACTGTGGGGTATAGCTAAAAGAGCACAGGTGGCTGGGAGTCAGGTGACTTGCATTCATTCTGGTCTCCAGTCATCAACACATTATGGGATTATGGACCAAAATTTTAATCTCTAGCTTAAGTCCTAAATCGAGGGAGTAAAACTAGAGGAGCTCTAAGGTCCTTTCTAGTGCTAATATTTTACAGTTTTAAACTGTGTCGGTTGAGTGGTGTCAGTAGAGGCTGGGGTGCTAGGTTTTGAGGTGCAGTGGGGCAGATAGCTGGGTTTGGCACAAGAAGCCAGTGTCCTGCTTGGTTTGTCCTGGATACTTTCATTCTTTGGTGTCAGAAATGATTATCGTTGCTATTAGATTTAATATGTTAGTGTTACATAATTTGTTCCTAATCTTTGTGGTTTCTTTTTTAGCTTTTGTACCTTTCCCTCTTTGCAGGTCCATTAACTGGTGAGCTCGTTGGAAATAGAGCTATGCCTGATTCATACTTGCCCAATACAGTGTCTGCCACATATCTGCTGCTCAATAAATATTTTCCAGATGGAATTAAGCAGGATATTTAAAGTGCTTTCCAACCTTTTGGAACATGAGAAAAGTAGCAGTAGTTCTTAAAATCGATGCTAGAAACTGAGAGGAAGGGGAGTGAGTGTAGAAGAGGGAAGTGGCCTTGGTTATGTGGACCAAAAACAAAAAAAGGAATTGGGTCTCATAGCTCTATCTTGCTATAATTGTCCTGCTGTGTAACATGATCCCCCATTGTGACTGGCATTGCCTACAGTCTTGGAGAATCATTATTTCTGTTTAGATTTAGAAAGTTAAAAAAATGATGGTGTAGATTTAGAGTAATTGTTTTCTTTGGAGCCCTATAGGATAGCACTAGGGAAATGGTAATTACCATGTTGCTAGGCATAGTTCCATTGGTGTAAGAGACTTTCCTTGTGTCTTACCTCCTGTAGATCATTTGAATAGTCCTCCCCACCCCCTGAATTTTTGCTTGTTAAAATTCAGGCTGCAGTGATGTTCACAGAATTTCTAAAGTCAGTTTAATTAGAACCTCCCAAGGATTGTCTGTTTCTTGTTCAAACTGTAAGTGGTCTGACGTGTATGACCTTGGTCTTTGCTCATGTAGACATAGATTAAGACGAACCTGTGGCTACCTGAGAAAGAGTGTTGTATTTTATGATTTTCTCATTTTATCTGCTTAATTCTGTTCCTTTAAAGACATGGCACGCATGCGTGAGTACCGAAAGCCTGCTGTAGCTCTCACTAAATATTTAAGTAAATTAATTGCCTTGGAAAAGGTCACCAAAAGCTTTAAACATTATAAATTACGAGATTCAGTGAAACTAAATGCTGCCACTAAAATCCTTCTATCGCTTCTTGTGTCTGAAACATACAAGACCCCTAGTCTAGAGTAGTTTCTCTCATTTCTCTCCCACCCACGTTCCCTGTCAGTTTTATCTATTTTAATCTAAAGCTTTACCCTCATTTTCACAGAGGAAATGGGAGTCACTGAGATTAAGAAGTGTCCCAATTAACTCTACTTTTGTAAGAAAAGGAAGTCTTTCCAGTTCCCATAAATCAAAATGAATGGGATGAAATGAAAAAAAAAATTAACCTCTTGCCAACCATGTACATCAGAATTATCAGGGACAGTCTCATTAGATAGTCAATAGACTTCAAAAATTGTGTCTGAGGTTTTCAGGAGATCTAAAGTTTTAGCAAGTTGGGCTCTAAAATGTCTTTAAATAAACTATTTAAGTTCTTCTACCTGCATGGTATTATAGATTGTTAATTTTCAATAACAGTAAAGGTGATTGGTTCTGTCTACTTATTTAATGATTAGTAGAGTAAAAGGTAATTCTAATTCTAGTAAGCACTTTCTGCATGAAATTTGGCAAGGCATTTCAATTCTCTGTGAGCCAAGAACATAGCTTTTCTTTTCTCTCCTTTGTGTGCCTGCAAGCTGGTAAGGGAATGAGGGGTGGGAAGCTAAAGAAGTGGGGAGAGTTGGGGGAGTCTCCTAACTGTTGGCCTACTGAATTAAAAGTTGAGGGGTGCCTGGGTGGCTCAGTCGGTAGAGTGTGTGATTCTTAATCTTAGGGTTGTGAATTCCAACCCCACCCTGGTGTGGAGATTACTTGAAAATAAAATTTTGAAAAGAAATTGATGTTTCACTTACATTTTGGACAGAATTAAATTCTCCAGAGGGAAGTATGCTCTTTTCTCTTAAATTAGATTAGAAGAATTTTAAAGACAGGAACTTGTACTTTCCCCATATTGCCTAAGACTGTACAGGGAAGCCTCAAAAGTTGCAGATTTTTGTTTCATAGATTTGTGCATTCTGGCAAATTTTCAGTTGTTTTAATGTTTTGGGAAAGTGTTCAAAAATTTTCATCAGGAGATGGTAGCCTTAGAACAGTAATGTGTACATGTATTATTCTAATAGTAGTTTAAAAGCAGTTGGGGTTTTGGTCTATGGGAAGAAGTTTGAGAATGTGCTTGCTATAGACTGAATGTTTGTGTCTGTCCAGAATTCATATATTGAAATACTAACCTCCAATATGATGGTATTTGGAGCTGGGGCTTTTGGGAGGTCATTAGGTCATGAGTGTGTGGCCTCCATGGTTGAGATTAGTGTTCTTTAGAAGCAGAGCCAGAGGGGCTCCTGGGTGGTTGAGTTGGCTAGCGTCCAGCTTCGGCTCAGGTCATGATCTCATGGTTCGTGAGCTTGAGCCTTCCATGGGGCTCTGTTGGAGCCTGGAGCCTGCTTAGGATTCTGTGTCTCCCTCTCTTTCTGCCCCTCCCCCGCTCGTGTGTGCGCTCTCTCTCTCAAGAATAAATAAACATTAAAAAAATTTAGAAGCAGAGACCAGAGAGCCTGCTCTTGCTTGCTGTCATGTAAAGATATAACAAGAAGATGCCCACCTGCAGACCAGGAAACACACTGTCACCAGAGAGCCAAATATGCTTCCAGTCTTCACAAATGTGAGAAATAAATTTCTGTTGGTTAGGCCATGCAGTCTATGGTATTTTTGTATAGCAGCCCAAACTAACATAGTGCTTTGAGAGAATACTCCTAATTGTAAATAAATGATCAGCGAGAATACCTCGCAGTTACAATGGATCCTCGTCCTTAATGACTGGTGACTGTGTGTTTCAGTAGGTACCAGTTGTTTGATAGCTAATGTGTATGAAGGCTTTTTGAAATCATACTAGGTGTTGGACAAATATTTTTTTTGAGAACAAAGTGTTTTCAGTAATTATCTCTTTGGAGAAATAATGTAAATTTTTATACACACCCATAGCCACTCTAGAGTTGCATACATTTTAAAATCTTGACAGCTTAATTGACTAAACCATCTTATAGAAAACAAATAGTTTGATGGGCTAGGCTTACTAGCCAGTGAATTTGGAGGGGGGGGCGTGTAGGATTCTAGAGCAGTGATTCCCAATAGGTAAAGGTCATCAGAGATCTTTAAACTTTACCTGATCCTTAACTACTTGTATTATTGTTCCTAACCTCTCCTCTTTTTAGTTTTGTAGTTATTTAGGGACTTCTCAGTCTGTACTTTTCCCTATCTCTGGCATCTCACAATTTCAAGAAATATAGATTATTGTCATAAAATATTTTGGACTCCAAGTCAGAATTTCTGGTTTCTTTGACTAATGGAATTACCCGTGTCCTATTTTTCTGTGCATGCTTACATCATGAACACCCACTTGAGAATTTAGTGAAGTGCATAAGGGTAAGGAACACCTTCCTTCCAGTCAAACCCAAATTCAGAGCCTATTCCCCTCCACATCTATCTATAAAAAGAAGCACATCACAAACCCCTCAGTGATGGAGCCCTATCTGCTTATGTTTGTGGACAATGGTGCCCTTAAATGCTGTTAGCAATTTTTCTTCAGCTACCTACCTCGTTTAAATGTAGCGATGATTGACATCTTTGTTCTTCCCTCAAGCTCAGTGCCTGTTCATTTTTATGTCTGCCTTTAGAATGTCTTACACATTAGTGTTTCCTGCTATAGGCAGTTCATTCCTGGAACTCTGTTTGGTTCAGAATAACACTGTGTACAAGTCTTAGGCATTACTAACTGCACCTGTTGATGACATGGTGGAAGGTTTTCAGTGGTGATTAATGCCAGTCTCTACAAAACCTGGTTTTGGGAGTGAAATAATAGAGAGATATTTTCATTCCCAAGAGCAACTCAAAATACATTTATTTTTACGTCATAAAATTGGGCACAGCTGATCCAGAACCAGTGATGCTCTGGTTGTGTTTCACATGTATCACCTGGATGAATTGAAAAACAGTAGTTGCTGACAAATTACATAAAAAAGATCAGAAGAAGGTATTGTTTACTTATTTAGAAGAATAGTAAGAACTTCAGCAAGCTAGTTCTAATGTTGTGTATCCTCAGGGTTAGAAAAGATTTACACAATCAGCTTCTGTCCTCCTTGAAACCTACTTTCTTCATCTTACAAAGGAATGAAGACAAGATAATTGGACAGGATGATCTACCTACTCTAAAATTCTGTGTTGCTATGTTGTGGGTGTTTCAGCACAGAGTTGATGAGTTTTAGGATCAATCTCAGGAGTACATTGAGTATTTCTTGGAGAACATCAGAAATGTTGGTTTCTAGCACTTTCCAGGTGGTAAAAAATGCCAGACAGTATAATTTTTAATGTTATTATTGGTTTGCAATTTATTTGGTTATTCTGAGAATATTTTGAGATTAGTCAATGTTATGTTACGAATTGTCGGTATCTTATAACTAATTTGTAAGAATTATACAACGACTTCCTATGGAAGTTGCAAAACCCAGCTTCCTATGGACTGAAAGTTTGTGTTCCCCAAATTCCTATGTTAAAACTCTCATCTCCAGTGCAATGGTATTTGCTATTTAGGAGTGGAACCTTTGGGAAGTATTTGGGCTTGGGTGAGGGCAAGAGGATGGAGGCTTTACGATGGGATTGGTGCCCTTATGAGGGATGAGTAGTTTAGGTTACGCACTGTCTCCACCACATGAGGACACAGTAGGAAGGTTCTCTGCAAACCAAGAAGGCCTTCACCAGAACCTCACTGTGCTGGCTCCCTGATCTCAGACTTCCCAGACTCCAGGACTGTGAGAAATAAATTTCTGTTGTTGAAAGACTCCCAGTTAATAGTATTCTGTTACATCAGCCTGAATGGACTAAAACACATCTGAAGATAATCTCTCCCTCTCTTTGGATTACATTGCCTTTAAAATGAACTTATTCTAAATCTTACTTATCCTTTAAATCATAGTTATATATATCTCATTTTTTAATAGCACCCATCAACCATCAAAACCAAGGGCCTCTGTGTAGTGCTCTTCTCATTCCTTAACCACGTGGGACACTGTCATCCTTGTTCCTGGAATTGTGTTTTCTTAGGTCTATCTCTGACTGCTCCTTTTCCGTCTCTTTGACAGAAAGAAGAGATTCCCTTTCTACTTGTAGCCTCTAAATCATTAATTTTATTTTGGAGAAGAGAGAGGGCCACAGAATCAGAGACCCTGGGGGAGCTTATGAACATCCACATGCTCCACATTATTCTCAACCTCATGCATCATGAATCAGAATTGTAGAGGGAAAGAAATGTGTGCTTGCTCCATGTGTACAGCTGGCACAATGGTGGGAATGAAGTCATCAAACAGTAATTCTAGTGTCAGGTGCTATTTGCTGGAGTGTCACAAAGAATGGTATTTTTTTTATCTTTGCCTCTTGCACACTTAAGGGTCCACTTTCATTTCTGCTTCAAGCAGAAGGTGATTCTCCTTGTCAGATGGGGTTTAAACCCTCCTTCCTATCATCAGAATTCCCCAAAGGGTGCTCACGTCATAGAGATCTGCAGCCACCAGGGAGACCTCATGAAGCAAGAAATGAAATGCGTCAGGTTCATGTCAGACTATAGAGAACAAAGCCCTACAACATGGAGATCCAAGCCAGACCCAGAACACTCTTCAAGCCATTCTGGCTTTCAGTTCTCATCTGTCTCTAAGTGAGAAGAAACTTGGAGACTGACACCAGAGTCTGCTGTTTATCTCCTACTTATAGTGTGTTATGTGTAGATGCACCTAGTGGTGCATTTTTCTAAACAACATTTTTTTTTCTTTCATTTTTAAGGGCTTTAGTTACTTTGTAGGAGGTGGGTGTCAAAAAAAAATGTTTACATTGGTGACACCAGTTATTATTTAGGGCATTGCTTTGCAGTTTATAGGTCAGAAGTAGCAAGGTGTAAATAAAGAATCAGTTGCACAATATTAAAAGCAAAAGAACTGCAAATGTGTATGTGGGCTGAATATTTGCATCCCCCCCAAACTTGTATGTTGAATCTTAACCCTCAGTGTGATGGTGTTGGGAGGTGGAGCCTTTGGGAGGTGATTGGGCCGTGAGACTGGAACCCTCATGAGTGGGATCAGTGCCTGTATAAAAGAGATCCCAGAGAGCTTTCTTACCCCTTCATCCATGTGAGGATGCAGTGTGAAGACAACCATCTGTGAATCAGGAAGCAAACCTCACAAGACACTGAAAATGTTGATTCCTTAATCTTGGGCTTTCCAGCCTCCAGAACGGTGAAAAGGAAATTTCCATTGTTTACAAGCCACACAGTTTATGGTATTCTGTTAGAGCAATCCAAATGGACTAAAACAGTGGGTTTTGCCCTCTTTCACTAGTGTCAGATTTAATTTACCCTTATTTCCCTGCCCAACAAAACTTCTTGCTCTTTCCCTTAAAAAATGATTTTTAATTCAATATTAAATAGATAAGAATAGTGTAGAATATGTATATACTGTATAGGATAACACTTCAATAAGCGCCTGTGAATTCACCATTAAATGAAGAAAAAAACTTTGAAGCCTTCCCAGTCTCATCACTTTTCCCTAAAAAGTTACCCTTATTCTAAATTTTGTATTTATCATTCTCTAGCACTTCTTTACATTTTTACCACATATATTTGCATTATGAAACGATGTGTTACTAGCTTTACATATCTTTGTGTAATATTAATAGAATCATACTGTATGAAATGTTTTTTAAAATAACTGTTATGTTTGAGTCAATTCATTGTTGACTGCCGTATAATATCCCATAATTTATTTATGCACCAATACACCACCATTTATTTATCCTCTTTGCTGATGAAGAAAAACTTGTAATATCTTTCTTGTACAGGCAATGGAACTAGAAGCATCCTTTGATGTGTCTCCTGGCACATTGTTCAAGAGCTTCTAATAACATATATTTCTGGGAAGAATATATGGGTCATAAGGTAGGCATATACTCAAAAGATACAATATCATTATACAATGGAATATTACTCAGCCATAAAAAAAGAGTGGTCTTTCCATTTGTGACAACATGGATGAACCTAGAGGGTCTTATGCTAAGTAACAAATATTAATATGATATGAAAGACCATTACCATATGATTTCAGTTATATGTGGAATCTAAAAACAAATCAAACAAACACAAAACAGACTCTTAAACACAGATAACTGATGGTTGCCAGAGGAGAGCTGGATATGGGGATTGGCAAAATAGATAAAGGGGATTAAAAGGTACAAACTTCCAGTTATATAATAAATAAGCCACAGAGATGAAAAGTATATCATAGGGAATATAGTCAATAAAATTATAAACTTTGTGTAGTGACAGATGGTAACTATACTTATTGTGGTGAGCACTGAGTAACGAATGTAGAGAAATGTTGAAACACTATGTCATTCACTTAATATAACACTGCGTATCAATAAAAAAAGAAGACACAAGATTATTACTAGTTAATTCTCTCCCAGAAGATCTGTAGATTTAATGTAATCTGAATCAAAATCCCAGGAAGCTTTTCAGACAGACAGTGACATACTGGTTCCAAAATTTATATGAGAATGCAAAAGGCCTATAATTACTAAAACTATGGAGAAAAGGGGGTCAAACTTGAAGAATTTACACTACTAATTTCAGGACTTACAAAGTAAGCAAAGCAGTGTGCTGGTGTAGACAGACAGATCAATGGAACAGAATAGGAGTCTAGAAATAGACCACACATATGTAGTCAATGATTTTTAATAGAAATATTAGGACAATTCAGTGAGGAAAAGATAATATTTTCAACAAATTGTGCTATAGCAATTAGTCATAAAAAATTAGTCATAACCAATAAAGTGAACCTTGGCTCTTAACCTTATACCATGTAAAAAAAAAATGGACTCAAAATGAATCATATACTAAAAAAATTAAAATATAAAATTTATAAAAGAAAAGGTTAGTGTCCTTAGATTTGACAAAGTTTTCTTACATGCAACACGAAAAGCACAAAAATCTAGAAAAAAAAGAGCTAATAAGTTAAACTTCATGAAAGTTGAAAATGTTTGCTCTCTGAAAAGTCCTGTGAAGAGCATGAAAAGACAAACTACAAACTAAGAAAAGTTTTTCAAAATGCATGTCCAACAATACATTTGTACCTAGACAATATAAAGAACTCTTACAACTCAACACCGTCCAATTAAAAATCAGGTAAAATGGTTGCCTTTTTTAAGGCCAATTTCAAGATCTCTAATAGAAAGAATGCTTTATAACTTGATAAAAAAAATATCATGGTAGGAAAATGTAGATAGTATATCAATAGGCAGTTAACAAAAACAACAAAAGTACAAATGGGCAATAAATTAATTTAACTTCATAAATAATTAAAGATACAAATAAAAGCAGCTCAATATTTTTCATCCACCGGGTTTTCAAAAATTAAAAAATCTCGACAAATCCAGTATAAAGAAAAACAGGCAATCTCAAGTACTTCTTTTTTAAAATCTATTTTTATTTTTTTTAAGTTTATTTATTTTGAGAAGGAGGTTGCAAGTAGAGGAGAGGGCAGAGAGAGAGGGACAGAGAATCCCAAGCAGGCTCTGTGCTGTCAGCACAGAGCTGGACCTGGGGCTCAGTCTCATGAACTGTGAGATCATGACTTGAGCCAAAATCAAAAGTTGGACACTCAACCAACTGAGCCACCCAGGCACCCCTCAAGTATTTCTGCTGATGTATATTCATAGAATGTTTGTGGAAGGCAGCTTTCTAAATGTGTATGAGTATCCCAACTGCATTCTTTGGGCCTGGCAATCTCACACTTAGAAAATAATTGCTCGGGGCACCTGGGTGGCTCAGTCAGTTAAGCATCAGGCTTTGGCTCAGGTCATGATCTCACTGTTTGTGAGTTTGAGCCCACATTGGGCTCTGTGCTGACAGCTCAAAGCTTGCTTCAGATTCTGTGTCTCCCTCTCTCTGCCCCTCCCCTGCTTATACTCTGTCTCTCTCTCTCAAAAATAAATTAAAAAAAAAAACAACATAAAAAAAGAAAAGAAAAGAATTGCTCAGGGCACCTGAGTGACCTAAGCTCTAGGTCATGACAGAATGTTTGGTAGGGCCCAGGGAAGACTGTACTCCCTGTGGTAATATCTGCATCTGCCCCATGGACTGAATGGGCCTCCCTCCAATGACATTGGAGAAAGAAAGAAAGAACCTAGGGAGATAAGACAGCCTTTGAGGAAGGAAGGGCAATATGAAGGTATTCAGAATTAATACCTAACTTGAATATTTAACTTAAGGTTATTTCATTCCCTAAATTGCTGAAGTAAAACATACCTGCTACATCAGTGTATGCTTATATGAAGAGATGTCTTGAATACAGTCACTTAGAAGTTCATGGTTGTCATCATTGAGAAGTGAGATTTCCATGACTTTAATTTTCTTTTAACTTTTTTATTGTCTGATCTTTTCCCAACAAAAATAATTTTTTACAAAATTCAAAGTATTATTTTAATAAAATGTTATTATATTTTAATGTGATCATTTCATTAAGGAAATGAAGCTGGCTAATTTTAAATATTTTTAATTAGTTGAAAATGAAATTGAAAATTCATTGAAATTGAAAATGGTTTCAAGTATCTGCAGATACTCTTGTACAATCTTCTTGTAAAAGTAAAAAAAAAAAAAAAAAAAAAAAGGAACTCTGTAAAGAAAATTCCTCTTACTTTGACTTAGCAATGTTTTGATTTTGAAAACAGCCTGTGGATTTTCAAGAGTCTCCCTTTTATCCTGTTTTATTTTATGCCTGTTTTATCAATTTTTACCCTTCTATGAATTATTATGAATAAGTTCAACAGAGTTACCAGAATTTCTGAAAATTGTGTTTTTTATACACGTTTTTCTTCTGAACTCAGAGATTAGAGCAGAGATGGCCAATTAACAGTTTCTAATCTATTTAGAAATGGTCTTGAAGTCAAATTCCCACTGCATATTCCATGTAAGTCTTCTCTACAAGTGGTACTTCTCATCTCAGCAAATGACAACAACGTACAGTCAACCAAGCTAGAACCTCAGTATAATAACCTGTATTTTTTCTTTTTTTACGGTATAAATCTATTTGTTGGTGCTGATTATGTAAGTCACCAAGTGTTACAAATCCATCTACCAGATATTCCTTAACTCTTTTGCATGCTACCCTTTCCCCTCTTAGATTGACCCTATCCATGCCATTTTTTAAAGAATACTTTTAATACTTTGGGGCATTAATAATAAGGTTAAGGATGTTATGGGTGTGGGCTCCAGCATATTACCACCTGGGTAAAAATCATACTTCTGCCACTCACTAGCTGAGTGACCTTATGCATTTTACCTAACCTTGCTCTGTGTCATATGTAAAATAAAGTTTTAATAATAACTGGCAAAAAAAAAAAAAAAAAAGAAATGGTCTTGAAATAACTTCTGTAGCAGAGCCCACTTAATAACATAGTCTTTGGCAAATAGTTTCAAGTATTTCTCAGATAATATTAATTTGACAGTATTGCTCTGATAAATTTCTCTTTTTAAAAAAATGTTTATTTTTTAAGAGAAAGAGGGGCGCCTGGGTGGCTCAGTCGGTTAAGTGGCCGACTTCGGCTCAGGTCATGATCTCACAGTCCGTGAGTTCGAGCCCCGCGTCGGGCTCTGTGCTGACAGCTCAGAGCCTGGAGCCTGTTTCGGATTCTGTGTCTCCCTCTCTCTGACCCTCCCCTGTTCATGCTCTGTCTCTCCCTGTCTCAAAAATAAATAAAAAACGTTAAAAAAAATTAAAAAAAAAAAAAGAGAAAGAGAGAGATAGAGCGTACAACTGGGGGAAGGACAGAGAGAGAGAGAGAGAGAGAGAGAGAATGGATCTGAAGCAGGCTCCAGGCTCTGAGCTGTCAGTGCAGAGCCTGATGTGGGGCTAAAACCCAAGAACCAAGAGATCATGACTGAGCCAACCAGGTGCTCCAATAAATTTCTTTTTTGGTTTGGCAGCCAGTAAGGGGGCTCCTTGTTATAAGTAGAGAAAATTAGACAGGAATAAGATCTACTTCCTAGCCTCCCAGTGCCTGGGCTGTGACTGTGTGGGAGTGTTGGGGGGACACAGTCTTCACATTAAGTCGACCTAGGTTGTTATTATACTGTCATTAGTTATTGTGAAATGTCTGTATAACTGTTTGGTATCTAACATAAAAGAAATCAGAGTAATTTTCTCAGATAGTATAAACTCTCCAGACTAAACCATCACTGTGTGCTCTTAAGTAAGTCATTACATTTTTTCTGTTTCTATTTTTTAACTTTAAAATACAAATAATACTGGGGTGTCTGGCTCAGTCAGTTAAGCGTCTGATGTTGGCTCAGGTCTTGATCTTGCGGTTTGTGGGGGTGAGCCTGGCGTTGGGCTCTGTACTGACAGCTCAGATCCTGGGGCCTGCTTCGGATTCTATGTCTCCCTCTTTCTGTGCCTCTTCCCCACTCATGCTCTGTTTCTCTCTCAAAAATAAATATTAAAAACAATAATAAAATAAATAAAATACAAATAATACTTACTTTTTTGACCCTTTTAAGTAAGTGTAGATAATAGGAATGAAAATGTCCTCAAAATTATAAACAGGCAATAGAATAAAATTTACTTTCCCGGACTCACTGGGAATTAGTAATTCTTAATTGCTGGGGATTTTAGTTAGATAGGTATGGATTAGATGCTACAACACTTTAATTGTTTCAGATTAAAAATTAGACAGGATATAGTGTATCAGACCTGATTAGATTCACACTTCAGCATTGCCTATCATATTGGGGCAACCATAGGTAAGCCACACATTCTTGGACCTTGAGGTTTTCATTTATTAAATGGACATAAGAATAAGACATGTTCTATTTATTTAATAAGCTTATTATGAGTGTCATATGAAACCATATATTAAAAAGCTTTATAAATTGTAGTTGCCTATGGATGCAGATTATTAATATATCAAATATTTCCCTAATATAAAAAGAATGCACTAGATTAAAATGTAGCTTTATATATATCTACACACACACACACACATATATATACACATACACATATTTATATATATAAAGCTACATTTTAAAATATATATACATATATATATACACACACTATATGAACTATATGTACATATCTATCTATCTAATTTAAGGAAAGCATTATGAATATTTTTGCATGTCCTAAACTATAAATGTAAATGTAATTGTGGTAGAAAAAAATTTTAACGCTACCACTGTGCACAGCAAATTCACACGTGCCACGCTACCCAGTACTCACATCCAATGACTCCTCCCATGACAAGCATATACAGCAAATTTTCCTAGTTTATTTTCTTCAAACACTGCAATACTGAAGTGCAGGTTAATTTTAAGCCTCCACATATTTCCCTCAGAGCTTCAGAACTATTCTTGGTTCTGTTGTTTTTCTTTATATTTTTATATTTTCTACCACTTTTTGTGTGATAATCTTTGGCCTGTTACAGATAATTTTGGCCAGTCAGAAACTTTGTTTCTTCCAGATGAACAAATTACTCTGTGATCTATGCCAATCAGTATGTCTTACCTGTATTCACCTGTTGCTTATGGCCCAGAACCATCATTGCTGGGAAAGCAAGTGTGTGTATGATCAAAGCCCATAAGTCATAGATCCAGAATATGAGAAAGTCCCAAGCCATATTAATGACAAAGAATACCATACCTATGAACATCATTACAAAACTTCTGGGGGAAAAAAAGTGAAAAAAAAACCCAGAAATCTTGAAAGCAGCCACTTAAAACAGATGGGGATATTGATCAGGATCACAGATAATGACTCTAGGAACAATGGAGGACAAAAATCAATAGAACAACATTGCTTAATACTAAAAGGAAGAAAAAAAACATGTCAACCTAGAGTTCTATATTCAATGAATATATCTTTCAAAAAAGAAGATATATTTGAGATAAAGAAAAAATGAGACAATTTACCATTAGCAGACCTGCACTCAAAGGAACACTAAAGTCCTTTAGGCTGAAAGGAAATGGCAGGAAAGAAAATTTACCTGTAAAAGAAATAAAGAGAACTTTAGAAAGCAAATATGTCAATAAACATGAGATTATTTTTATTTCTTTTATTAAGTTCTTTGCAAGCCAATAGACAATTTAAAGCAAAAATAATAGTGCAGTATTTGAGATTTATATCATACATAAAATTAAAATATATGACAATTGTAACATTAAAACATATGATAACAAGGTATGTAAATAAAATTATAGTGCTTTAAGGATTCTTACATTATTCACAACTTAGCATGATATTAATTCAAGGTAGATTGTGACAAGTTAGGGAGGTATCATTTTATTTTTAGAGCAACTGCAATAGAGGGGACATCAGCAAAATGGCCAAATAAGATAGATTTCCTTCAATTGTGCCCCCACCCCCCCAACAACAACAGTTTGGTATTCATACATGGATAAAATTGCCTTTGTGGAATTTGTGGGAAATAAAGAGGTTATGAAACTCTGGAATAGTCCAAGAATGAGGAAAGCCATTTTGAGAAGACAGGTCTCAACCAGAGAGCTGAATCATCAACCATAGTCCTAGCTGTAGGCCTGGGAACAACTATGAAGATGTTGCTGTGAACCCTTTTGGCTTTGGTTTTGTCACCAGCACCACATGCCATGGGACCCAGGAGAAGTCTTTCCCACAAGTGCATTGGGTAAAGGCATACAGGCCTCAGTCCTGCTTGCGGACCCTGAAGTTGACCTATGAACTGGCTCCAGCCACTCTGGGCCAGATGAATCACCCATGGATGAGACAGGGTTGGTGGAAGTCTAGGAGTCCAGTGGAGAAGTTTCAGTGGGCCATTGGATGCATTAGAGAGGGTAAGAACAGATTAACTTTTAGTTCTGTCACTCTTCCCTCAGCTCAGTGCCAAGAAAGCCCATCTTGGTCCATGGTTTTTCCTGTGAGGGAAAGTGATACTATGAGTGAGAACCTGGCTTCCTCAGCTGTGATGGATGCTGGGAGAGAGGTCTATTTCTCTTGTCCCATCTAGGGGATTTATTTTTAAGCTTCATGACTTGGAGGCAGTGAGTGGAAGCCAGGGCTTGGACCAAAATGTATCAATGGGACATAGACCTTGTTGACCATGTCATGGACTCCATTGGGAGGCCCACCCATGAGCCACTGGGAATGCTTTGCCTACAGATCACTCCACTTGGCCCACAGGCACCCCTAGTGCTCCAGGCATCTCACCCACACATTCTCTGCTCTGTATTTGGCTCATGTATGCACTCCCAGTGGCAGAAAAAGCAAAATTTTGCAGATGGCTGGTGAGCATATGCAGAAACTAGCCTGGGAGAGACCACAAACTTGAGCATATAAAAATTTAAGAATTCTGCCACAAGAGGGAGCAAGAAGCATGGAGCAGGTGAATCCATAGGTCTGAGAAAGCCTCAGAATACCAGCAGGGCTAACAGAAGATATTTCTCTACTGAGATCAATT
The DNA here is from genome assembly GCF_027475565.1 of Acinonyx jubatus. Classification (NCBI taxonomy): domain Eukaryota; kingdom Metazoa; phylum Chordata; class Mammalia; order Carnivora; family Felidae; genus Acinonyx; species Acinonyx jubatus. The sequence continues at coordinate 60,095,992 of NC_069395.1, read as the reverse complement.
AGTAAAAATTGGCAGAGTTGACTGCTGCTCTCAAATGTGAAGTCAACAATGCAAGACTTCAAGGCACATGAAATCAAGGAACATAACACTACCAAACAAACACAACAATTTTCCAGTAACAGAGCCTGAATCCATGGATATCTGTGATTTACCCAATTACAGAATTCAAAATAGATACTTTAAGGAAAACAACAAGTCACACGAAAACACAGAAAGATAATCCAGTGAAAGGAGGAAAACAATGCGTGAACAAAATAATAAGTTTAACAGAGCTAGAAGTGATAAAGAAAAGAATCAAACTGAAATCCTGAAGCTGAAGAATACAGTGAATAAAATGGAAAATGCCATAGCATCAGTAGCTGAATGGGTCAACCAGAAGAAAGAATCTGTGAAGTAGATGATAGGACCTTTGGAAATATTTAGTCAGAGAAGAACACAGATAAACAAAAAATGAAAAAAAAGAGTGAAGAAAACCTATGTTAACTATGAGATAACATCAGGTTCAATAAAAAGAGAGGTAGAAGGTGGCAGAAAGCTTATGTGAAGAAATAATGAGTGAAAACTTCCAGAATCTGTGGAGAAATTTGGACATCCAAGTTAATGAAGCTCATAGGTCCCCAACAAATTAAACTCAAAGAGATCTTCTCTAATACACATTATAATAAAATTGTCAAAAATATAAAACAGACGGAATCTGAAAAGCAGAAGAAAAAGCTTGTCACATAAAAGGAAACCCCCATAAGTTTGTCAGTGAGTTTCTCAGCAGAAACCTTACAGTTCAGGAAAGAATGGGATGGTATATTCAAAGTGCTGAAAGAAAAAATTTCCAACCAAGAACACTTTATCCAACAAAGTTGTCCTTCAGAAATGAAGGGAATAAAAACTTTCACAGACAGACAAGAGCTGGAGGAGTTCATTAACAGTAGACTTGCCTTATAAGAACTTATAAGAACTTCTTTCAAGTCCTTCGAGCTGAAATGAAAAGATGCTAATTACTAACTTAAACACTTGAAAATATACAACACATTGGTAAAGGAAAGTACATTGTCAGATTCAGAATAATACTGTAGTTTGTTGATGTATAAACCACTTGACTCTAATATAAAAGTTGAAGCACGAAAGTATTAAAAATAATTTTAGCTATAATAACTTGTTAATGAATACACAATATAAAAAGAGATGGACTGTGACATCAGACACATAAAAAGGGGTAGAAAATGGGGGTTTTGTATAAGATACAAGTTATTTTTAGTATAAAATAAATGACTATATATTTTATATAAGCTTCACAGTAATCACAAAACAAAAATATATAATAGAGACACAGAAGATAAAAAGAAGGGAATCAAAGCATAATAATACAGAAAAATTAGCAATTCACTAAGGAAGACAGCAAGAGAGGAGGAATAAGAGGATTACAAAATAGCCTAACAATAATTATTAAGAGAACATTAGTAAATCCTTACCTATCAATAATTACTCGAAATGTAAGTGAATTAAATCTCCAATCAAAAGGCATAGAGTGGCTGAATGGATTAAAAAAAAAAGACCTAACTAAACACTGCCTACAAAAGACTCACTTCAGATTTAGGGTCACATATAGGCTGAGTGAAGGGATGGGAAAAATACTTTATGCAAGTGAAAATTAAAAGACATCAGGGTTGCCTATTAGACAAAATAGACTTTAACTCAAAAACTATAACAGAGACAAAGAAGGTTATCATATAATGATAATGGGTTCAAAAAAGAATATAACAATCATCAATATATATGTATCCAACATTGGAGTGCCTAAATATATTGAACAAATAACTAATAGAATTTAGGGAGAAATAGATCAATACAATAACAGTTGGGGACTGCAGTACCCCATTTGCAACAATGAATTGATCGTTCAGATGGAAAATCTTAAGGAAACATTGAACTTGAAATATACATTAGACTGAACGTACCTAAACAACATATACGGAGTATTCCATTCAACAGCAGCAAAAATACACATTCTTCTCAAGTGCACCTGGTACATTCTCCAGGATAAATCATATGCTAGGTTATGAAACAACTCTTAAGAAATTTAAGAAGATTGAAATCATAAACAAGTATCTTTTTTAACTACAATGGTATGAAACTAGGAATCAATTATAGGAGGAAAAAAATGGAAATTTACAAATTCATGGAAATTAACCAACATACTCCTGAGCAAACTATGGGTCAAAAATAAATCAAAAGGAAAATTTAAAACACCTTAAAACACATGAAAATGGAAACAGAACCAAAAAGTTAAGGGATGCAGCAAAAGCAATTCTGAGAGAGTTTATAGTGATAAAAGGCTTAGTTGATCCTTGAACTACATGGGAGTTAGGGGCACTGACATTCACTTCCATTGGAAAATATGTATATAACTTTTGAATCCCCAGAGGCTTAACTACTCAACTGTTGTTGACTGGAAGTCTTACCAATAACCTCACTAGTTGATTAACACATATTTTGTATATAATATTATTATTTACTGTATTCTTACAGTAAAATAAGTTAAAGAAAATAAAATGTTATTAAGAAAATCATAACAGAAAATAGATTTACAGCACTGCAATGTATTTATTTTTAAAAAGTGCATATAAGTGGACTTGTGTAGATGAAACCTGTGTTGTGGAAGGGTCAACTGTGTTAAAAAAAAAAAAAGCTTAAACAACTTAATACTTCAAGGAACTAGGAAAAGTAGAACAGGCTAAGAAGGAACAAAATAACAAAGCTCAAAGCAGAAATAAATGAAATAGGGTCTCCTGGGTGGCTCAGTTGGTTAAGCGTCCGACTTTAGCTCAGGTCGTGGTCTCATTGTCCGTGAATTCGATCCCTGCTTTGGGCTCTGTACTGACAGCTCCAAGCCTGCTTCAGATTCTGTGTCTCCCTCTGTCTCTGGCCCTCCCCCATTCATGCTCTGTCTCTCTGTCTCAAAAATAAATAAATGTTAAAAAAATTAAATAAAAAAAAGAAATAAATGAAATAAAGACCAGAAAAATAATGAAAAAGACCAACAAAACTAAGAGCTTGTTTTCTGGAGAGATAAACAAAACTGACAGACCTTTAACTAAACTAATATGAGAAAGGGAAGACCCAAAGAAAATCAGGATGAAAGGGAGACATTGCAACTGATCTCTCTCTTTCTCTCTCTCTCTCTCTCATACACACACACACACACACACACACACACACACACACACACACACACAGATTATTGTTACAAGAGTACTATGGCCAATATATACCAGCTTGGATAATGTATAGGAAATGGATAAATTACTAGAAACATACAACCTACCAAGACTGAATCAGGGAGAAATAAAAAAATCTGAGGAGACTAATAATGAGTAAGGAGATTGAATCAGTAATAAAAAAAAAAAAAACCCTCTCAACAAAGGAAAACTCAGGCCCAGATGGCTTCACTGATGAATTCTACCAAACATTTAAAGAGGAATTAATGCCAAGCCTTCTCAAACTCTTCCAAAAAATTGAAGAGGAAAAACATTCCCAAACTCATTTTATTAGGCCAGCATTACTGTGATACCAAAGCAAAATAAGAATATTAGAAGAAAAGAAAACTGATGAATATACATACAAAAAATTTCAACAAAATAATAGAAAATTGAATTCAATAGCATTTTGAAAGGATTATATATCATTGATGCAGTGGGATTCATCCCTGGGATGCCAGAATGGCTCGACAAACACAAATCAATATATGATACACTACATCAATAAAATGAAAGATAAAAACCATATAATCATCTTAATAAATACAGAAAAAGCATTTGATGAAGTACAGCATCCTTTCATGATTAAAAACTGTCAAAAAGTGGGCTATAGAAGAAACCTAACTTAATGAAGGCTGTAAATGGCAAGCCCACAACTGACTTTATAGTCCGTGGTGAAAAGTTGACAGCTTTTCCTCTAAGATCAGGAACAAGACAAGGATGCTTACTCTTACCAGAGCAATTAGGTAAGAAAAAGAAATCAAAGTCATCCAAATCAGAAAGGATGAGGCAAAATTGTCTTTGTTTAAAGATGATATAATCTTATAAAGAGAAAATCCTGAAGATTCCACCAAAAAACTGTTAGAAATAATAAACAAATTTAGTAAAGTTGCAAGCTATAAAATCAACATACAAAACCATTTGTGTTTCTATATACTGAAAGTGAAATGACAAAAAATAAGTTAAGACAACAGTTTCATTGGAGCACTGGTGGCTCAGTCAGTTAAGTGTCCAACTTCAGATCAGGTCGTGATCTCATGGTTTGTGAGTTTGAGCCCCGTGTCGGGCTCTGTGCTGACGGCTCAGAGCCTGGATCCTGCTTTGGATTCTGTGTCTCCCTCTCTCTCTGCCCTTCCCCTGCTCATGCTTTGTTTCTCTCTCTCGCTCTCTCCCTTAGGAATAAACATTAAAAAAAAAAAACAATTTCGTTGATAATAGCATCAGAAAATAAACTTAAGAGTAAATTTAGTCAATAAACTGAAAGATCTGGGGCACTTGGTGGCCCAATCAGTTAAGCGTCCAACTCTTGATTTTGGTTCAGGTCATGATCTTGTGGTTCATGAGTTTGAGCCCTGCCTCAGGCTCTGTGCCGACAGAGTGGAGCCTTCTTGAATTCTCTCTCTCCCTCTCTCTCTGCCTCTCCCCCACTTGTGCATTCTCTCTCTCTCTCTCTCTCAAAATATAAACTTTTAAAAAAAGGAAAGTGAAAGATCTGTACACCAAAAACAATAAGATATTGATTTTTTTTTAATGGGGAAAAAAACCCAGAAACAAATAGAAAGCTATCCCATGTTCATGGATCAGAAAAAGTAATATTGTAAAATGTCCACACTGTTCAAACCCATCTATAGACTCGCTGAAATATCTATCAAGATTCCAATGACATTTTTTACAGAAATAGAAGAAAAAAGAACCTTAAATTTTCTTGAACCACAAAAGATGCTGAATAGCCAAAGCAGTCTTGAGAAAGATGAGAGACATTACACTACCTGATTTCAAGCTATATTACAAATCTATAGTAATAAAAAAAAAAAGTATAGTACTGGCAAAAAACAGATATATGGACCAACAAAACAGAATTGAGAGCCCAGAAATAAACTCATGCATATATAGTTAATATTTGATGATCCAAGACTACCTAATGGGGGAAATATATGATGAAAAACTTGGATATTGACATGCAAAAAATGAAACTAGATCCTTAGCTTGTACCACTCACATAAATTAACTCAAAGTGGATTAAATACTTAAGTGTAAGACCCCAAACTGTAAAACTCCTAGAAGAAAATGGGATAAAGATCCTTGACATTGGTCTTGGCAGTAATTTTTTGGATATGACACCCAAATCACAAGCAACAAAACCAAAAAATAAACAGTGAAACTGCATCAAAGTAAATACCTTCTGCATAGCAGAAGCATAACAAAGGGAAATATCAACAAAATGAAAATGCAACATACCAAATGGGAGAAAATATTTGCAAACCATATTTCTGCTAAAAGGTAAAATTCAAACTATATAAGGAACTCCTACAATTCAATAGCGATACAACAAATAATCCAAGTAAAACAATGGTCAGAGGAACTGATGGACATTTTCCCAAAGAAGATGTATAAATTTCCAAGTACCTGAAAAAATGCTCAACATCATTATCATGAGGGAAATGTAAATGAAACAATGAGATATTTCCTCAAACATTTTAGAATGACTGTTATCAAAAAGATAAGATACAAGAAGTGATGGTGAGAATGTGAAGGAAATCACTATGCCCTGTTGGTGAGAATATAAATTGGGACAATTATTATGGAAAAGAGTATGGAGATCTCTAAAAAAATTAAAAATAGAACTACCATTTGATTCAGCAATCCCACTTCTGGGTATATATCCAAAGGGGAAGAAATCAGGATCTCAAAGAGATGTCTGCAATCTCATGCTCATTGCTGCATTTTTTTTTACAATAGCCAATATATGGAAACAATACAAGCATCCATCTACAGATGAATGAATAAAGGTGTGAGATACACACACACACACATTTGTATAGGGAGATATTGGTCAAAGGATTCAAACTTCCAGTTACAAGGTCAGTAAATTCTGGGGATCTAATTTACAGCTTTGTGATTATAGTTAACAATACTTTATACTTAAAAGTTGCTAAAAGAATAGGTGTTAAATGTTCTTACCACAAAGAAAGGGTAAGTATTTGGGATTATGGTAGATGTTAACTAATCATTTTGCAATATATATGTATGTCAAATCATTACACTGTACATTAACTTCTACATTAAACTTCTACAGTGTTATATGTCAATTATATCTTTAAAAAGGTAAAAACAGACAATAAATAAAATAGGAATACATTTTTAAAAATAACACTTAGCCCAAAATAATACAGGAAATGAGGAGGAAATGAAGGATAAAGCAACAAAGTTCAGAGGGAACAAATAAAAAAAAAATGAAAAACTCAGCAAGATGGGAGACTGAAACAGCTACATCATTATTTACAATAAATGTAAATGGACTAAACACTGTATCTAAAAGGCAAATATTATTTGAAAACTAAAAAATCACACAACAAAACAAAAAACTCAGGATCCAACCATATGGTGTCTATAGTTAAGTGTTTTAAATGTTTTAAGTATAAAGACACACACTAGTTGAAAGTAAATGGATGGAAAAATGTATATCCTTGCAAACACTGAGCATAAGAAAGCTTGGTTAGTTATGTAAATATCAAAGACTTCATGACAAGGAATATTACCGTAGATAATAACAATTTTAAATGTTCATGTACCTAATAACATAACTTCATTATACACAAAAGAAAAATTCTCAGAAACGAAGGGGGAAACATATTTGGAATTTTTAACATTCCTTTCTCAGTAATTGACAGCACAAGTAGATGGAAAACCAGGGGAAGAAAAAGAAGACTTGGTCAACACCATTCATCAACTTGACCATGTTGACAGTCATACAATACTAATCCAATTAATGAAGAATACACATTAATTTCAATTTAGATGGATCATGTATCAAAAAAGCCTACATACTGAACCATAAAACAAGTCTATTGATACAAGACATTCTTTTTTTATTTCATCTCAAAGGCAAAGGTTTTTAAATGATTTTATTCTAATTAAATTGTTTTTATTTTGAAAAATGCTGTCATTTAAAAAAATATTTGTGCTTACTGGACAGTGTTTATGCTAAGTGAAATAAGTCATACAGAGAAAGACAGATACCATATGTTTTACTCTTATGTGGATCCTGAGAAACTTAACAGAAGACCATGGGGAAGGGGAAGGAAAAAAAAGTTAAAGAGGGAGGGAGCCAAACCATAAGAGACTCTTAAAAACTGAGAACAATCGGAGAGTTGATGGGGGGTGGGAGGGCGGGGAGGGTGGGTGATGGGTATTGAGGAGGACACCTGTTGGGATGAGCACTGGGTGTTGTATGGAAACTTTTTAATTACATTATTAAACTTAAATTCAAGGTAACATATGGTGTAGTCTTGGCTTCAGGGGCAGAACCCAGTGATCCATCTCTTACTTATGACACCCAGTGCTCATCCCAATGTTTATAACAGTGCTATCAACAATAGCCAAACTATGGAAATAGTCCAAATGTCCATCAACTGATGAATGGGTAAAGAAGATGTGGTATATATATACAATGGAATACTACTCAGTGATAATAAAGAATGAAATCTTGCCATTTGCAACAACGTGAATAGAACTGGAATGTATTATGTTAAGTGAAATAAGTCACAGAAAGAAAGATAGCATATGATTTACACTTATTTTCTTATTAAACTTTCTAAAAGTATTTAGAGATCTAGCACACTATTGCTGTTTTGTTTTTTGTTTTTTGTTTTTCAGTTGGGAAAAGAACCTCAGTTAGTCCCCAGGCTACTCTAGCTAAATCCATGTTAATTCTTGTTCCTGGTAGAGACACCCACACCACTTACCTGACTGTGTTATATTAAGAAATCTATTACAGGTACTTACCCTCTGGCTCTCTTTGGCTGGCTGTCTCTGCTACTATTGGCAATGAACAATGACATGTGGCTATTCAACCAAATGATTTATGCACAGAAAAATCCATGTCTTCCTACCATTACAACTTCAAGCTCATTTAAAAGCAGTTATTTCATAACATTCATAACAATGGAATTTGTGGTATACAAATTCAAGAAGTATGACTTGGTGATGCTTTAAAACAAACTGACCTCTTTAAAAGGTTTGATTCAAAGATATCTTTAGCCTTTCATTCAGAAATAATTTTCAAATCTTTCTTACCTGGTATATTCTTATTTTGAAAGAGCTTATAGCCTAGAAAAGGATATAGTCAAATGTTCCAGGGATGTCTCATTTCGTAGACAAAATGAGGGCACATTCTCTTTTAAAGTCCAGATGTACAATGGCTCCAGCCTCCTTCCCTCCAAAAGTAATTCTAGTTTTTTGCTAAGTTCTCTTCCCATATATTTCTGATAGTCCTTGGGGGATGGTTACTATTAAATTTGTTCCTCTGGTTGCTGCTATGTGCCTCAGCCAGCTTCCATCTCAGTGCTGCCCAGTGGGCACTGCTTGCTTTCTTCTCTGCCCCCACTTCCTGGAAATGGCTCCCTTTGGACTCCTGCTTCTCTCCCCTGTGATGCTTCCTCCAAACATGGGTGTTTAATTTTACAAAATTTAAAGTATGTTCAGGAATAACAAAAGAACACAGCAAAGAGAGCAATTATAGTGGCTGTTAGATGTGGCCACCGTTAAAGCTGACACACACATCCCTCGTATTCTAGCCTATTACCATGTTCTGGAAGTCTATTTACCTACCTCTAAAGGACTGCTCATATGTAGTTATTGCCTACTTGTAATCCAGAGCCATGGCTCCTCCAAGTCTCTGAGTAAGAATAAGATTTGTTCTTGTTATCTTCATTCCTTCTACTTTAAGGCATACCTTTCTAAATCTTATATCATTACAGGAATGAATCTCTCCATTGGAACATGGGCAGAGAAAATATTTACTTCCTTCAGAAGAAATTTCATCTTCTCTCTATATAGGGATGTGATTTGGCCCCAGGATTAAAAGTACATAGTGATGCTACACCACAATGGTGAAGCATCAGTATATTTTTCTATGTCTGAGTTATTGTCTGGAAATACACAGGTAGAAAAGTAAAGGTAAATTTAATCAAGCCACATTTCATTCTATTTTACAGTCATGTCTCACTTTGAAGTGGATTCTGTGGCCTATATATACTTCCTGCTAATTTTGAGATATCAGTTCCTGATCTCTTTTGAGCTAGTCCATCCAATCTTCATCCACACCCTATCACCAAAGAGATGCATCCATTTTTAAGGAAGACAATATGTAATTGTTTAAGCCAGTTTAAATCCATACTAGGGAAAGGAATTCTACACTAAAGAAAATAATCTGCAGACATTCTACACTGCCCACCACAAAGGAGCTCTTTTACATCAGTCTGCTCTATTATTTTTAGCTTCTAACACCTCTGCATCCAGAAAAATTTCTGCTGTGCATTTACTTATAGTCCTTCTGGAAAGAAAAAGTTCTTTGGGTAAGGAGATGTGCTGCCTTCAAGACATAATCAAGTGTTTACTTCTTGTAATAGAAAATCTCTCTGCTGGATGCTCCAATATCATTACACTTTCAGGTTCTTGCCTTTCCAATAAAAAGACTGTGACCGTTTTCATTCATTTTTATTTGCTTGCTTAGTAGGCATCTGGAACATACTGTGGCCAACACAGAGCTCTTAATTTCCTTTCTTCCTCCAAATTTATCCTATTCCTCTATATTTATGTCATTAAAGGGAAACCTATTCCCTTTGTTGCTCAAGTAGAAATGTAGGTATCCACCTTGATTCATTCCATTTCCTCATAGCCCTCATTCTTTCTTCCTTCCAAGCCATTAGCAATGGCCTCGTTAACACCACACAAAGTGTATCCCAAAGTCATCTATTGTACTTCCCTTAGTCAAGTGACCCTGAGATTTTTCTAGGAAGCCTCTAATTTGTCTCTCTGCTCCCATTCTTGTACCTCCTAGAAACCAGGCTGTTCTTTTAAAGTGACAACCAAATCATGTAACTTTCTTGCTAAAACTTTCTTGCTAATACAGTATATCTGATAGAATAAATACTGTATTTAGAATAACATTTAGACTCCGTTCCATGGTTTATTAAATCTTATGTGATGAAGGAAGGATTCTTGATTCTTGGTGGCTCACTGGCTGTGAAGATAGAGGGAAGGTCAAGATGGAACTGTGTTTAATGAAATGTCCAGTGTAAGTCAGGTGGCACTCATCAACTGTACTTTTTTAAAATTTTTAAATATTTATTTTTGAGACAGAGAGATAGAGAGCATGAGTCGGGGAGGGCAGAGAGAGAGGGAGACACAGAATCCAAAGAAGGCTCCAGGCTCTGAACTGTCCACATAAAGCCTGATGTGGGGCTCAAACTCATGAACCGTGAGATCGTGACCTGATCCAAAGTTGGACATTTAACTGACTAAGCCACCTAGGTTCCCCAACTCTACATCTTTAGTTAAAATAATAGCTGTAGGATTCTGATGAAATCCCCTTCTGCAGGATAAAGACAAATCAAGATTGGGTTGGGGAACAGGAGTGGGAGTGGAGTAAACAAAAGGCAGAAAGAAGAAGAAAAGAGTAACAAAAGGTATTACAAATGTTTAGGAAGTAAATTTCCAAAAGCAAATGTATTGACACTTCTGAGGAAACAAAATAGATGCACCCTAGGTTGCTGTTTCTTGGGTGGCAACCCTGTCCAAGAATAGGCTTTATATAAAAATGGATAGTAGGGCCCTGTTCATGTTCATGGATGTGCGTGTGCATTCGCTCCAGTATCCGTCATTGGTACTAAAGTTGGGAGTGTAGGGATCATATACAGCTCATGCACACCTGAAAGGCAGAGAGAGTTTTTTAAGAACGCCCAAATCCCAAAGATATTTTTCTAAGTGTGGAACATATCTGGTTGCTAGTCCATGAGATTGCCAAGCACTCCTAGGAGGCAGAGGGGTTAAGATCAAAGGCAGCCCCCTTTGAAGGGATATGTGCCGTCCTTGGCTCTGTGACGTTTAGTCCATGGAATGTTGAGATGAAAATAGAAAACAGCTCTGAAAAGTTTATGCTTAAGAAATACTGAGCTAAATTTATTTGCTAAGCACTGTTAATAGTGTTTACAGAAAAATGCAGCCACTCTTATTTAAAGGTCAGTCATGAGGCGCGTGTCAGAGAAGGACTGTGCCCTTTACCTGAATTGTGAAGTGGAATGCTTCTGTCCTCTGTTGCACAAATAAGTCTCTCCTGAGGCCCTAATTCTCTCACTGAGGAGAAGCAAGGGATCTTCCTGCAGAGGATCTGGAGGGAAACAAACAGACTCTTGTAGCTGATTAGGAGTGCTGGGGGGGCGAGCTGAGGCTGTCCTCTTAATTAGCTCTGACCTCCTAAGGAGGGCAAATGGACTACCTTTAATAAAGATGAAGAAATGATGGCAGAATGAACCTGTCAGAATGAACCTAAAGGCACTTTGATGTCAGGTTTTCCTGAAGCCCAGGAGGCCAGCCCGAGTCCTCTGAAGAGTGCTTACCACGAGCAGGAATGGCTCAGGGAGCGGGGAAGTGATTTGTTGATGTTGGTATTTGCCCCCAAATAATAGCATTTATCTATTTTTTTCATGTTACAATTTTAAATTACCATGCTATTAAAGTATTATAGTTTCATTTAATTTTTAATATTATGATTAATAGTATGTTATAATTTCATGATAGTTTCAATGTTATAATTATATAATTATATTCCTAATTATGTCTACAATTCCTAACTATACATACATGAATATAAATATAACATCTATAATATATAGTATATAATTGCATATATATAGTTCCCAACTACATGTAATATACAGTTATATATATATAGTCTTTATAATTATAATTTTTATGTACATTCTTATATATATTTATCTACATCCCAGTGTATATATTTATAGACAGAGTGTTTATATATACTCAGTATTTACACTTATATACACTCAGTATGCTAAGTATCTATATATATGCTGTATATGCACAGTGTATTTATGTCTACATACGAATGTTATATTTATAAATAAAATAGATATTTAGCACACCCATGTTTCTATGAGATCCACTCTTTCATGTGGTTACTGTAACCTTAGAAGCAGCAATAGATCGAATCTGATAGGCTCTGTTTTCTTACAGGTAATGTTTACACACCCACCTTTATATGGATAATATTTGCGTTCATGTTTGTTTGTTTGTTTGTTTGTTTATTTGCATTCATGTTTAAAGAACAAGCTTTCTAGTGCCTTCACACTTATCCACGACTCGAGTCTGGTACTGGTTGGAATCATGTCAGCCTAACTGGGGTGTTACTTACCTGCTGGCAGGGTGTCAGAACTGCAAGGTCACTTATTTTGAGCAGCGCATGTCACGGTTCTCACTCTGCCTCGGTGGCTCGTGTCAGTGGCCATTAATGGCTCAACCGTTTTGCCACGCAGCCTTTTCCTCCCACAACACATTTGTTTTAGCTTTCCCATGACCATCTGTCTGACCTCAAGTAAGCTGCTCACCTTTTGGGGCCTTGTGTTCATTCTCTGTGAAATGATGAGATTGGACGACTTGACCTCCTGAGACTCATGAGACACTGAGAGTCTCTGCTTCTATAATGTTTATCTGACTCCTCAAGCCATGGGGCCCCTCTCATTATCCATTTACTCTCCTTAAGCCACTTCGTTTTTAGTTTGAACAAGTGACCTGATGGTCTTTAGGCCCCAAAGTGCAGACAATGTAGCAATTGATGACGTGCTACTTCGTTGTCCAGTTCTGTACTTCATGTCTTCCTAGATACAAGCACAGCAGGTGAAAGTATATGATATACATCATCTGTTGACAGATTGCTGGCCCCAGTGCCCAGATTTCTGATTCAGAGGGTCTCAGTGAAGCATTACTGTGCATTTCTTGCAAGTTCCCCTTGTTGATACTGCTGATGTTCCTTGAGAACTACCAATCTAGACTAAGAACAGGGACAGGTCATCCTTGGCAAGAGGAATGGCCAGTAAATGCAGTGGAGCCACACAAAACCATGGCATGCGTAAGGGTTTAACAGAGAGTTCTATTGTCTGGAGCATAAATAACAAGTTGAGTAAGTAACAAGAAAGGAGTCAGGTTATGGAGGGCCATAAGAAAGACGAAAATGTTTGGACTTTACCTTGAAGGCTATTAGGAGAAGCCATTGAAGGGTTTTAGATGGAGGAGGGACATCACCACATTTGTTATTTACAGAGATCATTCCACCTTCTGGGTAGAGCACACCCTGGATGGGGTCCACAGTGGACACAAAGAGACTAACCTGCAGATGCCATCTAGATTGGAACAAGAGAGGTTAATGGCATGGAACCAACAGAGTGGAAACAGGATTGAGAGAGATCCAACAGCTATTTGGATACTTAGCAGCCAATTAAAATCTGCAAAGCAGGTTAAAAATGTTTTATGACAAATTTCAAAACCTCATCAGGCTCTTTAGTGCTTCATTATCTCCTTATCTTTCCACTTTAGATATTTTTAGACATTATTCATGTTTACTTTATAACATTTAAAATTTTCTTTTTTTCACATTGTTTTGTCCTGGATTGCTCAATAGATCTAGTGTAATGGGTAAATGAGAGGGTTAGTAAAGTTACCATAAGAGAAAATAGTATTTATTAAAATTCTTGAGGCAACCATATATGTAATAAAGTTATAATTGGGATGTATTTTGATGGTGCAAAGTCATTGGCCCCAAAGTAGCTGATCCCAGATGGCATGTTGAGAGCATGCCCACTGAATATTTACAAAAAACTACCTGTAGAAGATTATAGCCACTGCTGCATCCTTTTCTTCCTTCTCTCCAGACCTCTGAACACACACACACACACACACACACACGATAAATGGGTTGGCTGGCCCCACGTGGCTCCCTCTCTTGCTCCCACAACACCCTCCACCACATTTCTGTCATAGCCTTTTCCATGCTGCACTCTTGTCTTCTCCAAGTGCATGTGGGGCCCTGGGGGGAAGGGCCTGTTATGAAAGAAGAGGCGGAGTGATTTATCCCTCAGCTACCAGGCTTAGTCCCAGGAACTATCTTGGCAGGTGGAGTTTTAGGCTCATACAGAGAAGCTTTATTTCAGCATATCTGCAAAGCCCTTGATACACTCATCTTGTCCAAGCTAGTTGAAATTCTCTGAGGAGCCCAAGAAAAGCCTTCCTTTCCCAGAGGATTCTATAACAGAGTCAAAAGTTGCATTAACGTCTTTCCTGGCCCAAATTATTCTTGAACACTGTGTGTGGAGGCTTTACCCTGTACTATGCTTTCCTCAGAGAAAATATTTAGAAACAAGATGTACAATATAAGTGGAGTTTCTTTGGTTGACTTGTCATGCATGCCCCCTTGCCTTTCCTGGCAGAACTTCCATCCAATACGGAAGATACCATTTCTTAACATTTAAAAACGTTTTGGTCTCTCAATAAAGCTTTCTTAATTTATCTTTTGTGTATTCATTCTTTCAGAGAAGGCTTGGTGGGATCTCAGTTTCTGTTGTTTGTATTAGACAAATGATTATATAAAATATGCTTCTAGTGACAGCGATTCTGAAATAGAGATTCTGATGGGGGTTCTTAAGGAAACACCATCGCTGTGGGTGGAGTTTGAAATGTACTGATCCATGGTCATGTGCACAAGGCCCCCATTTAGGAAGAACTGGGTGACATTTGCCTGCCTAGTACCATTTTTATTATAATCTGGGAGACACCCCAAGTTTTATATATTTCCTAAATTGTACTCTCTGGATATAAATCAGTTTCAATTTAAATATTCTGACCTGTGATTATGAATTCTGTGGTCCAGAAGTAATGTTAATTCTTGAATGTGTTGAGAATGTGACAAAGATCTCTCGGTTTCAATTTTATGTTCCTTAATAGCTGGATTATTGGCTAACTTTTCCCCATATTTTCTTTCCTTTATGGTTTAAACCATCATCTTTGACCCAGCACTTGCCTGTATACTTAAATCACTTTCTCAAAAGGCCATTAACAAGTGCTTGATGTACATTTTCCTTGGCCTGCTCTCCATAGAAAATGCTACATATGGATTAAAATGGACAAAGCAGAGCTTTTTTTTTTTAAAATTTTTTTTTTAACGTTTATTTATTTTTGAGACAGAGAGAGACAGAGCATGAATGGGGGAGGGTCAGAGAGAGAGGGAGACACAGAATCTGAAACAGGCTCCAGGCTCTGAGCTGTCAGCACAGAGCCCGACACGGGGCTCGAACTCACGGACTGTGAGATCATGACCTGAGCCGAAGTCAGACGCTTAACCGACCAAGCCACCCAGGCGCCCCGACAAAGCAGAGCTTTTGAAAAGAATGAAGAGTTTGTCTTTTTAGCATTAACAGGGCATAGGTTTTGCTCCTAGAATTCGTATGTATATATATTGAAAAATAAGATGTATTTTTTTAGATCCAAAATTATGTTGAGTTCTTGAATTTTCTTCTTGTAGGTTTTCTACTCAGCCCTATGTTCAAGTTTTAACCTGTGTCAGCTTCAAATTCAAACGAAAATCATATTGCTTCTTTAGTGAAGTAATTTGGGCATAATAATAATAATTCTGGGACCTTCCACTTAAATTTACTCTGTCTTAGGTTGTTCATATTCTGTCAAGTCAAACTATGTTCTGCCCAAGTTTTACTTAGCCCATGGCTTAGTGGCCAATATCATGCACAATTTAATAAGATAGGAGGTCTTTCTTATATGTAATCAATGTGTTTATAAGCTAGAAATATAAAATTAAAAAATGAAAACTATGCTATACATGTTATGGGAATGCAGAAGTCCTTAAGGTCAAATGACAAGACGTTAACAAGAGAAATTAGCATTTGTGAGAGATGTAACTGGGTTATTTGATATCTGTAAATTTGTTTCATGGCTACACACTGAGGAAAAATAAAATCTTGAATTGCAAAATTACATATTATATAACATAATATTCCTGAATACATGTCACTTTTTACTACCTTTCAGATGAAAAGATAAGGGGACTGGTGACTTTCTAAGTGTTTAAAGGGGTACAATCATGAACTAGCCAGTTTGTTTTGTGGTATTCATGCACTCAGTGAATATGCAAAGAATGTATATATATATATTAGGGACATTTGTTCTGGGAGCTCTGCTTCCTTCTCCCCTTCTCCACAGCTTCTCAGTGGGAAGGCACACTCTGGTGCTTGGCTTCGTACTGGTAAAGCTGGAGGGCCCCAGAGGCTCCTTCCACTGGATCGCTCCTCACACTGTCCCATTTCCAATCACAGCAGGCACTAAATGCAGAGTTGGCCACTCAAACTCTGTGTCCCTCAGACCCTCAGAACTTAAAATCCTGAGCGATGTATCAATTGGGATGTTCTGTGGCTGAAAGCAGGAAATGAGCCACTTATCGTGCTTTAGGCAATAAATATGTGATGTCACGTAACAAGAGATCTGGAGGAGGTCATTGGCAGGGAGGGCTCAGTGGCACAGTGACACCACAGGAGACTCGGGCACTTTACAGTTTCTCTTCACTGTCCTCAGGGTGTTGGTTTTCGTCCCCTACTTTGTCATCTCATGGGCCCAAACTGGAGTCTTCACATATTCATACAGGTACATTCATAGAGAGTGAAGGGGAAAGCCAGGAAACCAGAAAACTCTCTTTTTCTGGCTGTCTCTCTCTCTCAGAAAACAAACACTTCCCAGAGCACCTTCAAGAGACTTCCTCATGTTTTATTTCTCTACATCAAGTTAAGGAAAATAGGAAAAATGGATAACTGGCATTCTCAGTCACTATCCTGGGAAGCAGATCAGTCAGCAAGGAAGGAAGGAAGGAGGAGAGGAATGGGAAAAATATATGTATATTATATTATATATATGTATATATATATATGATACCTATAAAAGTGATATATGATGTATATATGATATAGATGAAAAATTATATGTTGCTGGAGTTTATCCATTCATTCCATTGGCCACATCAACATGAGCCCTGCAGCCACTATTGCCGTGGAAACCTCCTAGAACTACCTGGTTCCTATCTGTTCCAAGTTTTTGATCTTGGAAATTCCCAGATTAAAAAAAATATTTCCCTTTACGCTTAAGTTAGCCAGTTTGCCTTTCACAACCAAAGGAACACTAACTGATTCACAGAACACCAAATTGGAGGTCAGATGATCTGAGTTGTGACATTAGGTCTGCCATTCAGTGTTTGTGTGACCCGGAATTAGTTCATGCCACGTCTCTGAACCTCAGCTTTTCATCTGTGGTATCCAGTTGTTTAACAGCTTGTATGCTATTGTCACTAACCATTCTGATTTTGTGAGATCTATTATTATATTCAATTACAGGCCTTCTGTCTCTTGAATATCCATGGAATCATTGAATAAATTTGCTCTTTTCTGCTACATGACCCTGCAAAAAAAAATAAATAAATAAAACCCCACAAAACAAAACACTCCAGCTTATTAGTATCATGATAAATTAACTAGAATAGAAATTAGATGTAAAACTCTGAGATGTTTCTAAAGGTCATACTGTATACCTAAAAATTAGGATTTTAATACCATGGAAATAGAATTCATGACTATGGTTCAGCATTGAATTAGAAGTTGATATCCCATGAAGTTTCTTTTTTCCACTTTTGCTTCTCCTTTGGAATAAATAAGCAAATATCAGTTAAAGCACCTACAATGTGTAGGCACTACTAAGGATACAGTAAAGTGTGGTGTAAATGTTTGGATTGAGTTTGACAGTAGGTAACAGAGAGACAACTGCTTAAATCAGGGAGAAATGTATGTCTTTCTGATGGAAAAACTGAGAGTAGGCTGTCCAGGCTGGTGTATGGAGACCCAGGATATTCCCGTATTATCACTTTGCTATGTGTGAGTCTCTTCCTATGGTCACTTCATGGTCAGGGGGGCTGCCCCAGGATAGCTTCAGCTATCAGGTCTGATTCTAGGTAGCGAGAAGGAGAAAGAGATAAAGGAAGGGAAGATCTCTGGAAGCTGCCTCATTAACCCCTGCTCACTGGCCACAGTGGAGTCACACTGCTGCATCTAACTCCTGGGAGATACAGTCTTTAATGTGCCCAGTGAAAACTTAGAGTATTTATTACTTTGGAAGGAGATGAATATTGATTAAAAACTAGCAGAATTTGCTGCACATGGTGTCTTAGTTTCTCAAGGTGTACATTTAAGTACTTAGTTAAAATGCAATAGAAAAAACAATAACAGACCTCTATTTTTAGAATTTCAGCAGCACATAAGAGCAACTCTGTGTATGTGTACATGCATTTCACACTTCAAGGTGAGTGGCATAACAGGTAGATAGAAATTAGAAAAGTGTTCTAGGATAAGGTGATGTGTAAACTAGACTTGAGATAGAAGATAAATTTAAGTAAGAAACATCATAGGGGTATAAGGTACTGCTAAGGGTTCAGCAGTAAGGAAACAAACACTATGAGCTATGCATGATGGGAAATGATGTTAAAGTAGCAGCCAGAGATTGTGGCATGGAAATCTTTTTATGAAAAGAAAATCCATCATATGAATTCTGTAAAAAGATTATAAGATGTTATTTTATAAAGACCAGTGGTCTACAAATCTAATTGTATTTCATATACTAGCAATGAAAAATTCAACAACGAAAATAAAAACATTATTTTATTCACACTACCATCAAAAAACCCAAAACACTCAGGAATACATGTAATAAGAGAAATGCAAGAGGTGTACCCCAAAAACTACAAAACATGGATGAGAAGTATTAAAGAAGATCTAAGTAAATGCAGAGAAATTACATGTGTATGGATTAGAAGACTTAATATAGTCAAGATGGTCATTCTTCAGTTGACCTATAGATTCAACACAATCTCTAGCTAAGTCTTCACAGGATTTCTTTTTTCTTTTTTTCTTTCCAGAAATTGATAAGCTAATCCTAAAATTTATATGGAAATGTAAAGGACCCAGAATATCAAAAGCAATTTTGAAAGAAAATAGGCAGAGGACTTATACAACCCAATCCAAAGCTTATTATGATCCTGCATTAATTAGGCAGTGTGGCTTAAGAATACACATTTAGATCATAAAACAGAATTAAGAGATCCCAAAATAAGTTTTTATACTTAATAGTCAACTGGTTTTTCAACAAACATGTCAAGGTGATTAAAAGGGGATTCGGACAGGGTTTTTTTTTTTTTTTTTTGCTGTTGTTAAAATAGTAAGGGGGACAATGAGATATCCACATGGAAAGTGATGAATTTAGATCCTTATCTTCCATCATACACAAAATTAATATAAAATTGGTCATAGATCTGAACATAGAGCTAAAAGTATAAAACTTCTAGAAGAGAAAATAGCAGAAAATCTTTGTGATCTTGGATGAGGCAGTGAGTTCCTAGATATGACACCAGAGGCCTAACCCACAAAATAAAAATGAATATATTAGATTTTGTCAAAATGTAATCTTTTGTTTTTCAAAAGACACCATTAAGAAACTGAAAAGACAAGCAACAGCCTGGAAGAAAATATTTGCAAATCATTTATCTGATGAAGGCATGTATTCAGAATATGTAGCGAAGTCTTACAACTTAATAATAGAACAATTTATTTAAAATGTGGGAAAAGAGCTGAATAGACATTCAGCAAAGAAGATGCATCATATGAATAGTCATTAAAAGCACATATGAAAGCACATGAAAAGATGCTCAACATCATTTGTCATTAGGGAAATACAAATTAAACTACAATGAGAGACCTCTTCTCCCCACTAGAATGGCTATTATCAAAAAGACAGACACTTACCATTGTTGGTGGGGCTGTGGAGAAAATGAAACCCTCTTGCATCACTAGTGGGAATGTCAATAATTCAACCACTGTGGAAAAGGGTCTGACATTTCTTTTGAAAGTTAAATATGAACTTAGAATACAACTCAACCATTTTACACTTAAGTATTTACCAAGCAAAGTGAAATTATATATCCACACAAAAATATGTACTCACATACTTAAAGCAGAATTACTCATAGTGGCCAAAATGGAAACAATCCAAATATCCTTCAAATGGTGAATGACTACAAAAGAATGAGGTATATGCATATAGTAGAATATTTATAGCACTAAAAAGGAGCCATCTACTGCTAAAAGTTACATGTAGGAACCTCAGAAACATTAGGCTAAGTATAAGAAGCCAGACTTAGTAGGTTACATTTATCTGAAATATCCAGAATAGGCAAGTCTGTGGAGACAAAATGTTTCCTGGGGCTGAGGGTTGGAGGCAGGCTTCACTACAAATGGACACAAAGAATCTTTTAGGGGTTATAGAAATGTTCTAAAAATGAATTGTGGTTATGGTTTCCCAGATTTGTAAATTTACTAAAAATCATTGAATTGTATACTTAAAATGGTTGAAGTAAGTTATACTTCAATAGTGCTCTCAGAACACGGTGATCTGAATTAGACTGGTCTATGGTCTGAATTAGGGACACAAATCAGAAACAGAACAGAGATGTTCAGACTCCATGCCCTACGGTGGTTCTGATTCTCAAGGTTTTGGAGTGGGCTTGGGCACTTCTTTTAGAAAAGTGTTCCTGAGTGATTTGATGTGCACCCTTAGGCAATATCAGGGGCGGGAGACACTGAAGATATGCAGTCAGGCAAAGGTCTGGGTTATGTCATCTTTTAGATATGGAACAGTGGCAGTTTAGTGCAGGTGGGTTTGAAGATGATTTCACAGCACTTGTTTTGGGAAGAAATGATAAGGACCCAAATTGGAGGGGGCCAACATGCCTATTTGCTTATCTGTAAAGTGGCGATATTAGACTTATGTCATAGAGTAGTTGCCAGCTCCTGGCAGAGTATCATCAGAGTATTTGAAGTTATGATCATGATTGTTGTTAGCAGCTGCTTGGGAAATGCCTAAGGATCGGAAATGTAGATTTGGATGACTCGGTGAAAGTGGTTAACACTCTGCAGGAGAGAAGGTGAGGGGTCAAGGTGACACAGGCCAGAAGTGGGCAGGAGAGGGTGTGACAAGAGGAACACTAGTATGGATGTCATGGCATGCGTGCTTGGGGACGTGTCTGAGAAAGGAAACCAGCCCCTCAGCTATCCCCACGTTGGGTCTGGTTACCTCCCTGTGCTCAAGGAAGCAGAAAGCACACTTCTATTGGCCAATATGGGCATAGGAGTGGACATGGAGAAGAAACTTATTCCTAATAAATTCTTGTTTCCTTATCTTTTCAGATTTTACCTCTGATCATTAATACTTGTTCTTAGATAGTGCCCTTTCCTGATGTCCTCATGACTAATCTACTCCTTAAATTCTCTACACTGTTGTCTTTTACTTAGATCAGAGCTTTCTCAAGTCATCTTTGATAAAACTAGATCTGAAATGGCCTCTATTTTAGTCATTTGTTCATAAATGTGATTGTATGATTGGACAAGAGGATGACATAAATGTCCCTGAGGCCAGAGACTAGTTTTGCATTTTACACAGCAAAAGAGCATCTATTTATCCCTTTTGAGGACATAAAACATAACAGGCTATATGATGAAAATTAATAGTGTACCCCCTTTAGTTCTGATAAAAATAACTTATTACCATAATATAGTTATGAGGTATCTTCCTTTTAATGATTTTCTAGAACTCCAGGGGTAGAATCACATTTTGCTTCATACTAACTCTGGGAGATAGTTGAGGACAGGAACAAAGCAGCCTGATCAGGTAACTGTGGTACGGACCAAGAACTATAGCTTCTAGGGGGAATTTGACATCTCAGGGAGATAGTAAGATGTGATCTAATTTCATAAATAATAAAATTGTTGAGGAAAGAGAGATAAAAGATAATTTCTCCCAGGATATAAAGTAAAAATGAACAAAAATAGATAACGTTTGTATAATGAACGACTTTATCTAGTATGGTTAGAGAACAGTGACTTCTCATTATGTATGATTCTAATGCAGAGATTTCCATACAAACCCAAGGACAACTGATTTTCAAGGAATCTGCATAAGACAATATTGGACCCTATGGCTTTATTAAATATCATTGAATTTTACTTAATGATTCAGAAAATTCTCACTCATTGTACAAGCCTTAGGGCCAATATTGCTCACTCAGTATAGAACTGCAAGAATCAAGGGGCGCCTGGGTGGTGGTTCGGTCAGTTAAGTGTCCAACTTTGGCTCAGATCACGATCTTGTGCTCTGTGAGTTCAAGCCCCGTGTCGGGATCTGTGCTGACAGCTCAGAGCCTGGACCTGGAGCCTGCTTCGGATTCTGTGTCTTCCTCTCTCTCTGCTCCTCCCTCACTCATGCTCTGTCTTTCTGTCTCTCTCTGTCAGAAATGATTAAACATTTAAAAATTAAAAAAAAAAAAAAGAATTGCAAGAATCAAAGTTGGGTCCATAGATCATGGCTTTATGGCATATTTTGCAATTTTTTTCTAAAAAAGTGAGTTTGTGTGTTTTGTTTCTACATGCATTCACATCCAGTAGGAATTTCCAAGAATGGTAAGACAAGGACTTTTGGTAGGAAATTAGCTTAATGTTAAAGAGAACAGTAGAGCACTGTAGAAAGAACGTTGAGTATGGATGGATTGAGGTTACTGGTTTTGTAAACTGATGCAGACTGAACATCTTGTGGCCCAAATTCTGACTATTGAGCAACAGCTCTTCAGCTGAACTGTAGAGGTTATCCGTTTCCTGCCATGGACCCACAACAGTATATTTAAGAACAATTAATCCCCATGGTTTTGAGGTAGGAGGCCAAGCCCATTGCTATTCTATTTATTCAGTATCTTTATCTTTATAGATATGTTTTATGAATGTTCCCAGGATTTGAGGATTTGCATTGGTGAAATTATTTTAAAATGATTCTGATAATTTCCCAGAAATTTCCCCTTCCATCTCTCCGTCCTGGTATGGCAGGGTTCCCAGACCAGTCAGGTTCAATTCTGATGTAAACAGATAAGATGCATGTTTCCCTGAGGAGGAAGAAAGACGGAAGTGGCCTATGCACTGTTACAAAAAAGCTCTTTAAATATTTTATTAGACCATCTTTGGTGCAACCCCATTCCTGTCTCTTCAAATATTTAGAGCAGCTCAGTTAGCTTTGGAAGGCTGTTTCAGAGAGCTTTCAGCTAGCTCATGGCCACAAACAGATGGCATCAGGCGACCGTGGTGCGGAGGATGTCTAACCTCCACACGAGGGCGAATAGATGGGGAGGCTGCATGTGTGAGGACTCTTGGCTGGAACAGAGCTTGTGGTTGCCAAGCAATCATAGGTCAGACAAGAGGCGTAGAGATTTCACTCCTGTGGGAAGTTTCCCATTTCCCATCTCCTGCTTCCTCGGTTAATGTTCTCAGAAATTCCCTGGCTGCAGTGTGCTTGACTATAGTGATGATACGTGAGGACACTGCCTTGGAGAGCAAGACCTGAACCACGGTCAGCAGACCATCTGTTTTGGTTTTATCAGCAGGTTGGGATAGAGAAAGCATAGGGAAATTGTATTTGAATGCTTTCTAATTACCGACCATGACATTTTGTAAACACTATCTTAAAAAATCTTACTAAGTAGGTATTGGTTGTTGTTTTTATTTAGATCCAATTGTAGACTTACAAAAATTACGAAAAACAGTCCAGAAAGTTCCCATTTACCCATCACACAGTTTCCCTTAATATCAGTGTCTTATATAATCGTAGATGAATGATCAAATCCAGGAAATTAACACCAGTACAAATCTATTAAACTGCATACCTCCTTCAAATCACAGTGGTTTTCCCATTATTGACTGACCTATCTCAGGATTCTTCCTATTTTGAATATAAGGACACTGAGGCATTAAGTAAGGGTATAATCATTTTAGATCTGATTTCAGAACATGTGATCTTTTTACTGTATGATGCTGGGTCTAATATTTTGGAAAGATCTCTGGATTCCAAGAATCTTTAGGAAATCTCATTTCTTTTCCTGGATCTGCCTTCAACTATGTAACTTGATCCAAGTCATTATTTCTCAGGGTTTCAGCATCCTCAAACGAACTTTAGGTGATCATTTGATTGCTGTGATTGTATAATTCTATTTATGATTCCATGATCTCATTGGCTTAATCTCTCTGCACCTTGGGTTTCTCTTGAGTTCAATGAGCTCAATGCCCATAATAACCTTTTTAAAAACAAACAAGCAAACTTATAAACATTTGTTCTAATAATTTATTTCTGTGTTACAAACCTCTCTAAGCTTAGTGGCTTTTATTTATGTTTACAGTATAATTTTATTATGCTTATGATTTCTGTGAGCCAGGTATTTAGGGTACAGGGAGGTGTTTTTCTTCTGCTCTGGGATGTCTGGGAGCCCACGGGGGAAGACTCAAATTTCTCAGGGGATCACTTTTAAAATGGTTTCTTCATCCTCAATTTGTGGCATGTTGGAAGGGATCCTGTCGTGGGATGGGCAGACTGCTTCCATGGTGGATGGCCTCTCCAGAGCAAGTGTCCCAAAAGAACCAGGCAGGAGCCCCATGGCCTTTCTGACATAGCCAGGGCATTCAGTATCACCTCCACCACATTCTTCTGGCTACCAGCAAGTCAAAAGACCACTTAGATTCAAGCAGAGGCAAACTGGACTTCACCTCTTGATGGGAGCATGGCAAGGTCACATTGGGATGTGGGATGGGAGATGTGGTGGGGAACATCTTCAGGAAACAATCTGCCACCACATTAAATAGAAGAATGATAATAAAGAGTTATCAGCTAAGTGGAAGATTTCCACAGGGTCCCTGGTTAATCACATCACTTAAGTGCTAAGAGTCTTTTATTGGCCCCAAAAGCTGTCCTTTTACATAATGAAGTCAAATAAAATTCTGTCCTGGGATTTCAGGCTCCATACTCATTACCTGCTACCTAAGAGACTTTCCCTTCTCCCTCTATCAACAAATTTCTACACAGACTTTGTTTCACCCTGAGACAGATTTCATGGCATCCCACAGATGGTGCCCTCGGCCGCCACACTTGCTGGGCCCTGGAAGAGTCTGTGTCCTCTCTGTGAGCTCTCTCCTGAGATTCGGGGAGTCAGGCAGATGGTTCCTGTGATCCCCACAGCCTTCATTCTCTTCCTGCATGTGTGCATGTGGAAATATCCTACATGTGGGTCTTATTTTGTCATGCTGGATACCTCCCTAGAAAATTTTCCTGCAGTTGACCGAAGTGGATTTTAACATCCTTGGAAATCCTCATAGACCAGACTTTCATGTTGTCAGTTCATAGTCATTGCTGCACACAGATCCCCACACGTCCTTGTGCATTTGAAGGCCCACATAAGTAACATGAAAAGGTGATCATTTGTGATGGTGTCATCTGGGCAAATAAAGCCTATTTGCAATTACAGTGTGGTTGCTAAAACTTTTCAAATCTAATATTTAAAAAAAAAAAAGCAACACAAAAACTACATGGTGAATAAGTTGTTAATGTGAAGAGTTTTGAAAAACAATTGTTTGCTTTTGCTCTCAAGTGTGAAGATGGCTTTCTCCAATCACTTCCTGCTTATCTTTCAGTATTCGGCTCAAACGTCACCTCATTCAAGTAACCAGGTCAGATTTCCCTGTTATACAAATTCCTGGTACCTTGTTCTTCTTAACACTGGCCGCACGTGTTATGTGATGGAATAATTTTTAGGTAATTCAGTAATTCACTGTTGATTATCTCCTGCCTCTGCCCCATGGCACCTGACTAACTCATTCTGTGCCTCATGCCTACTACAATGCCTGACCACTGATAGGCTTTCCGCTAAGGTTCGCTGTACAGTTGAGGAATGGGAAGTACTCTTAACTTTTTAGATTGAGATGGATCATCTCATGCTAAGGACCAGACTCTGCGAGACTTGCCTTTTCCATAGCATGCCGGGAGGAAGTGCTCACAGATAAGGACCCAAGCCTTCTCCAGCCCCTCTCATGGTACCTACACACTGTGACAGTAGGAAGCATATTATTTCGTACATTTTGGAGGAGATTTTGACATTCCTGCAAAACATTTCAGTCTTTCACCTAGAGAATGGGATGGATTTCCTCCTCCTCGCTTTCTGTTCCTGAGGCAGCGTCTTCATTTGGCCAGCAGCCTCTTTTGCAAAAAGAGGGACTGCTTATGAGGGACTTGGGGCACTCTTTCCTCCATCACTCTTAGTTTGAAATGTAGCCACTGGGCTGTCCTTGTGGATGAATCAGTGCCCTGTTGGACAGCTGCAAACTTTCTCCTGGCTGTAACCCCAGTGTTGAGGGCCATTGCATTAAAACCTAGAGGAGATTTTATATGTTTAGCACAGTGGACCCATTTTTCCCTAACTCTAACCACCACTAAATGGCACTCTTTTCTCAGTGGCAGCAAAACAGAGCCGACGCAACATGGAAACTGCAATTGGGAAGTTGGCATACAGCTCTTGTTTATATCCAGCTCAGGCTGGACTGTTATCACTGCTGTTATCAGTACCTAACAAGTCAGAAATAACTGATCTCCAAGGAGTGTGCGTACTTTCACCTTCTCTGTCAACATGAACTTTAAGGTGCTAAATAAGTCATATGCTTAAAAAGAAGCTTGGTGGAAATATCATAGTCACTCAGAGGCCGGGAATATTTCTCTAAAAGGCACATCACGCATTTCACATTCAAAGCCTGCTCACTCATTCATTTAATCATTCATTCATCCAGTGGGTCTTTGTGGAGCACATACCGTGGTCCAGGTGCTGGGGGCACAGTGCTAAATATGAGAGAAGAATCCTCCCTGCCCTCAGGTGACCTGTCCATTTTATGAGAGGAAAGAGAGCACAGAGTTTTAGGATTTGTTAAAGTTCTTATGATATTAGCAATGAAATCAGGTATGTTATACCTTAAGATAGTTGGTATATTGGCTACATATGTCTTTTTTGCAGAATTGCTTGAAGTTTTGGCATAATTTAAGCCCCCTTCATTTAATTTTCCCTGAATTATAGGAACCTATCTAAAATGTATTTTTCCCAGATTGTACATTTTCCTCTGTTCTCCACTATGCTTCAAGTGCTGGACCACAAGCAACATTTTGGGGTCTAGGTCATTTCCAAATAAAACTTCTGTTGAAGTCACACTGTGCTTCCTCTGCCCTGCTACACACAGCACAGGCTTCAAAACTGTAGTGGGTCTGTTTGAAAAGCTTGTTCCGGAGAAGATGAGACAAAGCACAGATGCAGAAATGAAATGGAATGATTGACCATGGTAGCTTCTAGAGAAGAGAGACATGCATGGTCTTGCATTCTGTCTCTGGAAGTATTTTATCCACAATTCTGTGGTATTGAGATTCAGAGTAGTCCAGAGTTAGTAATCTCAATTCTCAATTCTGTGGTATTGAGATTCAGAGTAGTCCAGAGTTAGCCTCATGTTAGGTCTTCATCAAGCTACAACTGGTCAGAGTATTGCTGTGAACCTTCTTTTTAACCTAAGTGATGGAAAGAAAGAGACCGTATGTTCTTATAAATGGTGTTGGAAACCATAGACCGTGTAAATGTAGTGTGTGTGTTCTGTTCACCAGTCACTAGATGAGGCATTTCACAAGACATCTTTCCTTGGGAGTCCAAGCCATGGAAAACTAGACTCTCAGGATTGGAATGGGACTTAATTATCTTCTGTCTTGTTTCCTTCTAGTGCAGAACCACAATTTCAGTATCTACTTGAATGTTTCAGTGGATGGAACCTCTCACCAATGTGAGTGAGAATAGACACAAAAATACCCAGAATTTTATACACTTTTACAAAACATATTTTCTCATTAAAATTTCATAGCAACCTTGCTTGTTCTTTTTAGAATAGCACTAGTTATTGGAAAGTGTTCTTTATATCAACTAGAACTTTCTTTTTTGTAACATCTCACTTATGTCCTGGAGATTTAACTCCCTATAGATAAGCAGAATAAACTTATTTTATCTGGTAATAACCATAATAACATCTTTCATATTATAACTTCTCCAGTATTAAAATTTTTTTAATGTTTATTTATATTTGAGAGAAAGAAAGAGGGGGGATGGAGAGAATGAGCAGAAGGGGCAGAGAGAGGAAGACACAGATCTGAAGCAGGCTTAGAGCCTGATGTGGGGCTCAAACCCACGAATTGTGAGCCTATGACCTGAGCTGAAGTCAGATGCTCAACCTACAAGCCACCCAGTCACCCCTAACTTCTCCAGTATTTGAAGGCACTGTCATGTTTTCTTTTTCCAATATTTTTTTCTCTTTACTCATCAATTTAATTTTGCCTTTTTAAAAACCCAAGTCTTACATATTCTTTTACCTATTTCTTGTGGGACCTGCTTGCAGATTGCCCAGCAACTTGGTCCCATCTCTCTGATACAATTTTACTGTCATCTTTAAACTGTGGTTCTAGGCTGACTGGTGTGTTGCACAGTGAGCTTCTTGGTTATCTTCATCAGGACATTTTCTTTAGGTTAACAGGAGATTTTGCAGCTTAGACTTCAGAGTATGGACTATGGGATCAGCCAGATCACTAATTAAACTGTAGCTCTGCCTTTAGCTATGTGACTTTGAACAAGTTACCTCGCCTTTCAGTGTGAGCTTTGGTTCTCTCATTTAAAACGTGGGAATCATAATAATTATGAAGTAGTTTTGTTGAGACATATGGGTATCTCCTCCTGTTACCATTAATGACAACAGCAATGATAACATAGCTCAAGAACTTTGATGTGTGCCAAGCACATCGCACTGTTCACTTATATTAAGCTTTTCACTCTCTTGGCTTCTCTTCCATATTGGTTTTAAGTCTGGTCTCTGTCATCCTGCATACCAGTGGTTCTTCAACTTCTCTGCATTTCAGAATCACCTGCAGAGCATTAGGAAATTCCAGTTCTAAGGCTGTATTTTAGAAACTAATTAGTATATATTTCTGGGAATGAAGACTAAGCACCACTATCTTTTAAAACGTTAACATTTTTTCATATGCAGCTAACTTTGAGAATCATTGCTGTAGAATGTTAGAGAATCAAGGATATAATACTTCCTATTTCAACATCTGCTGTATTAGCCAGATTAAGTAATGCTTACAGCTGTAACAAACCCACAGATCTTGGTAGCTTAACACCATGAGGGTTTCTCACTAACCCACGTTCGGTGTGGATGTTTCCAGTTGTCAGGAGGACTTCTGACATGGAAACCAAACTCATACCATTTTGTTTTCACTCTCCTTTAATTCTTAGTGTTCTTTCTAAAAAGTCATAGTATGAGTCAGGGCTCTGCAGAGAAATGGAACCAATAGGGTGCGTGCATGAGAGCACACACACACACACACACACACACACATTTATAGAGAGATTTATTTTAAGGAGTTGGGTCACACAATTAAGACAGTTGTCAAGTCTAAAATATTCAGAGTGGGATGACAAGCTTGAGATCCACAGAAAGGCTGATGCTGTAGAATTCTCTCTTGCCCAGAGGAGGCCACTCTTTTGTTCTGTTCAGGCCTTGGACTGATTGGATGAGGTCTATCCATACTATGGAGGGTAATCTGCTTCACTCAGAGTGTACCAATTTAAATGTAAATGTCTTCCCAAAATACTCTCCCAGAAACATCTAGAATAATTTTTGACCACATAGCTGGGCATCGTGGCCCAGCCAAGTCAGCACATAAAATTAACCATTATAATCATGCATGAGTAGTTTTTATTAATCAGGCCTGGATGTGGTGTTTATCATGTCTGTTCATACTCCACTGGCTAGAACTCAGTCATAGCACTACAACCAAAAATAGGAAGGCAGGAAAATCTGGTTGAGGTGTGTGCTCAGGAAGGGAGAAAATGGATAGCTACCTGGCCAGTCTTTGCTGCTTTTGCATTTAAGAAATAAAAAAATAAATATTTTTTCACTAATAGAGGATGAGTTCTTCTTTCTTCTTTCAGTGAAATGTGGAACATTGTGTTTGTATAATTTTTTTAGCTTTGCTTTATTTCTTCATTTTATTTCATTATAACCTCACTTCCTAATATAAAGAGCATTAACAATATTAATGATATTGATAATCACACTGTTAACACAGGAAGAGTCCACCTGTCCCAAGATTTAGAATGGTCTTTCTGATACATCAGTAGGACTCCTAAACAGCTAACCACGGCACATAGTTAGAACACCTGTCTCTATTCCAATATTTTCTTTCCTTTGGCTCTAATTTGAGGGGCATTTACCCCCTTTCCTACTTAAAAAAAAAGAGGAGGGAGGGCAAGAGGAAAGAAAAATAATTTTCTCTAGGGAATGTACTCTACTATCAAAGGATCTTAACCCTGATTACACATCAGAAATGACTGGTGAGTTTTAAGAACATTCTGTGTCTGGATCTCATATCCAGACATTTTAATTTAATTGGTCTTAAAAAAAAAAGATCCCTAGGTGAATGTGACTGGAAGTAAGAATTCTTTAGGCTAAGAGTTGTTTCTTTTCAAAATTCCATTCATGGTCAGGATTAAAATATTTTATGTATAAAGTCCTTTTCAGTAAGCAGCCTAACAAAATGAAGCAGTCCATATAGCAGTGAGGTGAAAAAAATTGATGACCGAATCTCTGAAGTAGAAATGTATTTCTTATTTACATATCAGGTTAGAGATTAGCAAGTGTCCTTGGCATGGGATTTAAAGGCTTCCTGTGATGTAACACACAACATGTAAAAGATGTGCACTGTCATGTGTATGGTGATGTGACATCAAGGAAGCACAGAACAAGTCAGCTTCTTCTTTTATTGGCCTGGTCATTCCAACTGGTGGCTTTAACATTCAGCTACATCAATATCGAAGAGTTGGGGAAGGTTTGGACATAACTCTTTTCATTTTTATTTTAACTTTCATAACAGGAGTATCATATGAATAGAGGTATGTGTGCAGTGGGCAGGGGAAACAAAACAGTCCGTTCCCCTTCTGCCCGAAAATTTGGCCTTCACTTATCTTCCAGTTGTTTCCCTGGAAACATATAAAGATGGTTTGGGTCAACTTTGTTACTAGGCAACATTGTAAAATTGACCCCTGATTAGTAATGTACTTGGACAGGGAGACCTATAAATGCCTGGCTGGAAGCCATAATTTTGATTCTAGATGATGACTCAAGTAATCAACATGTTTTTTTGGGGGTTCCGGGAAGCTACGTTTATAGAGTAATTTTAAAAAGATGTGAGGCATGTGATTTCTACGCTGAGATGCCTCTCAAACCTGCCAGATGTGAATCTTGTAACTGCCGATAACTGGGTGTCCAGCTATAAGGCCTCCTCCAGGAAGAACACTTGATGTCTTCATACTGGCAAGCTGTATCTCCTGTCCCAAAGCTTCTAGTCCGTGTTTCTCAAAGTGTGGTTTGCCAGTCCAGCATCATTACTATCCCCAGGAAATTAAATTAAATTAAATTAAAAATTCAAATTCTGGGTCTTACCTAAGGACTACTGAATTAGAGACCCAGGTGGAAGGGGAGGGTTGGGGAGCAGCAATGTGTTTTAATGATCCTTCCAGGCGATTCTGATGCATGCTCAAGTTTGAGAACAATTGCTCCAGGGGGACTTGATGCTCAGTCTGAGGCCTATGGGTCTGAGTGTTTCGTTGAACCTATAACAGTGGTCTTCTCTGGTGGGCACTGTGCATTAACTAGATGTGAAAGCGTGTCAGGGGACTGCGCTTGTCTTCCTAGTGGGTTAGAAGTGGTTTTAGCATTTACTGAGGATGTACTTTGGCCTATATGTTATGGGTCATAATATAGATAAAATTCCTATTTGTGGCAAAACTCAGTGGGAGTCAATTTGACCCATTAAATCCCATTTTCTCTAAAGCAAAAGCTGTCACCTGAAGAAGGAGCAGAGAGGAAGTATGAAAAAAAGATACTTGAGACTCTTGAAGGAAACACATTTGTGCCCTTTCCTCATTAGAATCTATCAGAACCTGAGGGTGAAGAAGAGTGTCATTCAAGGATACACACACACACACACACACACACACACACACACACACACACACACGGGCACACATGGGCACATACATACAAATGCATTTATCCATTTACCTATTTATATATTTTACCAAGTATTCTCGTATGATTCTTTCTTTTTATTAATGCCTCAAAAGATAGAAAGGAGTAACCAGCTAAATGGTTAGTTAGCTTTGCTCTTTTGAATTTTAGAACCTGCAAAATCAATTGAAGTCCATCTGAGGGCTTATCCTGCATTAGAGAATTCTTGATTACCATTTTCCGTATTACCTTTTTGTGTCAAGTTGAAATAATCTTGAGTCTGAAGGGCTCTGGTTTGAGAGGAATGTAATTAGCCTAGGCTTAACATGTATGTTCATTAAATGAATAATTGGTGCCAATCATGTGATTGGAAAACCCTTTAAATTTAATTGGAACCTGAAGTTTTGCAAGTAAGCCACTTGGAAATGTAAAAGGAGAATTTTTAAAGTGCATTTAGGAGGCTTTTGTTGGTACTGAGTGGATTTGCAGTCTCAGTGGGGTCTCATGCTGATCCCACTAGGGGGTCTTTGAAATCATTTGGGTTTTAATTGAAGGGAAGTTTTGTCAATGGAGTGAACTGGCATGATAAGGTTGCAAATCTGCCTTTGGACTCTTACTTCCTGTATTACATAGAGACTCGTAGTTTTAAGTAATAGTCCAACTCTACTTGTCTACTCAGGCTGCCATAACAGAATACCAGAGACCCGGTAACTTCAACATTTGTTTTCTCACAGTTCTAGAGGCTAGAAGTCTATGATCAAGGTCCCAGTAAATCCAGTGTCTGATAAGGGCTCTCTTCCTGGCTTGTAGGCCTTCTCACTGTGTCTTCACATGGCCTTTCCTTGTGCATTCTCATGGGCATGGATGGGAAGGAAGAAGAGCTTTCTGAGATCTGTTCTTATAGGACACCAGTTCTGCTGGATCAGGGTCCCAACCTATGACCTCATTTAACCTTAGTTACTTCCTTAGAGGCTTCATTTCCAAATATAGCCACACTGGGGTTACAGCTTCACCAATGAATTTTGGGAGCACAAACATCCAGTTTTTAATACCAACTCAACTGAAAATGTCTTAAGGACAATTGGAAGATTAAAATAACTGAAAGTTCAGGTATACCTTCCAGAGCTTCAGGATTCTGGTTTAAATGAAGTTATTAGGACTCTTAGAAATATAGTATTTCTAAGCATTGGTTTTTATTCTCAGACTCTCCCTAAGAGTTGGCAGGATGGCCACCACTGGTTCTAAGTTTACATTCTACCCTCAACATCAGTGAAAGAAAGCTTCCCTTTACCAATTGTTTTGTTCATATTCCCAGGATTATATCTCTTTCAATTTATATGGGCCTCAAGCTCATTCCTAAATCAATTACATTGATCAGGAGGCCAATTTCTCAGACCTGGGTTATGTGGCTAGAGCTAGGTTTGGGGCAGACATGTCCAATAGCATAGATGGAGAATAAAGGAGAAGTTACACAGAGGAAACATTATGTTACTGGGGAAAGGAGAACCCATCCTTGTCAGTGGAAATAACATCCCCACTATACTTTCTCGGTAGAGTGGACCTTCGCCCAGAAAACCACATCTCCCTTCTCACAAATATGGCTGGTAGTGACAAGATCCTGTCTCATTTGGTTTGTATTTTTTTTTCTGAAAATGAGTTGGACTTAGAATGAATTCACTATTTGAAGGTTTAATTATAGTAAGTTATCATCTAATCAGGTGTTCTTTAAGTCTATAGAATTAAACTGGCCATGTTTTCTTTTCTTTCTTCTTTTTTTAAAGTTCGGTGAGGTTCTCAACTCTTCAAATGATGTGGGTATAATTCTAATTTAATTGGTATAATTCTCTACTGTTCTATTCAACATTCTTATGTCTCTAACATGTGTGAACATTGATGCTTTTCCCTTCAAGTACTTTGGAAAAGTGAAGTTCAGTTATCTTATGAATTTTATTTTCCGTATATTAGCTTCACTTAATTTATAAATTTGTGAATTATAATGCAGTCTATTCTTTCAAGTAGATGAGCTGAAAGATGAGGGATTGTAATTATGCCAGTTTTAGGAGGGTGCTTTCTTTTCCTACTAGGGATTTAAAAGTGCAGTATCTTCCTCACTCATATGAGAGACAAAAGGCTCAGGCATTGGAGAACAGCCTACTGATGTGCAAGATATGATAATGGTTATGAAATGGAAGATGTAACAATGGTTATGACTGTACTCATGTGCACTGGTGGATAGAAGGCATAGTTAAGGTATTCCCATGAGAGAGTTTATAGTCCAGTCTGGGAGGCAGTCCACTCAACTGAAATGCAAAGCCATCTCAGTTTTCTGGGGTGGGGGAGAGGGGGAGGCTAGTGTGGAAATCGTGTGCCCTGAAGTAACTCTATAATTAGCTTTATGAACCTATACAAGTCACCTAAAATTTCTGAGCTTTAGTTTCCTCAGTTGTAAACTTACAATAATAGAACCTACCTCATTGGGCCTGTCATGAGAATTAAAGAAGTTCATATATGTTAAAATTATAAAAGAAATAGGGCACAGAGTAAATACTGTTATTATTATTTGTAGAGAGAGGCACATAGCCTTATCTATTTATTTAAAAATTATGGGGCACCTGGGTGGCTCAGTCAGTTGGAGCGTCTGACTTTGGCCCAGGTCATGATCCAGCACTTCGTGGGTTCGAGCCCCTTGTTGGGCTCTGTGCTGACACACTTAGAGCCGGGAGCCTGCTTCAAATTCTGTGTCTCCCTCTCTCTCTGCCCCTCCCCCACTCTGTCTCTCTTTCTCCCAAAAAATAAATAAACATTAAAAAAATTATTTAAAAATCATTTTGTTCAACATAACAACACATGTTTAAAAATTCAACTGAGACACGCTGGTCTTCATAATTGCAGAAAGGCTTGTGTAAAACTAACCCTTGTGCTGATAACAATTATAAAGCCTGGAAACTTTTTTTTTTTTTTTTTAATTCTCATCACTGGAAAACAGTCAAAAGCAGATAGGCGTTGAGGGCATCCGACCCTTCAAATAAGGGAACTGGCATTGGTCAAGTCAACATTTGTAAACGTTTTCCTTCAGGAGCACTTTCCAAATCGCATTTCATGGGTGGCTAGACCTGAGGCAGAAAGTTAAAGTCCTATCAGCCTGGGGAGCCATAAACATAAAGAGAGGTTGGAATGGCCGGGATAGCTGGAAGTTGAAGAAAGAAATGCCAGAAAAGAGAGATAGAAGGAGGAGCTGCAAAATACGATGTAAACTCCCATCAAGTCCTTGCTTGACCCCTGAACTGCACATGTGCTGGCTGAGTCTCCAGAGAACCCAAGGAGAAAGCACCAGCTGGAAGCTGAAAGAGTTTAGCAGGGATTTCAGCTGCTTCCTGTTACTAACAGCTTTGAAATTTGAGTCCTGTCAGGTTAGAGAATGTTGATAAACTTGTTTCAACTTTCCATTAAAAACTTCTAAATTCTGCCCTTAGGAATAAATGTTATGTATCCAGACTGAGATATTTGCTCTAAGACTATAGACATTAAAAATAGGTATATACTCCTGAAACATGAAATCAAATTTCACCTTGGTCAAGATGATTCACCAGTAGTTTAACTGCCTACTGGTACAAAAGTCAGTACTCTTAGGAGGGAGACAACAAACTCTAAGATGTTACAGTGAAACATTGACAATGTACTAAACAATCAAAAATTACTAGACCTAGCCAAGAAGAAAATAATTTTATAGAAACAGACCCACAAATAGTACTGATATTGCAATTAGCAGACAACTACTTGAAATTAACTATCATAAATATGTAAAGAGTCTCCCAGAGATGATAGAGATAATCATAAAGAAGTGGGGGGTTCAAGGAAAAAAATAAGAAAAATGTAAAAAAAGCAAACCAAATAGAAATATAAGAACTGAAAACTATGAAAGCTGAAATTAATATATATATATGGGATGAGATTAACAGCAGACTAGACACAGCAGAAGAAGCAATGTATTGGGTGACAAATCAATAGAAATCACCTAAAATGAGACACAAAAAGAAGATTAAAAATAAACAATTTCACAGTGATCTGAAGGACAGTATTCAACTGTCTAACACACTTTAACTATAGTCTTTGACAGAGAGAAGAGAGAAAATGAAGAAGAAAATATTGGTGAGGAAACTTTGGCAGAAAATTTTGCAAGTTTGGTCTAAAACAGTTAGTTTTCCACCAGTCCCAAGAATTTTGGTCAGTGACAGAATGAAAACCACATCCAGACACGTCTGCTGAAATCCAAAGGTTAAAAGGAAATCTTAAAGTCAGAGGAAAAAGAAGCATATTCCTGGATAAAAGTGATAAGAATCTTCTAGGATAGCTGATGTGTTGTTGCCAACAGTTGAGATCACACTGAAATGGAATGATACCTTTCAAGTGCTGGGGAAAAAGCCTGTCAATTTTATATTAAAAAAGGCCACATTTGGGATGCCTGGGTGGCTTAGTCGGTTAAGCGTCTGACTTGGGCTCAGGTCATGATCTCCCGGATTGTGAGTTGAAGCCCCACATCAGGCTCTCTGCTGTCAGTGAGGAGCCCACTTCAGATCCTCTGTCTCCCTCTCTGAAAAATAAACATTAGAAAAAAAAAAGAAATAAACAAGATCATATTTGTGAAAAACTAAGGCACAATAAAGACATTATCAGATAAATAAAATTGAGAATTTGTTTCTGGCATGTCTACAGTAAACTGATGTAAACTCCCCTCTGCAATACCAGTTATGCTAAAATTGAGTTCTTCAAGCTAAAAGGAAATGATACCAAATGGAAACTTGGACCCACAGCAAAGAAAGAAAAGCAAAGGGCATTGTTGATATGTGCGTAAATAAAAGACTATTTTAGTTTCTTTTAAAAATTACTTTAAGTCAGGGTGCCTGGGTGGCTCAGTAGGTTAAGCGTCCGACTTTGGCTCAGGTCATGATCTCACGGTTCTTGAGTTTGAGCCCTGCGTCAGGCTCTGTGCTGATGGCTCAGAGCCTGGAGCCTGCTTCGGATTCTGTGTCTCCCTCTCTCTCTGCTCCTCCCCCACTCATGCTCTGTCTCTCTCTGTCTCTCAAAAATAAATAAACATTAAAGAAATTAAAACAAAATAAAAATTACTTAAAGTCAACTGATGTTCATACCTAAGTTAATAACAGTGTATCGTGGAGTTTTTATAACATGGGTAAGAGTGCTTTAAACCACAGCAAAAGGATTGAGTGGTCTGTAAATGGAATTACACTATCCACAGGCCCTTACATTAAATATCAAGTGATGTAACATTAATCCCAGGCGTAAAACTGCAATAAGAATGCATATCCTAATCACTATGGCAGCAACTGGAAGACAGGCACAAAGAGGAATACCAACATTTTCAGTAGTGATTTTGAGCGTGACTATAAGGGAGGTGGATGTTGACTAGTTCCTATACAGACATCAATTAAATTTTCCTGTTTCCATTCCTGTGGCTCACTTTTACCTTTTGTCATATGTGGTTTAATTTTACATGAGTGGCAACAGCCTGAATCAGATAACTTGATGTGACTTTGGGATTCGCTCAGATTTGTATGCGAGGAGCATAAAGTAATGATCGGAGCAGAAGGCATTTCAGTGCTTAGCCACCGCAAGTGAGATTCATGGTTGATAATTTAACATCTGATGCCCAAGGTCATGCTTGGAAACAAGACGTTATCTATCAATGAGTCCTCATCCTTCAGAAACATTTTGATAGATAAATAACACAGCACTGTGAATGTGTTCCCAATAAGCAGCATCAGTGCAGAGCCCAAAGCCTGTGTCTGAAGGTCACCAGCAGGCTGTCAATACTTGAGGATAAATAGGAAAACAAAAACCTGTAAGGATCAGCCCATTTTCTCAGTGACTGATTTTAGGGGCTTTGTGAGAAGACAAGTTACTGAGGAAATGGGAGCTGTGACCCACAGAGCAGTAGGAGGCAGATTATGAGGGACACCTGTGAGCTGGGACACAAAGCCAGTCCTGCAACCACATCTGCTTATTCCAGGGCAGGTCATTCATTAGACAGAATGCAGGAAACACACCGCTGATGAGCGGGGGGAACTTGGGCAAAGTGCTGAAGTTCTGAAGGGAGACCTCGATTTCTTCAACTGAAATCAGAGGTGGGTCTGAATGACTTCTGAGGTCCCTGTGATTTGGATTCAGTGCCACAGTCACATGCGGGAGCTTCCTTCACTGAGCCTGCCTTTTCCTCAAACCCGCCCACCCGTGATAGCATCAGATTCAGCTTTTATCCCATTGGCAGGACCAGCTACATAATCTGTGAGGTCTTGTGCAAAATAAAAATGAAGTCCTCTTATTCAAATACTAATGAGAATTTCAAGACAGAGACAGCAGAGCATTAAATCAAACATATGACCCTTCTAAGCATTGAGACCTGTGACTGCCTGGGTCACCTGTCCAGGAAGCCATCTGTGCTCTATGGGATTTGGCTGTGAACACTTAGTAGGGATACAGAATATCCCAAGTGACAAATATACAAGTATTACAAATTTGATGTTGGAACATTTATAAACTGTAATTATATGTACCTGCCTCCTCATAGTACAAATTTCATACCTGACATATTAGAGAAATGACGATCGTGGTTGAGCGTAATCATCGTAGACTGAGTTAACAACTAATACTGATGTTGCTTTTCCAATACCTTATTTTTGGAGCAGCTTTAGACACAGCAAAATCAAGTGGAAGGTACAGAGATTTACCACATACCCCCACCCCTACACATGCATAGCTATCTCCGTTATCAACCTCCCCCACCAGAGTGGTACATTTGTTACAATTGATGAGCCCACACTGACACATCATTATCACCCAAAGTCCACAGTTGATATTAGGGTTCACCTTTGGTGTTGTGTATTTTTTGGATTTAGACAAATTTATAATGATATGTATCCATCATTATAGTATCACTCACTGACCTAAAAATTCTCTGTGCTGCACACATTTCTTCCTTCTTTCCTCTTAATCCCTGGTGGCCACTGATCTTTTCACTGTCTCCATAGTTTTGCCTTTCTCAAAATGTCATGGAATTGTCATCATACAGCATGTTGCCTTTTCACGTTGGCTTCTTTCACTTAGTGATATGCACTTAAGTTTCTTTTGTGTCTTTTCATGACTTGGTAGATCATTTCTTTTCAGCACTGAATAATTTTCCATTGTCTGGATCTACGGTGGTTTATGTATCCATCCACTTGCTGAAGGATATGTTGGTTGCTTCCAAGGTTTGGCAATTATGAATAAGGCTATGCCACTGACCATACGTGTCAGTGTGCAGGCTTTTGTATGGATGAGTTTTCAGTTCCTTTGGATAAGTATCAAGGAGAGCAACTGTTGGATTGTATTGTGAGAGTGTTTAATTTTGCAAAAAACAGCCAAACTATCTTCCAAAGTGGCTGTATCAATTTGCATTCCTACCAGCGATGAAAGAGAGCTCCTAGTGCCGCACATCTTCTCCAGCATTTGGTACGAGTGTTCTGGATTTTGGTCATTCTGATAGGTGCACAGTAGTATCTCATTGTTTTATCTTGCGTTGCCTTATGGCATATACCACAGGCATCTCTTCATGTGTTTATTTGCCATCTGCATGTCCTCTTTGGTGAGATGTTTGTTCGGGTCTTTGGCCCATTTTAAAAATTTTTTAAAAAAATTTTTAACATTTATTCATTTTTGAGAGTGAGAGAGACAGAGTGTGAGTGGGGGAAGGGCAAAGGAGAGGGAGACACAGAATCAGAAGCAGACTCCAGGCTGTAAGCTGTCAGCACAGAGCCTGAAGCAGGGCTCGAACTCACAGACTGTGAGATCGTGACCTGAGCCAAAGTCAGATGCTTAACTGACTGAGCCACGCAGGCGCCCCTAAAAATTTTTTTTAATGTTTATTTATTTTTGAGAGAGAGAGAGACACAGAGTGAGAGTGGGGGAGGGGCAGAGAGGGAGACACAGAGTCTGAAGCAAGCTCCAGGCTCTGAGCTGTCAGCACAGAGCCTGACTCAGGGCTCAAACCCACGAACGGTGAGATCAGACCTGAGATGAAGTCGGACACTCAACCAACTGAGCCACCCAGGCGCCCCAGCCCATTTTTTTAAAAACTGGGTTGTTTTTGTTTTGTTCAATTTTATGAGTTCTTTGCATATTTTTGAAAATAATCCTTTATCAGATGTTTCTTTTGCAAATATTTTCTCTCAGGGTTTGGCTTGTCTTCTCATTTTCTTGACATTGATTTTTGCAAAGTAGAAAATTTTAATTTTAGTGAAGTCCAGCTTATCAATTCTTTTGTTCACAGATTTTGCCTTTTGTGTCATTGCCGGACCCGAAGTCATCTAGATTTTCTCCTATGTTACCTTCTAGGAGTTTTATAGTGATACTGATTTCTTATTCTTGTATAATTTGTTACTGTTACACAGAACACTTTTCATCTAACACAAGTATATTAGATTCTTAGAATTCTGTGAACAATACAGTTATTTTTTGGATTAAGAAACGGAGGCACTGAGACACAACAATGATTCCCCTCCCCCCTTTTTTTATTCACTCTTGGTCCAGATTTCCTTCTATGACACTGTTATACCCCATTGCATTATCACCATGAACTAAAGCTTGGTGGGGCGTAATGCCACTTTCGTTTGGACAGTTCAAACTGGGGTAGGTGCAATTTCATGTGGCAGATTGATTTCACTGCTTTGTATAAAATAGTACTGGTACAGCAGCCTAAGAACCTAGCCTTCATTCAACAAATTCTCATGAGTACCAACTCTATGCTGGAGTAGCCTTGGCTGCAAAGTCTTTTCTGATTTCTTTTGTCAAGTACAGAAGAGACCTACCTGTGAATGGCTTTGGTCCCCACTGCTTTGTGTTTCTTGCTATTGAGGTAAAGTGATGGGGTCTTTGTGAAGTTCAGAGACTGCTAAACTTTACAGTGAAGTTGCCATTTCAGGAATGAGATGGCATGGTTCCCAAATAATTTTAAAACTATTATTTGCTTGATACTATACTATGCTGCCTTTTATTTCATGGTGGAATGTGAGGTGGCTAGAGGAGGATAGCCTAGTGACTTAATACATAAGGCTGGGACTTTAAATTCTAGCTCTGTCACTTACTAATTGTGTGACCTTGGCTTAACCTCTCTGTGCCACTAAAATATTAGAAAATATTTGTACCAATTAAAAAAGATTATATATACTCCCTAAAAAATAGATAATAATTATTTTTTAGAAGGAGGTGAAAAACTTGATGGAAAATGTTCTAAGAGTGATTTTGTCAACAACTTGATGACACCCAGCAATGGGGATGAACCAGGGTGAACAATGTTCAAAACAGGGATATAGTGAGATCACAGAAATGGGAGGAAAATGACAAAGCCAGAATTTAGGGGAAAATGACAATAGTAAGGGAACTAACAACAAACAACAAACAATAAGCACACCAAAACCAAAACCAAAACCAAAACCAAAAATTCCTGAACTAAACTTCAGAAAGGTAAATTCAGTCAAATCAGATTATATGAGAAAATAAAAAGTAAAATCTTTAATCCAATTAATTTATTTACCTGGCACATGCATTATGCTGAAAGGCAATTTAAAACAAATGCAAAATGGGTTTAGCAGTAGTTGAAAGCAAATACAGTTAAGGTAATCTGTGGCCAAATTCAAATTCAGGTGGTGACAGTTTGGCTTTAGGTCAGTGCACTCTTGAAATATCTATTTGTTTCACAATAATAGGTGATAGTTCTTTCAACATAGCTATTTCTATTCAGGGGGAAGTAAGCTGTAAGCTTATAAATAAGGCATGATCCCTGCCTCTGGCTAGTTGGGCATATAAAAGTCAGTAAGTATTGCATTTAATTAGAACAGTTAGAGGTTCAGATAGAGAAGTCTTCTTAAAGGACTTTTAGTTTGGTTATCATAATTTACCATTTGCCTGGGATTTACTTATGCTGATGTGTTACCAAAATAGCATCTACAGGTGACTGTGTTAGAATCACAGAGTAAAGATCCCTGGTAGTCACTTGGTTCCGTCATCTGGTGTCCACAGCTCTTATATTGTCAGTGAGGTAATGATTCCCATCTTACAAAGTCCCACTAGAAAGCTTTTTGTGGAGCTCATATTTATTTTCTTTTGCATCTAATCCTTGTTCTTTGTAATTTGGGAAACTGAGAGCAAATAGTCTACGGAATATGCTACCATGATTCCCATGACTGGCCTCTGAAACAGCACAGCCCATGTCTAAAGCAGCCCCTTGGGTTTGAGGATCCCCACAAACTACGATGTTCCTCTCCTCTTTCTGTTCTTTGGATACAAATTCACCAGTCTTTTCCACTTATTTTTTTCTTTCAAAGTTGTTGCTTTTTTCAGAGCGCAGAACAGAATACAATTTAAGTGCAGTCTGATGTCATTGATTCTCTTGTTCTGGGCACCATTCTTTAATGATACCTAAGATAACACTAATACTAATACGATTGGCAATCACATTACGCTATTGATTAATTTTCAGTTACTTTATGTCTTTGTGTCTCAGTTTCTTCACCTGTAGAATGAGGATACTGATACTTTACTTCAAGGGTGTTGTACAGATTAAATTAGTTAATAACACATTTTAAATGATGAGAACAGTGCCCAGTACATGGTAAACCCTTGATAAATGTTAGCTATTACTGTCATGATTATTATTATTACTGTTATTAATAGTCAATTAAAACTCCTAAGTTGTAATCATATTGATGTTCAATCACATTCTGCCCTTTCATTCTTGTAGAGTTTTTGTTTCATTTTCAAGATAATTTTGGGGTTTACTAAATACCATCTTGTTAAAATTTCATTATGTCCTCTTATCTGGACCAAGATGCTCCTGCCCAATTCATGCTGTGTTCCTCTGAGCTGTGTGTTATTTCACAGATAAGTGTGTCATCTGTGTGCCCCAGGTTGTCAAGTCACTGCTGAAAGTGTCAGATTGGACAGTGCCTCACACAGTGCCCTGCCATGGACCACTAGATACATTGCTCCAGGTTGACACTGATTTAATAATTAGTTTTCTATGGGGCTAGATGCTTGATAGGTAAAAAGCCACAGAATTTTTATTATTATCATTGTAGGTAAAAAGCCACAGAATTATTATCATTCAGCCTATATGCTGTAAGAAATGGGTTCCGCACTCAGGACATGGTGTTGGTGAAGATAGACTCTCTGCCTTCAGAGAAGCTCCTGTCCTGCCTGAGTGTTTACAGGTTTCCAACGCTGGCTCCAAGGCCTCTCAGCAAGTTCTTTCACTGTCTGGTAATGTGGTTAAAACAATCAAGGGTCCCCTTACCATTCCTGAAGATCTCTCTGCTAA
Source organism: Acinonyx jubatus (assembly GCF_027475565.1). NCBI lineage: Eukaryota > Metazoa > Chordata > Mammalia > Carnivora > Felidae > Acinonyx > Acinonyx jubatus. The sequence goes on along the minus strand of NC_069395.1, from coordinate 60,052,478 downwards.
TTATGTTTTTTTTTTTTTTTAAACTTTTTTTTTTTCAACGTTTATTTATTTTTGGGACAGAGAGAGACAGAGCATGAACGGGGGAGGGGCAGAGAGAGAGGGAGACACAGAATCGGAAACAGGCTCCAGGCTCCGAGCCATCAGCCCAGAGCCTGACGCGGGGCTCGAACTCACGGACCGCGAGATTGTGACCTGGCTGAAGTCGGATGCTTAACCGACTGCGCCACCCAGGCGCCTCCTGCTAATTATGTTTTTAAATCTCTCAAGGTTTCCTCCCTTTGTTTGCCAGACCACATAGGCTGATTGGAAAAGAACAAGAGTATTGCAGTGTTATGAAGATTTTCAGGATCTTTTTTTCTGGTTTTGACATGGGGCTGGGGAGAGACAGAGGGGTGGAATAGGAAAGGCATGGTGGTATACCTTTCACCTGCATTGTTCCTCTTTGTTATGGCAGAGGAAGCTGCATAGGGACAGGGCCAACTGGGAAGGGCTGAGGATTAAAATTAAACCAGCTCATCGAGATGCTCATTGTCACTGAGGCGGCAAGTCTGAGACAGGTGCTGGGAGAAAATTCAGTCTGTCAGGAAACACACACACACACAGCATAGCAGACAGAATCAGTGCCCTTTGTCCATCTTACAGCAACAGAATCCCATTGTGGTTTGCAAATGTCTCCAGGTTCATGACATCACTAAGCCTGTTGCAGCAATCTCATTCTGATGGCCAGTGTTTGGCTCAGACATGGGCATGAGATGCATGGTATGGGGCAAGGGCTAAATCAGAAGAATTATGTCCTCAGGAAAATGCAAGGATTATTCCTCTTTTTTTTTATTTTCGAGAAAAAACAGAAGGCAACGATAATAGGGGTTCTACTTAAAACCTTAAAAGAGTCAGTCTACTTTCTAATCTACCTTTTTCCCCCAGTGGTAGCAATTCACTGAACCTTCCACTCGAGTGTAGTTTATGGCCAGTTAGCTGCTTCTGTTTGTGTTAGAGATACAGCAGAATGAGATATAAAATTGTAAAACACTTTTGCATCTCACTTGATTATTTTGGTGGGTTCAGCTAATGAACCCTTTTGAATGAGTCTGTCATAACTTTTTTGCTATTACTTTTTAAATTTCATTCCCAGCAGTTATCATGGGCTGAAATTTTCTTGCTTGTTCTCTGTCTCCTCCAGCTAGGTGTGGGCTGCATAACGACAGTGACTTTGTCTGTCTCATATTCCAATCCCTGGTTATATAGGTGCTTGATAAATATTCACTAAGTGAACAATTGAATTTTGTAGATGTCTCTGTGACATCAACATGTAAACTATACACACACATTTTTAAGTATACACTCTGTTCCTGGAACAATGGTGGGGAAAAAAAATACATGCATGTTTCTTAACTTTTAGAAAAGTGGAAAGGAAACAAAGAGAGGGGGAAGGAGGGAGAGAAAGAAGGAGGAAGAAAAGAAAGAGTGGGTCACTTTGGGCTGCCATATTAAATACCATAGACTGTTTAAGCTGTGGCTTAAACAGCAGAACACTATTTCTCACATTTCCAGAGACTGGGCTATCTAAGATAAAGGTGCTGGCCAGTTGGTTTCCTAGTAAGGCCTCTTCCTGGTTTGAAAATGGCTGATTTCTCCCTGTTCTCCCATTGCCTTTTCTTACTATCATACTGGGCATTAAGTCTTCAACATATGAAGTTGGGATTGGGGGAGGGGCACACAGATATTTAATCCGTAAGAGAAAGAAAAAGAGAGCGAGAAGAGGAAGAAAAGAAAGGAAGGAAGGAAGAAAAGAAAGAAAGAAAGAAAGAAAGAAAGAAAGAAAGAAAGAAAGAAAGAAAGAAAGAAAGAAAGAAAAAGAAAGAGAAAGAAAGATTAGACAGCATTAAGTGCTATGGAGACAGTTAAGGTTCAGCCATGTAACATGACTGGAGATTATGTTAAATAGGCTGGACACATGACCTCTCCAAGGCAGTAACATTTAAATAAAGATTGACAGGTAAAGGTGATGAATAAGAGAGTTCCAAGCAGAATGATAGGCGGTGCACAGGTCCTGAGGAGGAAGTGGTTCAGTGTAGTTGAAGAACTGAAGACCAGTGGGATGAGTGTAGTAGGAGAAAAAGGTGGTGATGAGTTAGAGGAGTGGGGGAGGAATGGAGGGAAAGAGGTATTTCATTTCAGAGGACATTATGGAAGTAGAAAGAACAAGTCTTGGCAAATGAGCCAGGGAGAGTTGGTCATTTCAAGATTCCTTAACCTGGGTCACAAAGTGATACCTGAAATAAAGAATAGGAAATAAGGAGAAAGTTTGGGGAGGAAAGATGAATTTGTTTTTGATAGGTCATATTTGATTTATCAACAGGACTTGAACTGGCAGTTGAAAATCTTGGACTGGAGTTGGGGAGAACAATCAGGATTTGGATTTACCCTTGAGAGTCACAGCACTAAAATGATCAGATGAAATTGGCCAGAGAAGGAGAATTGAATGAGAATGTGTGAAGTTGGGAAAGTTGAGGACAGGATTCCGTCCTGGGCAATGCAGGCATTCAGAGGATGGGTGGAAACTGAGCAGTGAGCCAGGGTGACTGGATAAAGCTCATGTAGGCTGAGAGGGACACCAAAGGAGAGACAAGTTTATTAGGGAGAGGGACTTGGTTACCTGCAGTATAGTCCTAGAACTGAAGTGTGACACAGGTGGGGCATATGTTTCTCTTAGCTTCTAGATGAGGAAAAGTAGCAGAAAGGATATAAGGAAGACCCTAAAATCAAATAACACATTAAAAAAATTTTTTTTTAATTTTATTTGAGAGAGAAAGAGAATATCCCAAGCAGGCTCCATGCTCAGCATGGAGGCTGACATCGGGCTTGACCCATGACTGTGGGATCATGACTTGAGCCAAAATCCAGAGTTGAATGCTCAACCAACTGAGCCACCCAGGCATCCCAAACGGTGCATTTTTAAGATTAGAATATGAGTTGCTTAACTTCAACCTGAGTTTGTCAATCTGAAAGATCTTCCATATGATCAAGTTATGGGAAGAACTTGATCTGGATGTTAGTTACATGTATGTGTGTAGTTTATGAAAACCCAGTGAGTTTTACATTTAAGGCATATGTATTTTTCTGCTCACATGTATCATTAAAAGGGTTTTTTTAATCATAAGAAGGAGATGGAAAGAATATATTATGGTAGGGCCAAGGAAATAGTTGACTAACACATTGACATGAGTCTCACAAAGTTTTTATTATTTTAGGGGTGCATAGGTGGCTCAGTCAAACATCCGGCTCTTGATTTCACCTCAGGTCATGATCTCACTGTTCATGAATTTGAGTCCTGCTTCAGGCTCTGTACTGACATTGAGAGCCTGCTTGGGATTCTTTCTCTCCCTCTATCTCTGACCCTCTCCTCCCCTCTATATCAAAATAAATAAATAAACTTAAAAAAAGTTTTTATAATTTTAAACCATAACCTTTTTCAAATAATCTCTTAAAGCTGTTTATTTTAGATTTGTGATTTATCCACACCTGAGATTAATTTCAGTGGTTCCCTTAACTGAAGGAACCAAGGCTTTGGAGTTGTTACTAATAATCTCAATAAAATCTGCATAGCATTTAATACCCATATCTAAAGATTTATACATCATATAATTTTATTCAGCCTTCACACAGACAAAGAGACACCCACATTTTGAAGATAAAAACACTGAATGCTACATGACCCATGTTCTGTGTGATGGCAGTGCTTTTCCTCACCTGAGGTTCAAAATGTAATTCTGACTCTTACTGATGTCAGGAAAAAACAGCATAGCTATGCATATTGTTAATACTTCAGGACTGGGAATCATTAAGAGAAATATAGTAGACATCTGCTGTTGTTTTCATTCTCAGCCTCCTTTCTCTTTTTTCTGGAAGCAGTACCCTGTTTTCTTTTGGGGAACCAGCCATCTGTCTTTCTGTTGGGTTCTCATGAGGTTGCCAAATATCCCCCACCTCACTCCTCACCCCAACTCTAGGGGTAGAGTGTGACACGTGTAGTTTTCACACCTGTTTCCCTGGGGTTTTATATTCTAATGCCATAAGAGACAAGTTCTCTCATTTGGGAGCCTCACTAGCTGAGATGAGGTAAACCTGTAGTCTCTGTAGCCAATGCCATTCTTCCACCTTCCCCCCCTCCTCCCCCCCCCCCCCCCACCTATAGAAGATACATCTGCAGTAGAAGAGAACCATGCAAAGTCATAGAAAGACGCAAAGGAAGGGGGTGGGAGGGAGGCAGAGAGTGAGAGAGAAAGAAAGGCAGACTATTTAAGTCATAGGTGTTAGGATTATTCGTATTTTTATGTTTTGGAGGGATCATTTTGGTTAGCTTGAATTTTTTTAGTAATTTGTCCATTTTGCCTAAATTTTCAAATTCAGTGGCACACAGCTTCTCAAAATAGTCCATTCTTATCTTCTTAACATCTACAGGATTTGTAGTAAAATCTCATCTTTCATTGTTGATAATATTTATTTTTGCCTTTTATTTTTTCATGATTAATATTGCCAAGTGTTTATCAGTTATAGTAGTCTTTTCAAAGAACCACTTTTTTTTGTATCCCTCTCTCTATTGTGCCTTTGTTTCAGTTATATTAACTTATACTCTTATTTCTTGTTTCCTTTAATGCTTTCTTTGCATTAAACATGCTCTTCTTTTAAAATTTCTTGATATTCTTTTATCATTGATTTTCAGTCCTTATTCTAATATATTTTTAAAGGATGTAATTTTTTCTCTTTTTCTTTTAAAGTTTTTTTATTTTGAGGGGAGGAGAGAAAGAATGGGGAAGGGAGAGAGAGAGAGAGAGGAAGAGAGAATCCTAGGCAGTGCAGAGACTGATGTAGGGCTGGATCCCATGAACCATTAGATCATGACCTGAGCCAAAATCAAGAGTCGGATGTTCAACCAGGCACTCCATAAAGGATGTAAATTATTTTCTAAGCACAACTTTGTAGAAAACGTCTAAGTATTGAGGTACAGTATTTTCATTATAATTTCGTTCAAACTATTTCCTAATCCCTCTTATGATTTCTTCTTTGCTTATGAGTTATCGAATGTACAGCCTATTTTCCAAGCATGTGGTGTTTTCTAGTGAGATTTTTAGTCATTTCTAGCTTAATTCCACTAAGGTTAAAAAATATGCTCTATAACTTCAAACCTTTGAAATAGCATATGGACCATTATATGTTAACTTTGATACATTGTGTACTTGGAAAGAATGTTATTATATAGTTATTGATTGCAATGTTCTAAAAGGTCAACTAGATCAAATTTGTAATTACGTTTTTTTGTTATGTTGTATCTCTTTACTGATTGTTCTTGTTTGTCTGGTGTATTCATTCCTGCATAAAAGAATTGAATCTCCCACTAATTTCTTCATATGTTTTGAGGTTGTTTATTAATTGTGCACAAATTTTAAAATGTTTTATCTTCCTTATGGATTAACTCTTTTATCATTGAGAATAGCCATTTCATCTCAAGTGGTTCTTCTTGCATAAAGTCTACTTTGAGACTGATCGAAATACTATGATGGGTATTCTTGTGGTATATGTATTTCCTATTTTTACTTTCAACCTTTGTATATTCTGTTATTTCAAGTGTGTCTCTTGTAAGCAGCATGTGATATATATATATATATTTTTAATTCAGCTGAACTGGTTTTTTGTTTTTAATTGAATAGTTTATCTACATTTGATGTTATTGATAAATTTAGTTTAAAACCATTTGTTTTCTGTTTACCCATTCTGCTCTATATTTTCCTTCTCTTATATTCCTTTAGGTGGATTTGGTATTATTTATTTTTCTATTTCTCCCCATGTGAGCTGGTTAGATACACATTCTTTTACCATTATACTATTAGTTACCTTAGTTTATAAAATGCATCCTTGAATTATTGAAGTCTAATGTAAATTACCATTTTTTACCATTACCAACTCAATGCAAGAGCTATAGTATACTTTAATTCCATTTGCTCACATTCTAGTATGTTTCCAACCTTTGTTATGGGTTAGTGCCTTTCCCCCAAGCTAGCCCCCAGTCCTTGAAAGGTATTTTTCTACTGTCTTCTGATGTCTGTTACTTCAGTTGAGAAGTCAGCTCTCAGCTGTCAGTCTTATTGTCCACATCTCCTTGCAGTTAATATACTTTTTTTTAATCATATATCTTTTTTTAAGGTTTTCTCTTTGACTTTGGTCTTCAGCAATTTTACTATAATATACCTAGCTGGGTTGTTTTCTTTTTATTGATTCTTCTTAAGGTTCATAGCATTTTGAAAAATGTTTTTATTTATTTTTGAGAGAGGGAGAGAGAGCACACACAAGTTGGGGAGGGGCAGAAGAAAGAGGAGGGGGGCAGAGGATCCAAAGCAGGCTCTGCACCTGTAGCAGTAAGTAAGCCCAATGCAGGGCTTGAACTCACAAACGGTGAGATTATGACCTGAGTCGAAGTTGGACACTCAACTGACTGAGCCACCCAGGTGCCCCTGTTCACAGAATTTTTAAGAAATTAGTAGCTTACAGTATTTGATCAATTTTTGAAAATTCTTTGTAATCATCTTTTCAAATATCGCCATTGCCCCATTTTTCTATTTATCTACTTAGATTTAAAATACATGTATGTTGGGACGCCTGGGTAGCTCAGTCAATTGAGCATCTAACTCCTGATTTTGGCTCAGGTCATGATCTCATGGTTTGTGAGATAGAGCCCTGAGTTGGGCTCTGCACTGACAGCATGGAACCTGCTTGGAATTTTCGCTCTCCCTCTCTCTCTACCTCTCCCCAGCTCATGTTCTCTCTCTCTCTCTCAAAGTAAATAAATAAACATTAAAAAATAAATTACATGTATATTAATCTTTTCATTTGTGCATGTCCTATAAATTTGACATGCTCTTCATTTTCTATCATTTTTTTCTCCTTCTTTTGATCTTAATATTTGACTCATCTTCCAATTCACTGATTTTTTTCCTTCAGTTCTGTATGACATACTGGTATATATATTTACAAAGTTCTTAATTTCAATTCTAGAATTTACATTGTCTTTGTTTTCATCATTGTTAACTCTGCTTAATTTTATCAAGTTATTTAACTATTTAATCTCAGTTATTTTGAAGTTTCTATCAGAAACATACAATAACTGGATTTCTCATGGGTCTTTATGCACTATCTGTTTTTTTTCCTCTTGTTATTTGGTCAGATTTTTTTAATATGCTGATTATTTTTTATTGAGTCTCATATATTGTATTGTCATATATAGTAAAAGAAAACTCGTGAGATATTTTGAGGTTAAATGAATGTTCTTTTTCCATGTAGGAGTTAGATTTGCTTCTGACCAGTAGCTTGGTCAAATGCCAATCACCTCAATCCTTTAAGGGGTTGAGCTGACCTAAGGCTTTTCTTAGGTTCTTATGAGGGCTGATCTGTTTTCCTTTTAACACTTACTTGTAGGCTGAAGTGCCCTGGGGTCCCTAATGACATCCTATGTCTTCACCTAAGGCTATTAATCCCTGGAAGACTCTGAACTCAAGTTTTTGTTGCCTTTTCCTGTGCAACTTTTAAATATTTCATTCAATCTGTAAGCCTTTCAGCTGCTGCTTTGGGGGTAAACTTCTCTTGGCTCCCCTTCTTTCAGACTCTTGGCCATGAAGCTTCTCTTTATCTTAATGACTCTCTGATGACTTCAAACGTACAGTTTTATATATTTTGTTCAGCTTTTATAGGTATTTTCAACAGGCACTTGGTGAGAAACAAAGTGATTTCCATTGCCCGAAGCAGAAATCTGCTTCATTTTTGAAGAACAAAAACTTTATCTTTGTTTGTTAGATTACCCATTTTCTGGAAGTCACTGGCTTCATGATAATGAAATGATTAACAATACCTGCTAGAGGGAAACAGTGGTTGGAAATCCCACTAGCTAATTTTCATGATCCAGGATGTCAGGAGATACCATTGTAGGAGACCTGACCAAACATGGCAGGAGCCAAGCCCTGTGCTGACGTAGGACGGTGATAAAGTGAGTCTGAGATTCAGATGCACAGGGCTGGCCAGCCCCATCCTCTGGTGCAGCAAAGGATGAAGGAAATTCTGAGGGGAGCTTAGGAGGCCAGTGTTCCTGGATTAGCCATCTCATTACAGGCTTAAAGAGGATGAGTTATTTATCAATTGATATACTTCCAGCCTCTCTCAGAATTGGCTTTTAGAACTGATGTCTGATCTTGTAGGTGTTGGATTTGGTTACAAGGAGCAAGGAAACCAGAGAAAAAGAAAAACTTATGGTTCCCAATACAAACATACTTAATCCTTTCCTAGCAATGTGGCCTATTTTATGTCATTCACTAGAACCTTACTATTATTATAGTATTTTTTGTATGCAGGTTGTTAAGGTATTCTGAGAGAGGCTTTGATTTTTTAACTTAATTTTCTCTGTTGTGTTTAGCATGAGAGTACCTAAAAAGTGAGTGATTAAAATATATGTCAGATAGATAGACATATATGTCTATATATGTCAGATAGATAGATAGATAGATAGATAGATAGATAGATAGATGGATAATCTCTATTGGCTAGACTGATGTTGGAGTCAGCCTTAGAATATGCCTGACCTTTTGGTATTTTGGGGTCCTACACTTGCCTTGAGGGTGAGGCAGGAGTAAAGTAAGCAATGGCATACAGAAACTCTTCCATTTTCTCCTATTTTCTGTTTTTCTCCTTTCCTCTCTTGAGCTTTCTTCTCCTGAGATGTAGCAGACTGTCCATAAAGGGGCAAAGGATTAGTTTCATAAGTAAAGATTTATGTTTTGATCAGGCTGTTTAATGTACCACAAGTTCATCTCTGTCAATTGATTTGAAACTAATTATTTAAAACTAAGCCCTGGATGACTTCTGTTTCTGAGAGGTAGAACAGGCATACTTTTCCCTGTTCATCCTGCTAAGTACAACTACAAAGTCTGAATACTATATATAAAAAATACATAAGGAGACTCTGAAAAGTGGAGAAAATAAACAGACTCTTTAAGGTCTTTAGAACCTGAGACAGCATCGTGATAAGCTTTGAAAGCTGAAGAGCTGGCATCCCAGAAAGGTCCATAGACACAGAGGACAATACAAAACCAAAACAAAACCCAAGCCAAACCAAAACAGTAAGAAATGCCTGCTCTAATTAAAGGAGCAAGAAAGGGGCAGCCTTGTAAGACAGAAACTTCTTAGACAATAATCTGCAGCCAAATACCACAGAAAAAAATGTGGCCCCACCACTATTCATGTAAGAAGAGGCCCGGGGGATACTTGAGACTTTCACCTCCTGAGGCTGTAATGAGGTGAACAAATACCATCAGCAGCCTCATGACAGAGAAGTCCAAGTGGGGTGTTTGAATTTATATCTCCATTCTGGTTGATAGAAAGCATTCCTTTTCACCACAGGAACAACTTTTACACACATAAATGGTCCAATTCATCACAAAGTACCACAACTAACTCAATATGAAATAGATAATTTGAATAGCACCATAACTATTAAAGAAGTTGAATTTATAATGTTTTAAATAATTTTTGTTTATTTAGTGTGTGTGTGTGTGTGTGTGTGTGTGAGAGAGAGAGAGAGAGAGAGAGAGAGAGAGAGAGAGAGAGAGAACATGAGTGAGGAGAGGGGCAGAGAAAGAGAGGGGTGGGGACCAAGGATCTGAGGTGGGCTCTGGGCTGACAGCACAGAGCCAGAGGCGGGGATTGAACTCACAAATCCTGAGATTATGACCTGAGCCAAAGTCAGATGCTTAACCCGCTGAGCCACCCAGGCACCCATAGGCCCATTTGATTTCATTGGAGAATTCCACCCGGTGTTTAAAGAATTAATACCAATTCTATAGAATCTCTTCCAGAAAACAAAGAAACAGTACTTCCTAATTCATTTTCTGAAGCTAGTATTATATTTATGCCCAAACCAAAGATGATTCAAAAACAATGACAACAAACTGTAGACCCATATATTGCATGAATATACATGAAAATATCCTTAATAGAATATTAGCAATTAAAATTCAGTAATATATAAAAAGTTAAACTCTATTACCAAGTGGAATTTATTCCAGAAATGCAAAGCTGTTTTAATATTTGAGAGTCAGTCAGTGTATTCCACCCTATTAAGAGGCTAAAGAAGAAAAAAATTCCATGATCATATCAAATGGTTCAGAAAAAGCATTTTTTTAAAAATTCGATAATTATTTATGATAAAAAATTCTCATAAAAATTACAGTAGGGGGGAATTTTCTCAATCTGATAAAAACATCTACCAAAAAACCCCCAAACAAAATAAAACAAAACAAAAAACAAAATGAAAGAGAGTCATGCAGAGTAGGAAGGAAGAAACAGGACTGCCACTATTTTCAGATGCAATGACTGTCTACATAGAAAATCCTAATAATCTACAAAATAACTCCTAAAATCAATTAGTGAATTCAGTAAACACAGGATATAAGATAAACATACAAAGACCTATTGTATTTCTCTATAAACACATGGATATGGAAATTAAAAGCCATTTACAATCATTCACAATTTTAAAGAAGTAAGTATTTAGGTGTAAATATAACAAAATGTGCAGGGTTTATATGCTGAAAACTACACAATACTGATCAAGGAAATCAAAGAAAGTCTAAATAAATAGAGAAAAATATCTTCTTTTTTTTCATTTTTTACTTAAGACAACAGAAATTTATTCTCTCATAGTTCTGGAGGCTAGAATCTGAAATCAAGGAGTCAATAGGATTGATTCCTTTCTGGAGGTTCTCTGGGAGAATCTACTCCTTGTTTTCTTCCTAGCTTTGTTCTTAGTGGCAATCCTTGGCATTGTTTGGCCTGTAGACTCATTACTCCAATCTATGCCTCTGTGTTGTCACACGGCATCCTCATCTCTGTGTGTCGGTATCCAAATTTTCTTTGCTTTATGAAGAAGCCAGACCAGTCATTGGATTAGGATTTGTGATTACATCTGCAAAGACCTTATTTCCTGCAAAAATCACATTTATAGGTTTCAGGGTTAAAATTTCAGTATGTCTTTTTGAGGGACACAATTCAATCCATAATATTATACCTTATTTTTAATTATATTTTCATAGATTGGAAGACTTAAAACTTTACTATTTGATATCTTTACTATTTGATATCTTTACTATATCAAATCCTTCCAAACTGACTTACAGATTTAACACATTTCCTAGAAAAATTCCAACGTGATTTTTATAGTATTATAGTATTATATAATATATTCGTTATAGTATATGTATAGTATAGTATGTGTTATAGTATTTATTAGCCTAAAACTCATATGGAATTCAAAGAAACTAGAATAGCTAAAACAATTTAAAAAGAAGAATAAAGTGGGAAGAATCAGTGTACCTGATTTTAAGACTTAGTATACTGCTACATTATGAAACTGTAGAATTAACAGTGGGATACACACATAGATCAATGGAACAGAATAGAGAATTGGAAATATATCCACGCAAATATGACCAACTGAATTTGACAAAGAGTCAGAAACAAGTCAATGGAGAAAAGATGATCTTGTAGTAATTAATACTGGAGCATTTAGATGTTCATAGACCAAAAAAAAAAAAAAAATGAGAGTCTCAAAGTCTGATAGCTTATATAAAACTCAAATATATTAACCAAAAATGGATCAGACTTAAATATAAAATATAAAAGTATAAACCTGTTTAAAAAAAAGAAGAGAAAATCTTCAGTGTTTGGGCCAAGGCAAATAGCTATAAGACTTGATACCAAAAGGCTCTGTGCTGACGGCTCAGAGCCTGGAGCCTGTTTCGGATTCTGTGTCTCCCTCTCTCTGACCCTCCCCCATTCATGCTCTGTCTCTCTCTGTCTCAAAAATAAATAAATGTTAAAAAAAAATTTAAAAAAAGAGGGTAAAAAGACCAGCTACAGACTAGGAGAACATAATTGCAAACTCCATATCTGACAAAGGCCTAGTATCTAGAAAATATATACAGAACTTAGAAAATTCAGCAGTACAAGAAACAAGCAGTGCAATTAGAACATGGGCAAAGATAGGAAGAGATATTTTACTAGAGATGTACAGATAGCAAATAAGCACATGAGAATATGTCCAACATTATTATCAACGAGCGGAATACCAGTCAAAACCACAATGACGTGTCACTCTACACCTATCAGAATGGTAAAATAAATAAATAGTGAAAACTCCAGTGGCTGGTGATAATGAGGAGGCATGTAAACACCTGTATATTGCTCATGGTAATGTAAATTAGTCATTTTGGTTTAGTCATTTTGGAAAACAGTCTGGCAGTTTCTGAAAAACTAAACACACACCTACTGTACTCCTGGGCCTTCTTCAGAGAAATGATAACTTATGTTCACACCAAAACCTATACACAGGTGTTATAGGACCTTCATTAATAACAGTTCCAAATGGGAAACAATTCAGATGTCCTTCAGTAAATGATTGGTGAAGCAAATTGTGGTACAGCCATACCATGGAATACTACGCAGCAATAGAATGAAACCAGTGATCGATATGGGCAACAGCCTGTATGACTGATTTTCCAGAGAGTTGTGCTAAGTGAAAAAAGCCAACAAAAAAGTTACCTACTACATGGTTTTATTTACATAGCATTCTTGAAATGCCAAAAGTAGAAAGATGGAGAAAGTAGATGGGTGTGGCTGCTGGGAGTTAAGGAGGGCGTGTGGTCAGAGGAGAAGTGAGTGTGGCTGTAATGGCATCTTGAAGGTCTGGTGGTAATAGAAATGGTCTGTAGCTTTACTGTATCATGTTAATATCCTGATTATACTATAGTTTTGCAAATGCTACCATTGGGGGAAATTGAGTTAAGGGTGCATGGTATCTTGCTGTATCATTTCTTAAAAACATTTTTTTAATGCTTATTTATTTTTGAGAGAGAGCCGAGCAGGGGAGGGGAAGAAAGAGAAAAAGAGAGAGAGGGAGAGAGAGGGAGAGAGAGAGATATGGGGACACAGAATCTGAAGCTGGCTCCAGGCTCTGAGCTGTCAGCACAGAGCCCGACTTGGGAGTCAAACTCACGAGCTGTGAGATCATGACCTGAGCCGAAGTGTGATGCTTAACCGACTGAGCCACCCAGACTTGCTGTATCATTTCTTACAGCTGCATGTGAACCTTACTATGTTAAAATAAAAATCCTGATTAAAATGTAATAATTGAATAAATTGTTAAGATGAAGAACTTAAATCCATGAATATATTGACTGAGACAACCACTTGCTGACCGAGTTCCTTGATCTCATCTAATTTCTACTTCATTATTGCAGACCATTTCTTGTTCTTAGTGTCCATTATCTCAGCCTCCTCAGCTACACTGTGGACCACTTGAGCATGTCTTTTATATGCCTTTTGTCCATATTCTCCATGACTCCTAGCATAGCGCTGAGCAGGTGGAAGTGGACCTCTGTTAATGTTTTTGGCAGTTGGATAAATAACTGAAATAGAGGGCATTGTCACAAATGAGTTAGAAATCTAAAACTAAAATAACAGGATATTTCTATTTTGTTTCTTCATCCTGAATAAAACCTAAGAGATAATAAGGGTTAGATTTATAGAGCAGGTGCATTGTATTGGCTGATAGTTTGAATTTCTGCTGAATTTCTAAACATTCAAAGTACTTTTATGTTTCCACATACAATTTTCAGCTCATTTTTTGAGGTAGTCAATAGGAAGGGATTCTTATTCTCTTTCTAAATAAGTAAGTCATTTATGAGGGGGGTTGATTTACTATGTAAGGTCACACAGCAATGTTGTCACAGAACTATGACCTCAGTCAATACCAGTCCTAGGGCTTTTTCTCAGCTTTCCAAGACTGTCACTAAGGTGATTCTTACTGTTCCTATCACTGATTTCTATTCTTAAACATGGTTTCTTTGTAAAACTTGTGAGGAGGGTTAATAAAACTATGATCATGAAATTACTTAAATAAAATTTTCATGGATTGAAAGCTGAAAATCATATTTTTATTACTACTGTGTTATAATACTTTGCTTTAAAAAGTAACCTTATAATTGATATTACCTTTTCATTTTTGTACATATTTCATGTTTATTAAAATTAAATGCTTTTTTTCTGAAAAACTACCAAACTTTTTAAAAAGTAGATTGATTATATCAATAATTAACCATATTCACTTGTGAAAAGCATTGCGTGTAATTAGTTAAGGTCTTCTTGTGTGTGTGTGTGTGTGTTTTTTTTTTTTTTTTCAGAAATGAAAGGACTAGAATGGAAATGATAAAAATCTAACTTTACTTTTATCCTCAGATAAAGCCGTAATGCAATCAATGTGGTAGACCTTTGATAGTCCATACCCTGTGATCTAACATCAAACTCAATAATGGAATTACACTAAACAATCTTTATGTTAGATGAAGGGAAACAGATACTTGAAGGTGAATAGAGCCTTAGACAGTAACTTTTAGTTTTCTTATTTTAGAAATGAAGCAAGGTAAATGGCAGTATGCACTTGGTTAGTGTTGGTTTCTTCAAAAAGGCATGAAGTGGGGCAGCCACCCTGAGCCTGAAAGGTTTGACCTTTGGCATCCCACCTTTATTGAGCTGTACACCACAGATAGAACTGACCCTGAAAAGAACTGTCATTTATCACACACAATTGAAATGCTTTCTGTAAAGACCGCCTCTTTCCTGAAATAATTATATGCTGGCATTTTATAATTTTTCCTCCTGAAATTAACACTTGAGAAAAAGTATACAGTCTCTAATTTTGAGTTCAACTCTTACTTCACTTACTAGCAATAAAGCTTGGAAACTCATTCAAAAAGAAATATATTGGGGCACCTGGGTGGCTCAGTTGGTTAAGCATCCACCTTCGGCTCAGGTCATGATCTCGTGGTCTGTGAGTTCGAGCCCGCGTCGGGCTCTGTGCTGACAGCTCAAGCCCGGAGACTGCTTCGGATTCTGTGTCTCCCTCTCTCTCTCTGTCCCTCCCCTGCTCACACTCTGTCTCTCTTGCTCTTAAAAATACATATACATAAAAATTTTAATATATATATATATATATATATATATATATATATATATATATATTTAAGTAATATCTGTACCCAACATGGGGCTCAAACCCAGAACCCCAAGATCAAGAGTTGCATGCTCTTCCAATGGAGGTGCCCCAGCCATGGACAAGTCATTTATCTACTCCAAGCTTAGCTCTCTTTGTCTATAGATAGAGATCTATTATCTACCTCACAGGATTGTCAGGAGGATAAAATCAGGTGACATACTGTGTCTGATTTCCAGTAAGTAAGATCTTAGTATATGTTGAACCTAAACTGAGATCTCATTTGTAATACTAAAATTTCCCCTATTTATTGTTTTTTTTTTTTTTTAGTTCTTCTCTCCTCTATAACATCTACCCTTCCTTTTTTAAAATGATAATAATGACAGAGGTTTATACTGAATACTTTTCTCTGTACTATAACCTTTGCATACTTGAAAAACAACATTGTTACAGTTTTCTCATCTCTAAACTGGGCAATCTATTCTTCTTCAGTATTTTGGAGAAGCCATTGGGATATGATATAAAAGAACATAAGTTACTATGAGGATAATGTGAGAGAATCATGATACAAATGGAGTTAAGACAAAAGACCACAAGATCCATCATCTATTTCTTTTCATTCAGTGTGGAATTCATTGTCACAGTTGTATGCTAATGCCAGATAAGGAGCATGTTCAAGAAATGGATTTTTTGAGAGAAAAGAAGTTTATGAAGTTCCACAAGAATCAGGTAAAAATGCTAGAAAAAACATCTTAGATGACGGATCTTGTGATCTTTTACATAATCAAAATTAACAACTTTTTCATTTCAAAAGAAGCCATTAAGATAATAAAAGAGAAGTTGTAGATTAGGAGAAAATACATGCAAAACATATATATCTGACAAAGGACTTGCATCTAGAATAGATAAAAAATTCTTACAACTTAAAGAAAAGCAACCCAATGAAATGGGCAAAAGCTTTGAAAAGACATTTCCACAAAGAACATCTACAAATGGCAGATAAACCTCTCTGAAAGGATGTTTAACATCACTAGTCATTAGGAAGAAGCAGTTAAAATACAAGGAAGTACCACTGTCCACACACTAGAATGGCTGTGATCAAAACAACTGCAGTAGCAAATGTTGACGGGAAATGTGGAGAAACTATAACTTACATTTTTGCTGGTGGGAATGTAAACTGTAGAGACACTTCGGAAGACAGTTTGTCACTTTTTTAAAAAGTTCACTATACCTAACTATATAGTACAGCAATTCTACTCCTAGTTATTTACTCAAGAAAAGAGAAATGAAGAAAAAAATCTACACAAAGTTTACATGTGAATATTCATAGCAGCATGATTCATGAGAGTCAAAGTTTGGAAACAAATTGAGTGTCCATTAGCTGGTAATAGATCTAGAAAATGTGGTATATATTTTTCTTAAGTTTATTTATTTATTTTGAGAGAGAGAGAGAGAGAATGTGCATGTGTGCACATGGAGGAGGGGCAGAGAGAGAAGGTGAGAGAGAATCCCCAGCAGGCTCTGTGCTGATGCATGGAGACTGATGTGGAGCTCGATCTCACCAACTGTGAGATCATGACTGGGACCAAAATCAAGAGTTGGACGCTTAACTGACTGAGGCACCCAGTTGTCCCAACAAAATGTGGTAGGTATATTGATGCAATAGTGCTATGTGGAAAAAAAAGAGAGAGAGAGAGAGAGAGAGAGAGAGAGACAGTCTACTGGTACATGTTAACAACATGGGTGAACTAAGAAAAATTATATAAACTGAATGAAGACAAACACAGCAGAACAAATACTGTATGATATAATTTGTATGAAATGACTAGAAAAAACATTTAAAGACACAGAAAGTACATTAGCAGTTGCCTACGATTGGGTGGGGATTGGTTATTGATTTCAAATAAGCACAAGCAAATCATTTGGGATGGTGGAAATGCTATAAAACTGAATCCTGGTGATGTTTGCACACTATATATGTTCCTAAAATAATTGAATTATATACCTATATGGGGTGAATTTTAAATTTCACTTCAAAGAAAATTTTAAAAATATGACTTTTTAAAAATTTAACAGTTTTTAATGGGAGTCTGTCTGCAATGCATGTGGTTATTTTTACACCTATATTTAACTTATCACTGACTTTGGAACTTGACCTTTGCCAAGATGCAACTCCACTGTTTTGTTTTAATTCAAAGTAACAGACAAATCACAAAATATGCAGTAAGGTCACAGGTAGTGTTTTATTCACGTTTTTCCTAAACAATAAAATTTACTTTTTTTTTGCATTAAAGTTACATGAGTTTTGTCAAATACAGTGACATAACCACCATCACAATCAAGATAACGAACTATTCCATCATCCCCCAAGATTCCTTCATACTATCCTGCTCTAGTCAGTACTTCTCACCTCTCCCATTCCTTGGAAACGTTTGATCTGTTTTCTGTCCCTATATTTTTGCCTTTATAGATGGAATCATATATCTTAGATGGAATCATATATCATAAAGCCTTTTGAATGTGTCTTCTTACACTTAGTGTAACACATTTGAAATTCGTTCATGGTATTGCATATATCAGTATTCTTTCTATCCATTTTTATTGCTGAGTCATATTGTATTTTGTGGATGCCATTGTTTCTCTTTTCACCTGATGAAGAGTCTTTGGCTTGTTTCTAGATTTTTGAATTATGAATAGATTCTCTATAGGCTTTCATGAACAGGTTTTTAGATGAGCACAAAAGTTTTTTGAGTAGGTAAGAGTGATTTAACATCTAGTTATTAACATCTGTTTATTTTCTTTCAATATTTGTAGGATTTTATAGTGATGGTCCCTTTTACTATCCCCGATATTGGTGATTTGTTTCTTCTCTTTTTTCTCTTGATCAAACTAACGTTTGTCAATTTTATTGATTTTTTTTTTTTGAAAAATCAACCTTTGATATTCTCTATTGGTTTTCTGCTTTTGATTCCACTGGTTTATCCTCTTAAATATATTTCCTTACTTCTCTTTGTTTTGGGTTTAATTTGTTCTTCTTTTCCCACCTTTTAAGATGGAAACTTGGATTTTTTTTCTTAATTTATGTGCTTAATGCTATGAATTTTCCCCTAAGCAATGTCTTGGATACATCCCACAATATTTAATATGTTGGGTTTTCATTTTCATTCAACTCAAAATATTTTCTAGTTTTCCATGTGACTTTTTTTTTGTTGGTGGTGGTTCATAGTTATCTAGAAGCATGTTTTTAATTTCAAAACATGGGGGATTTTCCAGCTATCTTTCTATTCCTGGTTTCTAGTTTAATTTTACTATGGTTAAGTAATTTGTATGGTTCTAATTTTTATGATTTCTTAATGTTTGTTTTATGCCCAGAATATGGTCCATTTGATGAGTGTCCCAAATACACTTAGGAAGAATGTGCATATCACCTTTGTCAGCTTGGTTGGTACCATTGATCAAGTTTTCTGTATTCTTACTTATTTCCTCTTTGTTATATTGATTACAGAGAAAGAAATGTTGAAATCTCCATCTACAATTTTGGATTTTAAAATTTCTTCTTTCAGTTTTATTAGTTTTTTGCTTCATGAATTTTGAAGCTCTGTTTTAAGCGATCATAGAGACTTCATGTTAAGATCGGGTAAATTCTACAGAGAAAGAAACAATAGAATTATCTCTTGATTCCTCTTTAAGAAGTTACTTTAAAAGCAGAATTATTTTCATGCATAGACCATGTACACATGGTTTCTTTCATTCTGTCCTTTAGATTGACTTGGTGGTTCTCAGACTTTAAAGTTAAAAATTCTACGGGATTGTAGACTCAAATCCATGTGTACTTCATGGATGATTTCAGGAATATACAAGGATAAATTTTACTGTATTGATTTTTTTCTTATATATTTACTTTAGAGCCCAGTCTCCTATAAAAATGCACCTGCACAACATTTTCTTTCTCTTTTATTGTATTTGGGAATATCCAAATTAAAGGTTGCTTTCTCATCCAAATTTCTATGAACTCCTTTTTTCCTAGTAGATTAATCTGGGCTTCCATAGCTCTTCAATCACATCTCTATAATGACATCTGAAATTCTATGATTTTTGATATATCTATGAACTTCTGAGAAAAACTTAACCATATGCTTCTCGATTGTTTGTCATAGCAACCTGACCTGTGGTTGTGTTTTAGGGATTGCTTTTAGATAAGTAGATGAATAAACTCATATAATTTTCTGATATTTTCAACAAAGTGGTTAGGTAATTTATATGTTCTTGGGTGTTGACCTCACTTAATAATGATGGAGTCTGATCCTTAGCAGGATACTTCACTCAATATATTTTTTTGCTGATTAATTAACCACCCTGTTTATAATCTTTGAGTGCACAAATTGTCCAGTCAGGTACTAGATGACATCCATTATTTCTGTGCTTATCCCTTCTCTGTTGACATACTTAAAATCCTTAGAGGTGAGTTACTGCCAGTGGGTAGCTCTTCACTCCCATCATCCAGTGCTCTGTCCACCTGCTTCAAGTAGGCAACACTACCGCTTCTAGCTATTTCTGTCTC
The DNA here is from genome assembly GCF_027475565.1 of Acinonyx jubatus. Taxonomy (NCBI): domain Eukaryota; kingdom Metazoa; phylum Chordata; class Mammalia; order Carnivora; family Felidae; genus Acinonyx; species Acinonyx jubatus. The sequence continues at coordinate 60,032,829 of NC_069395.1, read as the reverse complement.
TTTCTTGAATGAAGCCACAGATGTGCTTTGGTTTGAAGATGCCTATGGGATGTCAGGTTCTTTGATGTCCTTCATGTGCCAAGGCCATACAGAAGTAGAAAGAATGCTCTTTTTCATTAATGCTCCACTTTTCCACATGGTTTGCATATAGTTCGCTGGTGTATTCCCATGTTTTTCTACACATAATCTCTCCTTCCCACTTCCTGACAAAATTCAGACAGGAATTATGGGAGGACTAGACTGGAGGACAGATTTGAACTCATAGAATCAGTCCTCTTGTCTACAGTTTGGCTTTGTACTTAACCCAGCTTAGCTCCTTTCTTGAGAGAGATTTTCCCTGCCAGGAGACTTTTTGATACCATATGTTGATAGACTAACTGCAGGCCTGACTCACCTGTCTTCCACACATACTTAGATTGCTGAATTCCAGGGGTCATTACAGCTGTGACAAATGGAGTTTGGGTACTGTACTTGGGGCATCCACAGGACATATTTAGTTATTTGCAACAGGATGGGCCAGACCAGAAAGATCCTAGTCCTCTTTGCTGAGATGGAGTGAATGAAGGTAGCTGGGCTGAGCCTTTTGTAAGTGCCGACAGTGCAAACGAAATACCACAGATAGCACACACCCAAATCATACTGCAAGTTGCTGATAGTGTAACAGACACATGTGTGAAGTCCAAAGACTGGGAAGCTGGAACATGATTTACTTGTATGTCCAAGCAGTAAGGCATGTGGACTTTGGGTGCTCTCTAACAGAGAGAAGGGCTTGGCCATCAGACTCAGTTTTGAGTCTGGGCTTCAGGTTTTAGATAAGAGACTAGATAAGGGACATGGCAGGGATCAAATGCTAGCAGAGGGTTATTAAAATGAAGGTAAGTGAACGGGGACTAGAGCATGTTATGCATACACTTACCCATTCCTTTCTTCAAAAGACATTTCTGGGAACCTAAATGTGCCAGGTGCTATGTTACAAAGCAGCTTGTTCATAAGATCTGGAAAACTAAGGCCCAGGAATGTGATGCAAACTCAGTTTTCAAAGCAGAGACACAATACCAAGGTCAGAATAGCAGCAAATGTAGCTCTGTGCTGACACCTGAAAGTCACTGTGAGCTGTCATTTAGAAAGCATTCCTATCCATACCAACACGGATGTAGCATCTATTATATGCTGGGAGTGTGTGTTAAATGATTTATATGCATCATTTCATTCAATTCTCTCCACTGCTTTGTGAGACGCATATTGTCTCCTTTTTTATAGTTGAAGAAATTGGTCATCACTCATTGCTGTGACAAATGGATTTCTGTGGGGCTTACTTAGCTTTTTGCAACAGGATGGCCCATGCCAGGAAGGTCCTAGTCCTGTAAGCTGACATGCAGCGGACAGGAGCTGAGCCGATCCTGTTGCTGGTGCTGATGGCAGGGACCCAGCTCAGGGTAATGCAGTGATTTAGTCAGAGTCCCCAAATCCTGGGATTGAAGGAGAGTGAGAATTTCCAACCCTGCTTTTCTTACCTGCCAGTGCTGTTGATTGTATTGCCATGATGTGCTAATCCTCGCTGGTCAGCTAAGATGCAGGGCACTGTGTCCTTACTGTACAGGCTCCACACAACATTCCTTCAGAATTCTTATGCTTCTTCCCATTATTCTTCTGTGTTCTCCCGTAACATGTTTTCACCATCAGTATGTCTTCTTGTAGCAGTTCTGACTTTTCACCGCAATCAGCGACTTTTGACTTATAGGCTAAGAAACAAGATCAAGTAATAGCTGATATTTATTGAACACTGGCTACCTGGCAGGTTCTGTGCTAAGTTTTATCTCATTTAATTCTCAATACTGTGTGTTAGAGGTACTATTATTTGTTTTAAATAGACTTTAGTTTTCAAAGCCGTCTTAGATTCACAGCAAAATTTAGAGTAAGGTACAGAAATTTCCTATATTCTCCCTGTCCCCATACACACATATAGCCTCCTACATTATTAACATTCTCTACCAGAGTGGTGCATTTGTTACAGTCGATGAATGCACGTTGTCCTGTCATAAATACCCAAAGTCCATAGTTTACATTAGAGTTCACTCTTGTACATTGTATGTGTTTGAACAAATGCATAATGACATTTGTCTACAATTATGGTATTATATAGAATGGCTTCACTGCCCTAAAAACACCCCCTGTACTGTATCTATTCATCTCAGCCTCTGACCCATGGAAACCACTTGTCTTTTTACTGTCCCCTGAGTTTTGTCTTCTCTGGAATGTCGCGTAGTTGGAATCACATAGTATGTAACCTTTTCAGATGTAACCTTCTTTCACTTAGTAACATGCATTTCAGTTTACAGAGGTACTGTTCTTCCCAATTTATAGATGAAAAAATATATAATCTGTGAAAGCGGAATGACCTGCCTGGGATTATACAAAAAGCGAGTGGCAGATGTGTCTGACTGCAGAGCTGGAGAGAGCTCCTGACTCCCTGTGTCCATGCAGCTCTCTCCAGGATGGTGGTGGAAAGGACAGACGTCAAGTTGGTAGCAGAGTCAGGAAACTCCGACTTCAAGCCCTTTTGACTCCTGATTTTCTACAATGGCATGCTGCTTCTCAAATGAGGTGTTACTGTAATAGAGGAGGGATTATAGAGACAGAAACCTTATTCTCTGTTTGGAAACATTGTTCCACGCCCAAGCTATTCTCTAGAGATTTCCTTGCAGCATTGCGCTTCTTTGTGGTTGCCATGCAACAAGAACGGGTATCGAGTTGGGTTTCTTAAAGTTGATGCTCTGGAACTAATTTTTCTTTTAAGGGAGAACAAACCACATGTATACGCACATACACACTTTATGTTACTGTGTTTATTTTTCACTTTCTGTATTTACCAAAAATTCTACTAAAGATTCTTACCCACCTTATATCTGAACCACCCTGATGGGTGGATGACTGTGAATCGTATGTGACCTCATAACATTTTATCAATTCCCTTTTATTGTAATGTTAGATTATTATTTACTATTTCATATAATGAAAGGCATCTCCTTGACTAGATTTTAGGACCCCTGGAGGTCAGGAAATGTATATGTATATGTGTATCTTACTTTTCTGATAGTACCTATTAGAGTGTATCTTATGAGTATGATTTAATGTATATTTGCCAGTTAACCTATCCCTAAAACTGAATTGTACTAACAATACACCATATAAAAAGAAACCCGAGGCAAATTCTTGTGAATCAAAAAACTGTCATATTTTCATGTTTTTCTGGAAGTTGGTGGAGAACTGGAATAACATGCTTTTTAGGAAGACTACGAATCATTAGAGCTTCTTTTGGTAATTACTATGTTGAGGGAAACTGTGGATCACATGTTGTCCATCTGAATCTGTGTGGTAATGAATCATGTGTTTGTGGAGATTTAATATGCAGTAGTATTATGAATAATGGAAGGCCTTTGCATCTGGAATGGGAGTTACCTGCCTTTGGCACTGTGCTTAGTTGTGGCCTCCTTGTTCCAATATGTCAAGTGGGAGTGATAATAGCCTTTACTTGCCCAAATTTGGTACTACAGTGACTCATAACATTAACTGATCATAAATCATCTCATCAACCAATGTTTTTGAGAATATAAAAAATAGTAGACATTTGTTAAATCCTAAGACTGTATATGTGAACATATCAGGCATGTTTCCACCCTCCTAAAGCTTACGGCAGTAGACATGTGGCCCCTGAAGCAGCATGGTGGGAGGTAATTAGCATGTGAGCTTCAGGCTGAGCTACAATGGAGTAGGCACCTTCATAATTCTACCCAGTGAGCACTGAAGAGATACAGCTCCTTTGGGTGCATATCAATCCTACAGTAGGATGTATAGCAGTTGCACAAATTATAGTCGAGATGGCGATGAATAAAAAGTTTATTTCTGTGATTCCAAACATCTGGTATGAATAAATGGAGGTGTTCCCACCTCAGTACCATTGTAATTGCTCTTCCCTCTGCATCAGCCCTTTGCACGCTGACTCCTTGTCACTGCTGGTTCATGTGTTGCCATGGCCAGTGCTAGGATATAGGCTTCCACTTGGTTACTTTATGACATGATATGATTTTCTTTCAGAGCCCCTTTCTTTTTCTCTTTACTGACTGTTACAGTTGTCTTTCTCCCTGCATTAGAAGAGAAACCCCTTGAGACTATGCACTTATCCATATAGTCATCTGATGTTTTGTCCAAGTCAGTCAAACAGTGTTTGTAAATCACTTAGCTCTGTGTGTGCCCTCAAAGGCCTTCTCAGTTTGGTGAGTTAGTGATATGTCAATTTTACTCATCACTGTCTTACAACCTGAAATGCAGAGATGCATAGATTTCTTTTTCTGGAGATTGCTTCATGCCCAATCTCAGTATTACTCAGAGGAGGGAATCCCCACATTAGGCTACAGAGGAGCCTGCCATAGGGCTTCACTCTCCTGGGTTTCTCTCAGGTCATAAGGCTTCAGAGTAGAAGCTATTTTGCTCATAAAATTGATAGTATAGTTGGTCATATCCAAGACTCACTGTATCCTATAATGGGGAGACTGCACAATGAGTGAGCTTTGACTACCTGAAGTACAGCTCCTTTGTGTCTTTATGTAAAATACAAGCCTCAGTGCCCTGTTTCCTGCCCCATTGGTTGAGCACAATCTCAGACCCTCATTTACTACTCCTCAGTTTATAATCCTCAGCCAGTTAGAAAAATTGATCTGACTCTTCTAGGTGCTTAATGTTAGTTCAGAGGTAGGGGAGGGTGAAATGAGCACTTGAAAGATACTGACCCAAAAATGACTAAAAAATTTTCCTCCATCCTTGAGATAAGCTTGTAAACAAGTAAACAGACTAAGAATCCAAGTTTTAAAACAGTATTCTGGGAAGCTTTAATCTTTCCAAAGCTCATCTCTGATACCAACTCCTGGATAAAAAATTTCAAGTCTTTCTGTTGCTTACATATCTTATCTTAGGATAATATCCAAGGGCTTCTGACTTTAGCCTGTGACCTCTTCCCAACCTTATCTCTCATATCTTTGCTTCAAAGGACAGCAGAATAACAAAGGAAGCCGGGCCAGGCTGCCTGGTGGTTCTTGGCCAGTTAACTTCAGTGAGTCTAAGGTCCTATTGTAAGTGGCAATAGTGATGGTTCTTGCCTTAATGTTGACAGAACATACTCTATAGCACAGACTAAATAAGATAATTGCATGTAAACCACTTAGGATAATTCCTAGTAAAGAATTGCTGTTGTTTAAATGTTAGTTATTCTTATATATCCACTATTTCTCTTAGCAAATGGGTCACTGAAATGGACACATACATTCCTGTTTCAATAGTTTGTTTATAGCTGCTCTTTCCTCCTGGAGTGCCCTCTTTTTCGTCCTCCCCAACTATCCCCTCCTCGCTAAATTAGTCAACCTTCTTAGGCATCTGGTCTTTCCATGTTTAAATTTACAGACAGCGTACGCCTCTCTGCCTCCTCTGTCACGGATTCCTGCCAGCACATGGCTTGGCACACTCCTTTCTCTGAATTCTCACATTTCTCTATGGCCCTCTTATGGTACCTATCACAAACTGCTAGCATTCTGCCATTGTTGTACCATCCACTTTTCTTCTTAGATCGCAGGCACTTTGAGGTCGGTGAAAACTCATTAACCTTGGACCAAAGCCTGGCCTTCCCTCTGAGGAGGACTTCTTCTGCACCTGTGGAGTATGGGAGACTACCCAACAAGCAGTGAGTGAGAAATCCAGTGCTCACTCAGAGAGCTAGATGGATCCCCACCAAACTGGGGATGACCAAAGTGTCTCTGCTGTAGCACCTAACTAGTTTCCCTCTCCTTTGTTCTCTAGTTTGCTTGCAGTGATGGTATAAAGTTGCTAGAGAATCTTACAAGCTACTAATGTGTAACAGGAGACAAGAATGCCTTCTTTTTCTCATGCATCTTCCTTCCGATATTTTCTGTAAATTAGAGTCCAGAAACATATGGGAAACATTTTCTCTTTCTTTTTTTTTTTTAATGTTTATTTATTTATTTTGAGAAGGAGCTCAAGTGGGGGAGGGGCAGAGAGAAGGGGAGAGAGAATCCCAAGCAGGCTCAGAGATGTCAGCACAGAGCTCGACTTGGGGCTTGATCCCATAAACCATAAGATCACGACCTGAGTCAAAACTAAGAGTCTGACAACCAACTGAGCCACCCAGGTGCCCCAGATTTTCCCTTTCAAATACACTAAAAAGAACTCCATAATTTGTTATTCACAGTTCACGGAACCACCCCTGATAGAAGTCCTCTTCCTGTTGACCACAAAAGTGTGGAGGAGAAGGAAGGAGTTGCCCTCGTGTAACTACTTTTGGCTTACCTTTTGAAAACAGCTCGAGTGTGGTGTGTTCTAGCTTTGGATCCACCACCAACTAGTGGTTTTCTTGATGTACAAAATAGGAATCAGTGATAGCCCCATATAATAATGTCGTAAGGATTGATGAAAATACTTCATACAAAGCTCTTGGCCCAGTGCCTGGCAAAAAGGATGGCTGAGTTGAGATCTTAAAAATAAAAGTGTCCCTTGGGTGTGCCGTTCAGTACATTGTGTTCTCGTCAGTATTAATGACTCACTCTAATTCTGTGGCTCTGAACAGATCAGTGTCTTACCTGATATTGGGAATAAAATAAACTTACACAAATCTGCCAAGTAAATTTGGCCAAATCAAAGATTTGCTATCCTCAAGTTGCCCTTGCTTTCTGTCTCTGATTGGAGCATAGTTTTTGTGGAACATAGCTAAAGGGATGAGATGCTTCCATGTCAGATTTTAAGTTTTCTCAACGTGGTGCCTGAGGTAATGCCCCAAGCTCACCATTTTATTTAAAAATTGGATGCTATCTCACTAGTTTCTTAAGATCACCACACATATTGGGAAGGTCCCTAATGTAGTCCTGAAAAAGGATTGAAAAATATGGAAAAAAAAGTTTATAGTTTTCATTGGTTTCCCTTCAGCAGACTTGAAGTTAGGTAGCAAGTGCTGGAACTCCCCTTGAACATATGAAGTCAACACACTTGGGAATAATTTGCATCCTTAAAAGAGTCAACCTCTGTATCCTGTGGGTGTTAGGTTAAAACTGACTCAGAAACATGCATAGTATTTTCTCACTCAACCTTCCTCCAGGATAAATATGAGTAGGTGTTTTGGCTGCGTGTGCTGTGGGAGGATGGGAATGTGGACCACTGTGGCCTATTACTCCCTCAAGCAGTATGTCTGACTGTAAAACTGGGCTTTTCTAGCTTGGCTGGTGGAAGAGTAGTGGTGGGGGTTGGGGGGTGGGTAGGAGACAAAAACTGTAATTTCAAATTACCATAAAAGTAACTAACCTAAAGCCAAATCACACTTTTCTCTCAGATAAATCAACCATACTTTCTGTATGCTTTGAAGTAAAACCTCCTGGCTGTTAAGTTCCTTTTAGGAACTTATTTCTATACATTATGATACTTGACATTCATAACAACCCTATAACCTAAGTAAGATAGGCATAGTTATTTCTTTGTACAGAAAAGGAAAGGAAGAGTCAGGGAATGAAAGTATCCAAATTCACTGATGAAATGAGCTTATTAATAATAGTAGAGGCCTGGGGTGTAATCCATGCTGTGGTTCAAATCCTACATCTGCCCCATAGGAATGGTGATTTTTGCCAAGGGAAACAAAATTTCTGAGCTTCAGTTATTAAACTGAAAAATGAAGATAATTGTAGTCATCATGTATGCTTTATTACAAGGAATATAATTTGGAAGTTGCATTTAAGATACAAGATGGTCTAATAATCTCTAAGGGAAAAAATGGCATTGGCCTATTTATGCTTCCCTTTCTAGGGCAAATACCAAGCAAATATACCAAGTTATACCAAGCAAATTCGTTGGCTTTGGTTTATTGCAATAATTTGACAGAAAGAATGCCTGATTGTTACATGTATTCTTTTTTTTTTCTTTTAAAGTTTATTTATTTATTTTGATACAGAGAGCATGTGCATATATGAGCTAAGGAGGGCCTGAGAGAGAGGGAGAGAGAGATAATCCCAAGCAGGCTCTGCACTCACGGTTCCTAAATTTGAGCCCTGCCTTTGGGACTTACAAACAGTGAGATCATGACCTGAGCCGAAATCAAGAGTCAGGTGCTTAACCAACTGAGCCACCCAGCACCCTGTTACTTGTATTCTTAAAGTTGCTTGCCTTTTGTATTCTTTAAAGGAGTATTGTGAATTCTGGAAAATAAAAAAACCTCACAACAAAAACAAAAACAATAGCACAGTTACTGGTAAACAATCTCTAGTGTTTATTGTGTTGTCTCTGAACTTTGAAAATAAAATTGCCCTGCTGATTTTGTCCTTATCCATTTGACAGAAACAGATGACTCATTTCTCAAGGTTTGAGGATGGCAACAATTTAAAGTTTTCAAAGTCAACAGCAAATTAACTGACATAGAAACCAAAGCTGAGTTCAGACAACCAGATTTGCTTTGTCCTTGGATTGTCAGTTCAGAGGCTGGCTAATTCTAATGTGAGTCCAATTTGTTGTCCATATAGCATTAAACTATGGGTAGTACCTTAGTTTTGGTCAGTGAGTTAAACACACACACACACACACACACACACACACACACACACACACAAATTCCATTAACTGTACCCATTCTTTGCCCTCCTCTTCTTGTTAAGTATTGGATTTTAATATATTATTTTTTTCTGTGAATGAATGTCATCATTTCAGATCTGCATATAATACATCTTTTTATTTTACCATTTTAATCATTATATTTCACCTTCTCCTGTCAAAGTTAATGTGTTCATTCATACAAAAGCATAATCAGCGATGTTAGGAAAGACTTTTGGACTCTAGATTGTCACATAGCTGTGTCTTTTTTTTGAATTACTAACTTGGCAGAATCAGAAAACAGACGACAAAACCAACAAGTATCTTGACAGAACAGAAGTGATTGCATAATCAGTGGAAACAATGGAAAAGCAGCTTCTGGTACAGCTGAGTCCTATTGGAGAAATCCTAGTTTGCTAAGGGCTCAAATGAAATCAGTTCAGTTGAGCTTTCTACTTCACAATTTTCTACTTGTTAAATGCGCTTCTTAACTTGGTTGCTAAGTGGGATATTTCAAGAAGAGTACATACACTAATCTACATATTATCGAAAGAAATCCATTGAAAAAGAAACATATAGTTAATCCATTTGTCTACAGATGCATTAGCTTTTTTTTTAATGTTTATTTATTTCTTTTTGAGAAAGATTGAAGTAACAGAGAGGGAAAGAGAGACTCCTAAGCAAGCTCCACATTGTCAGCACAGAGCCCAATGCAGAGCTCAAACTCATGAACTTGTGAGATCATGACCTGAACTGAAATCAAGAATCAGACACTTAACCCACTTAGCCACCCAGATGCCCCTACAGAGGCATTAGCTTGACTGAATTTTTTTCTCCTACTGATTAACAAAACATTACAAAGTTGTTTAAATTAACTAATTATCTGAAGAGCATTCAGAGAAAGCTAGAATCCTTCCTATTTCATTTGCATATGTCACTTGTGAATTAAGTATAGAAATAATCCATTTCCCAAAATACCCAAGGTATTCCCATATGTAGCTCCATGAAAGATATTATAATTTAAAAACTCTAGAACCTACTTATCAAACCAAACTCCAGAGAATTTTTGAATCATGTCATATTATAATTGTGGACTTACATTCATAATTAAGCTTTCTGATATTTTATTTCATGGAACTGTGGGTCATATTAATGCTCAATAAGCATGTGCTGAGTGAATGGATGGGTAAATAAAGGAACATTAATAGGAGTTAAAAGGACGGAGTCCTTGACTTGACTAAGATTAAGTGGTTGCATCTCAAATGAGTCATTGGCACAAGGGGAATTACCTCTGATTTATGGGATTATGGTGAAAAATGAGGAAAAATTTTGGAAACTATTAATAACTCTATTCAAATGTAATGTGATGCTTTACTTAGTATGGTAGCATTTGATTTTTCCAGCATTATGAGAAAATGACATATTTGATGAATGAAATTTCAAGGCATTCACCTATTTAGGTAGCATTAAAAATAACTAATTTGATGGGAACATTTAACACAGTACATGTTTCTTTCCTTTATTAAATAGAACATAATGAACATAATTTAACCTCACTTTAATGACTCATGGCTATTATTACAAAGTGGGCTACAAAACCATAATTTTGTTCTTGATTATTAAAATTTGTAGAATTGATGGCTTCTACATCCAATGGCCCCAGAGTGCTTTGCTCACCTAATTAGGTTATTCCTATCACCTGTCACTTCTCAACATCCTAAAAAAAAATGACATTATGGCTTCTAATCTTGAGTGCTCTGTAAGCTTGGGTGAGATCAGATTTACAGGAGAAAATAGGAATCTAAGCCTGTTAAGAGTAATATTGATTTATGTAAAATGCAAAATAAATAATTCCCTCTTGGAACTGGAGTGGTTCTCTATCTGTGCTACAATGGTAGAGTGAAACTTTCCCTACTTCACAGGCACAGCCACTATGATCTTCATCTGCCTGTTGAACACCGGCCCCCCTTGTCATTGTGCAATCACTCTGCCAGCCTGACTCTTCCTCAATGACATGGTAAACTGGGGCAGGAATCATAAACTTCATACCTCACACTGCAGTGCTTCACATACATAGTAAGTTTAAAATAAATGTTTGTAGGGGTGGCCTGGCTGGCTCAGTCAGTGGAGCATGAGACTCTTGATCTGAGGGTCATGAGTTTACGCCCCATGTTGGGCATGGAGCCTACTTAAAATAAGTAAGTAAGTAAGTAAGTAAGTAAGTAAATAAATAAGTATCTTAAAATTAAAATAAAATAAATGTAAATAAACACATCTTTTCAGGCTGACTGCAAAGTTGTCTAGAATCAAAATATATTAAAAGATAATTGGTTTTGATAAAAAAATGAAATGGATTACTTCACATTTTGTTTTAAGTTTATTTATTTTGAGAGAAAGAAAGAGAGTAAGCACGGGAGGCGCAGAGAGAGAGGGAGAGAGAGAATCCTAAGCAGACTCCGCACTGTCAACACAGAGCTGGATCACAGGGCTCGATCTCACAAACCATGAGATCATGACCTGAGCCGAAATCAAGACTCACATGCTTAACCAACTGAGCCACCAAGGTGCCCCTAAAGTTTCACTTCTAAAATGACATTTTTAGGACATTATCCATGTGACTAATAAAAGGGAGGTAGGCAAAAGAGAAAGGAATATAAATGAAAATGAAGTTTATTCAAGTTTATTCATTATTTCCAGTCTTTGGATACTAAGAAAAACACAAGTATTTACTGAAGTATAAATGGTGCCCCTGACACACTTTGTGAGAAGGGTTAGCTGTCAAGCAAATTCCAGAAAACCTGTATGTGAGGATACTGCTATTGTTTGTATTAGTTAGCTGCCTTGGTGGTTCCCCTCATGCTGATGAGCATCTCTGAAGTGGGAGCCACATCGCAACTGTCCAATAGAGTCATTGCAGAATTTCATTAGGGATGTCACTAAGAGACCAGTTGAGATTTGGATGTATTCTTTATTGCTGCAGTTACCTATTCTCAGCTGAGCTAATGCCTAAAGAAGCACACATTTACATATATACATACATTGTCACATTCACACGCACATTTGGATGAAAAAGACTCTTGATTTTCTTGTTTTTAAATTTTTTAATGCTTATTTAGTTTTTGAGAGAGAGCAAGCATGAGCAGGGGAGGCACAGAGAAATGGGGAGACAGAGTATCTGGAGCAGGCTCTGTGCTGACAGCAGAGAGCCCAATGTGGGGCTCAAACTCATGAACCGTGAGATCATGACCTGGGCTAAAGCCAGCCACTTAACCAACAAAGCCACCCAAGTGCCCCAAGACTCTTGATTTTCTTAAAGAGCATAAAATCAAGGAGTATATACATATATATGCATATATATGTGTATATAGTTTTTTATGTATATATAGTTTTATATTTATATATGAACATATTTAGCATACACGTGTGTGTATATGTATAGTTTTCTATAGCTGCAGAACAAATTACTACAAATGTCCTAGTGACTTAAAACAACACCCACTTATTATCTCCCAGTTTCTGTGGGTTCAAAAGTCAGGAGTCTGGGGAAAGCTTAACCGGTTCCTCTGCTCAGTGGCTCACAAAAGCAAAATCAGGATGTCAGCCATGCTGCATTGTTACCCGAAGGCTCAACTAGGGAGGGATCTGCTTCTAAGTTCCTTAAGGAAATTTGCACCATTCACTTCCTCTCAGCTGTGTAACTCATGGTAGTTTGCTTCTTCCAAGCCAGCAATGGAGAGAGAGCATTTGCTTCTTCAAGTCTCTGACCTCTAGATGCTTTTAAAGGGTCAAGTCCCTATAGGATAATCTCTGTTTTGATGAACTCAATAGGGACTTTAACTATATCTGAAAAATTCCTTAAGCTTTGTGATATAGCCTAACACAATCATGGGAGTGACATCCCATCACATTTTCCGTATTCTCAGGTTTAGCTCATGCTCAAGGAGAGGCAACGTTATATATATAAAGGTGCAAATTCCAATAACCATATCTTATCCTTTGCCCTCCTCTTCTTGTTAAGTATTGGATTTTAGGGTATTATTTTTTCTGTGAGTACATTCATTATTTCAAATCTGAATATAGGAAATCTTTTTATTTTACCAGTTTAGTCTTTATATGTTGCATTCTCTTTATTAAAGTCAGTGTGTTCATTCATCTAAAAGCATAATCAGCAATGTCGGGAGAGACCTTGGACTCTAGATTGTCACATAAGTTTTGCTTTTTTTTTTAATTAATAACTTGGCAGAATTAGAAAACGGAAGACAAAACCAGCAAGGTATCTTGACAGCACAGAAGTGATTGTGTAATCAGTGGGAACAATGGAAAGGCAACTTCTAGTGCAGCCAAGTCCTGGTGGAGAAAACCTAGAAGACTTGTATATATAAGGGCTTATATACCCCAGGGAAATTTCAGTTTTCAGTGAATTTAATGGAAATAAATATCTTTTGTATTTTACATGAGTTATAGGCAATATTTTATTTTTTTCCCTTTAGTCTCCTTATCCAGTTCATCAAAAAGTACTGTATTTTATCTCTAAAACATAACACAAATGTATCCCCTTCACCCTATCTCCATCACTGCCATCTTTATGCAGGCCACTATACTCCACATGGGCTGTACTTCTGTTTCTCTTTCCCATCATTCTTCACAAAGTTGGACACAAAATGTAAAGTGGGTCCTGTTGTCATAAGTGCCTGAAACTCTCTCATAAGCTGCGTGAAATCTCAGGAGTAGGGTAAAATCTAAACTCCTGTTAATAATGGCTGAAAGTCTACATTGGTTGCTGTTGGATTATTTGCAAATAACAGAAACCCCAAATTGACACCTACATTTTATTTCTCTCACAAAATCTTGAGGCATGTGGTACAAGGCTCTGTTCCAATATTTTTTTTAGTTGTCCACCCTTCTCCTAGCTCCCATTACCATACCACCCTATGATAAGGCCCTGGTTGTCTCTGTCCAAGCAACATTTGGGTGGTAACAGGGTCATGGTAAGAACAAAACAAAAGGAGAGTCAAAGTTTATAACTTGTATTTGTATGGATGACTCCTGGATGATGTCACACAACATTTTTATTTATATCGTATTGGTTAGAACTTAGTCACAAGATCCCTCCTAACCTCAAGGAAGGCTAGACAATGTATTTATCCTGGGTGGAAATATACTCAGCTAAAAGCTATTTCCACAGAATAGGACCTTATTTGGAAATAGGATCTTTTTTTTTTTTTTTTTTTTGCAGATATAATTAAAGATCTTGAGATGGAATCATCTTGAATTTAGGGTGAGCCCCAAATACGGTGGCTGGTGTCTTCACAGGAGGAGGAGAGGGCATGGAGAAATATACCAGGAAGAAGGCCATGTGAAGATAGAGGCAGACTTGAGTTATGTTGTCACAAGTCAAGAAATGTCAGAGGCCATCAGGAACTGGAACATGTCAGATCTAAAAGGAACATTTTCCCTTAGAGCCTTTGGAGGGAACATGGCCCTCCCAATACTTGGTTTCAGGCTTCTGGACTCAGGAACTGTGAGAGGGCTAATTTTTGTTGTTTTAAACCAGCAAGTTTGGGGTAATTTGTTATGACATCCCTAGAAAACTAATACACTTCCTTTTTTATTTGATTTTTTTTAAATTGTCCTCTAGAATGTTGCTTCTCAGACATGAAGTATCAGAGTCACCACAAAGTCTTAGTAAAACAGATTGCTGAGCTCCACCCCCAGTGTTTCTAAGGTGGGCCCCAAGAATTTACATTCCTAATAATTTCCCAGCTCATGCTAATGCTTCTGGACTGGGGGTGGGGGGAGGAGTGTCGAACTTGGAGAACCAGAGAACCACTGCTTTTAGGTACAAGTTTTTGAAAGTTTAGTATCAGATTTGTCTTTTTCAACATTGTGTGCTCACCCTTGGCATGGAGTCTGACACCCAGTGTACAACCACTGAATATTTGCTGAGTGAGTTAATAAATTGGTAGGTTAAGAAAATCATATTTGTGTATGTTATTCATCCAACATATTCCACTCCCAGAATGAGCCAACTGCTTAAAAATATAGACTTCTGTGCCCCCAAATCAAGTTATATATAAACTTAGTGCCTACCTCTTGCTATCACAAATATCTAGGTCTCCTAGCTCTTTACCAGAGTCAGTCCATCAAATCATGAAGATTCACATACAAATCAGTGAGCTCGTTACACAGAGGAAGCTGAAGATTTGAATAGAATGGAAATTTGACCAGTGAGATTGTATGTGAATGGCCTAACTCAGTATTTTGTTTATGGCCATGGCTGTTTGAGATAGATGTTTTTAGGTGGTGTTCAGTTTATATTAGACCTTATTGACAACTCTGAGAATAGTTCCTTAAATTCAGACACTAAGGAAAAAAAAAAGTTTCCTTCTTATTAAATTTATTGATCCCAAGTATGTTAGCATATGCTCCTTGCAAACTGGTGGTCATGGGCAAAATCTGCCACGTGGACACATTTTGTTTGGCTTATAAAGTATTTGTAAATGTGGAAATCTTCCCATACGTATTCAGATGTCTAGTTTCTTTAGAAAAGTCCTTTCCAATGGTTTGTCAGATCTAAATAGCAGCTGCCCCATTTAGTTGGGTCAAAGGGTCCTAAGAGTGACAGTCACCCCACTGTTCATCTTATACCTGGCTTTCATTCATTTACATTTGCTTGCTTGGCCCTCCTGTAGACAACTAAATTTTCAGCCTGTTGGGTTGTATAACAAACATCAATGAACATGTATTGTGTATCAGGAACTGAGAATGGATGTGAAGGAATGATTAAGACAGCCCTAGCCCTCCAAGCACACTAGGTCTGCTGGGAGAGACCGGTGCTGAAGTAAATAATCTAATGGTAAAAGCGCTGTAATGGAGGTTTGCATAACGTATTATAGGAGATACTGCTAATTATTACAAAGGATCAAGAGAGAGAAAAAAACAAAAGGATCCAAAGGTCTTTTTTGTCTTTCTTAGATGAATTGCCACTGATGTGAGGAAGATAAAAACAAAACAAAACAAAACAAAAAACAAAGCAGAATGATTCTCAGCAAAGAGCATGATTTCCACTGAGATTTTCC
Organism: Acinonyx jubatus; assembly: GCF_027475565.1. Taxonomy (NCBI): domain Eukaryota; kingdom Metazoa; phylum Chordata; class Mammalia; order Carnivora; family Felidae; genus Acinonyx; species Acinonyx jubatus. Next base: position 60,017,119 of record NC_069395.1, on the reverse strand, counting down.
TGTGCTTTCTTTCCTTTTTGTGTGTAACTGTTCTATTTATTAAAAGCATTTAGTTTGTACTCTTCTTATCTTTGCCACTGAAGGTAGTGATATGATTACAAGGCTATCGATTTTGGTTTTTACTTTCTTCATGGTGTCAAGCGCATGATAAAGTATTTCATTTCAGAGTCCTGCTTTTTCAGGGTCACCAGAAACAAATGATAATAAAAAAAAATGAAATAAACAAAGCACTACCGCCACCACCACCAACAGGCTTCGTACTTGGTGAGCACTGTTTCAGTTTTAGCTAACTCTGGCCTACAAGCCACTCTTCATCGACTTGTTTTACTTTTCACCAGAATTACCATCCTTAACCTGGATGTATGAAGCAGGATAATTCCTGGGCAGTTATGACAGAAGTCCTATTTAATGTGGGATTTGGCTAGGAACACTGGGAGAAATGTCTATATGTAATTTGTGATGGCATCCATACATCTTTCTGTTTGTGACCTCTGCCCAAAGGACTTTCCGTTACCTCTCAGGAATATGCACTTGATTATCTGTGTTAATTACTGGTGGAAAAAGAACAAAACGCCAGGACCAACCCTGAGAGAGGAGAGGTTCTCAGACTTGAAAGTCGATAGATGTTTGTACATGAGACGATCTTGAACGACATAGTGGGGTCCACCAACAAAGGATTTTCACCAAAATGAAGGCTGGATAGTAAGTGTAATTACTATGTCCAGGGATTTCAAGGTGTTCTGAAAGTGACTGTCGGTGCCAACCATTTGATTTTGTATGAGTCTCATTTCTTGACTATGTGTGCTCCATGCCCCTGCACCAATGCTTCTGCTTCTGTCTCTATTTCTCTGCGGTTCTACTCAGCATTTTTACTTTCTTCAGTGTTTTCTCTTGGTCAAGCGTGCTTAAGTTATCTTTGCTTTTTGTTTTTTTTTCTCTATAAAAAGAAATACTTTTTGCCTCTTACGTAAAATGATAGTGATAAGGGGGCACCTGGGTGGCTCAGTCAGTTAAGTGTCTGACTTCGGCTCAGGTCAGGATCTCACGGTTTGTGAGTTCGAGTCCTGTATTTAGCTTGCTGCTTTCAGCTTAGAACCTGGAACCTGCTTCAGATTCTGTGTGTGTGTGTGTCTGTCTCTCTCCCCTGCTTGCTCGTTTTCTCTCTCAAAAATAATACACATTAAAAAAAATTAAATGGCAGTGGTGAGAATTAATCTGCTAAAGTGCAGAAAATAATTAGATATATATTATTATCAGATTGTTACCACCAAATAAAGACCATCCTAAAAATTTCACAGAACTATGGCAAATATTTCTTGAAAGTCAAACTCTGGAAACATGAAGAATACCAAGCATTATTTTGTACTTAACATGTCCAGGGTAGTGTGAATTCATTTGGTATGGAATATTTCTTGAGAAGGTAATGTGGTCTGGTGTATCTGGCTGCCCTGAGAACTTGGCGGTTGTCAGTCTGAGAAGGACATCCTACTGAGTACGTTGTTAAAAGCCCTGCTGTGCTTTTCATTCTTTTACCCTTTCCTCTGGGGTCAGCACATGGGACGGATTGTCATGACAGGAATTGGCCACCATGTTTAAATTTCCGGCAGTGCCAGTGTTCTTTATTTTCTGCCGGCCAATCCACATGTTACTTGTCCCAGAACAAAATGACATTTTATTTGAAGAATGGCGAGCCTCAGAAAAAACTCTAAAGAAAGTATAGGGAAGAAGTTGGTGCAAATCATTAACCTTCAAGATGACTATTCTAGTATGTTGGAATGAAAGTTCCAATTTGATATGCTTTGGCTTTAGGAATTTTGAATGGGAGGCACAAGGGAAGCTCTTGGGGGTTGCTGGGGTCTGCCTTTGTCCTTTTGCCAAACAGTCCCTGAGCATGATTTCAGTGGGTTTAACTCACTGTGCTGTAAGGGTGGGCCTGGCCCTGGGGACTCGGAGACCTGATTTGGTTGGCACAACCGAGAGTCGGTCCATCCCTAGTATGGAAATACGTATGATCCCAGCTTATAACATCGTACCTAAAGCAGAGCAGAACTTATTAATTTGCAGTGGAAATTGGCAAGAATTCCGCCAACTTATGTTCTCTAGTCAATTCAAATACTCTTTACAGACAAAGTAATTAAGAAGCCCAATTACAAATGGAAAACTGGTTGCTGGCCTTGTGCTTAAAAAGCAGCAGTTTGCCCAGTTATCTCCACAAAGCCACATTTAGCATGGGGACTGAAAGCGTTGAGCTAAATCACCCTTTTGTCCACTGAAAGGGTTGGAAGGTCACTACAAGGCTTGCTTCAGTTTCCTTCTTTTCCTGGCTTCCTCTGATGAAGCCCATTTGTCACCCCTGTTAAGCCACAAGTTGTTATGCTTTCCTGGCCATGCAGCCAGCCTGTCTTTAAAGAGACTTTTCACATATCTGTTCTGATCATATGGTTTTCATAGTGGCAAATATCAGGGCAGCCTAACTCTCATCTTTTATAAGTTTTGGAATGTAACACTGTCATTTCCAATATAGTGACTCTAGGTCTGCCTTCTAAGCATGGGACAGGCTTTAACGAAGGCAGCAATGATCAGAACTGGAAACTGGTTTAAAAAGCAGCCTCAGATTATCTTAACTCAAATAACTCCTCCACTATCTACTGGCTGCATAAACTTGGAAAATAAATTTCTAACTTTTAAGTCTGAGTTTTCCATCTGTAAAATGGGAATAATAATAACATATGCTTAATAGAATAGTTAGGATCCCATGAGATAATATACACACAATGCTGAGCAAATCTCCTGGCATATATTGAAATAAGCATTTAAGTTCAATGTTAGTTATTATTACTAATACTGTTATGGTCCATGCCATTTGTGTGAACATTTTTAACCATGTTTTTGAAACACCATTCAGGTAGAGTGGACTGGCCACATCTGAATAGGGATTTTGGCTCTGTCAGTGGAGTGAGCTCTGTGCCGTGTCAGTGGCAGAACTTTCAGCGGACTTGTGACTACATTAATAGTGTCCTCTTTCACAACTAAGGCCTGTCAAAAATTATATTTCAGTTATCCTGATACATCTGCATATACAGACAACCTTGGAGTTATGTCGTTTCTGCTTTGGAACTCCTCCTGAAAGAGGATGTTGTATTTTATGAAGATTTCTTAAGCATTTTTGCAGATGGTTTGCGTGTTATTAATTCCTGTTTAACCGAATTCCAAATGCGTCATCTTCCATATTTGTTCTCAATTCTTCCATATTCCAGCATCTAACATAGTCTTTTCAAACTCACAAAATGCGATAAACAATATGAGTTCACTCTGAAAAGTCCTGCTGTAGAAAGTAAGGCCTGGGTGGTTTTGTAGGGTCAGGAAAAGGGAATTCGAATTTCAGTTGAAAGATTGAATAAGATGCTGTGAAACAAGATACGCGACTCCTCCATGATTCTAAGACAGTTTACGCATCAAATTGACTAATCACCATTTTAATTCTGAATTGATTCATCACCTTTGTGGAAACAGCTTATTTTATTAGGTATACTGATGATACATATAAAAAACCAATACATAAGACTCACAGAATTTTTTGAGTGTGAAAGTTATAAGAACACTCCATTTTAAATTCAAACACTCTTCTACATCCCCATTCTTGATTGCTGCTCATTTCTTCCGTTTCACAGACTATTCAGGTGATGAGTCCCTCACTCTCCCTCATTTGGAAGAACAAAGTAATATCTGCCATTTAACATCTGACGTGAATTTTATAAAGAGGACGAGAATCTTACCCAGAGCTTTTTGGCCTACTCAGAAGAAAGGTGTTTTGTTGATCTTGAGGGCTGAGTCATGCTCTGCATCACAAGATGATAAGGCAAAAACGATGGACCATGGTTCTTCCAAAATCAATTCCAGGACTGTGCCTAGCCCAAATGCTTCCAGATTGATGCTGTACAACTGACAGATTGTAAAAAGAGGAGCTAAAATAGGGATATCAGGTCCATATTACTTAATGATAGCATTAAGTTCCAAGTGCTCTATCAAAAGTGTGACAAAATGGACTTAAGAAAAGGTTTTCTTCCTACCATGTTCACTTAACCTTTTCAAGAAGTTTCCCGGTTTCTCACCTGCTATGCCTTTGGCCCAGAATACCTTCTCCCCTTTCCCATCCTTCATCCCTGCATGTACCTAACTCAGCATCACCTCCTCTTAAAGATGTTTTCTACACTGGTGTACTATTGGTCCAAGTGTCTTTCTTCTGTGTTCTTTTTTGATCCCATAAAACTTTGCTCATACCTCAATGCTCTTATTAAGCAGAAATATCTCATTTTCTTGTCTATTTTTGAGTGTATAGTAGATGCCCAATATGTTTTTTTTTAAATAAAGAATAACAAATGGGTGGAAGTAATGTTTATTTCTCCTTGGGGCAGTTGGAAAGTTCCTACATTTGCCTGTTCTAGAAAGGTTGGTAGGTGTTTGTCAATAAGGGAAGAAAGAAAAGGGGATTCTGGGGAAGAAGAACAAAAGACATACAGTTACTGAAAACACATGGTGAGTAGGGGAAGGACTTGATGGTTTGGTAGATAGTGAGCCAAGTAGATGAGGTAGAGTGAAATCAGGTGGGTAAGAGAATGTAATGTTGGACAGGTCAGGTGAGATTAAATTATGGAAGGTATTTAAAGCTAAAATAAGTGGAAAAGAAAATATTGTCACTTCTAAGGTAATAATTGATGTAACAAAAATGGGTTATGTGTTCACAAAATATTTTTAAAAATGTATTTATCATTTCTTTGTGAACTCTGACTCCCTCAAGTTCAATATGCCTTGAAAAATAAGAGTAAGCTAAATTCCTCAGTGCCCTTTTGAGAAATATTGCATAAATAAATTCATGGAGAGACAGATAGATGACTTCATGGGTAGATTTGTAACAAATTGATATTTATGTTTTGCAGTGCTTATAGGAACCCCAGACGTTTTTATATTTAATTGACCTTTAACGTGAACTTTTAGGATTGAACATCTCATTTCTAATCTTCTGATATCTTTGACTACATAATTTTTAGTATCTGAAGAGTAAGTGCTGTGTCAAAGCCATTGACACCCAGGGATGAGTTAAATTTTTGGAAATGTTAGGGAAAAGTCCAGGGAAAATATTTTCTACCTTACATTGAGAAGCAGATCTAAAATATTCTTTATACCACAATGGGTATCATCATTGCTGGCACGTTTCTCTACTGCTTAAATATTAGAATATGAAGCCATTCATTCACCTATTCAACATTAAAGTGGCTTCCATTTATTTGACAAATGTTATTTTTCCAGCTCCATACTCAATGCAGATATTTTGATGTAAAAAGATGTGAAGAAAGACAGCCTTTATGTTTGAGCTTGAATTGGAGTCTATAAATCATTGTGTACTTTTGTGGAAGGTGTTTAGAGTTTTGTGAGAGGCTAGGCACTTACAGACTTGTGTATATGTAGCCACTCTAGCTATGTGAAGACCCAAATTGGAACATTCACCAATAACCAGATGTGTGATATTTTGCCCATGGAACCCTAAGTTATATAGCTCAGGAGTTAGCAAACTTTTCCTGTAGAGGGCCAGATAGTATATATGTTTGACTTTGTGAGCCCTATGACATCTATCACAACTTCTCACCTCCACTATTGTAGGGCAAAGGGGCCATAGAAAATATATAAATGAATGAGCATGGCTGTGTTCTAACTACAATTTTATTTATGGATATTGGGATTTGAGTTTCATGTAATTTTCACATATCATGAAATATTATGCTTTTTATTCTTTTCAATCATCAAAAAACCCAGAAAACATTTTTAGCTCATAAGCCATACAAAACCAGGTGGCAGGCCAGATTTGGCCCGTAGGCCAATATTAGCTGATCCCAGACAAAGATGATTGTCTCTGCTGCTAGAATGGCCATCTGGATCTGCTGGATGGATTTACTCCGAAGCTTCATGGATGAGAAGCTTCCCTTTCTTGCAAACGGTTTTTACTTAAGTATTAGTAGGAATGATTTTCACACCAGTTACTAACCATTTTCTATGGCAGGTGGTTTACCATGTGGAGCACAAGGAACACACTCTGGGTTGTGGAAGGAAGGAAGTGTGGGAAGTCCCTTTGCGTACTTCCAAAGCTTTCCTAGCCTCAACTCCTCGCCTCCTTCACTGACTCATGTTAGAGCATCAGACTTTCAGAAGCTGATGCCAGCCAGGGATCCTAGAGGTAGGAGGAAGCAATATAAAGGGATGTCCAGCCGGGAGCAGAGTGGCACTTATTTCCAGCTTCCATTTTTTTTTTTTTCTTCTTTCAAGAACTGCCAGTGGGATATTTATGCAAGTTGCACTGTGGAAGTAAGGGTTCTAACAGCTTGAGTGGCAGGTAGCATGCTTATGTTTGGTAAAGACTTGTTAAATATATATGACACTCATGCATCTGTACGTATGTATACACATGTACATGTACAGGAAGCAGATTGTAGTCAGAGTTTGGGATATGAAACACTGATTAAGAAGTATTCTTGGGACCAACACCTGGAGGGGAAGAGAAGGAGACAAGAGGCAGAAGAGGAAGAATTCAGGCTACAATGCAGGCCCAGTGGCAGAGACCCCATGGGGATTGCTGGAATTAGAGTGACCTTCAGAGTTGTCCCAAATTGGGCCAAGATGGGCAGGTCTTTATGCCCTCACTTGATTGCGTTATTAGATTGTAAGCCACCCAGGAAGGGATATGACCTTGTGTGAGGCAGCTGTCTGCAGCTAGGGCAATCCCTGAAGTGGTTGACAGCTCAAGGCTGTCTACTGTTTGCTCTCTCAGACCCAGACTGTAAGTTCTTCAGTGCTGGGATCCAACTGTCTATCTGTGTCTCCATCTATTCATCTGTCTGTGTATTAATCCTCTAGTGTGTATGTGCACATGTGCATGCATGTGTGTGAAAATTTAAGAATTCTAATATTATAGCTCCAAACATAGTGGTTAGCACTTGAAATAATTTGCTGGAAGGATTAATGATGATTGATGTCTGACTACACATCATAATTTCTGTGATGGTTACTTTAATTTGATTTAGTCACACAGGAATTACTAGGAAGTAATTGAGGCTTAGAGAAAAGAAGAGGGAACTCAAAGAAGGATTTCTGACTGAGCCTGTGATCCATTTGGCCTTTTCTAAAAACCAGACAATACGTAAATATTGGATTTGAAGAGTCATACTACCTGAAACACAGTGTTCAGTTGTGAGATTAACTGTCTTCATCTGTGTTTGTTTTTCATATTTTTAAAATAGAAGGCTACTGGAAATCTCATTTTGAGACTGGGGAAACAACTTTACTTTAAACATACATATTTTAGGGGCAGCTGGGTAGCTTGGTCAGTTGGGCTGATTTTTTTTTGACTCAGGTCTTGACCTCATGGTTCGTGGGATCGAGCCCCACATCGTGCTCACTCTGATGGAGCAGAGCCGGCCTGGGATTCTTTGTCTCCCTATATCTGCCCTTCCCCCACTCATTCTCTCTCTGTCTCTATGTCTCTCTATCTCTCTTTTTCTATCTCCCTCTTTCAAAAAATAAATAAAACTTAAAAAAAAGTAAATTATAAATATGCATATTTTAAACAACTTTATTTAAAGGTATTTGGTTTCTTAGTTGACTAGGCATCACAGGAATTTGGATTACTTTTCTTCAAATGAGCATAAATTTTGGACTATGTATTACTCAGGGCTTTCTGACAGTTCTCGAATTTCTTGGTTTTTCACTGAAAACCCTGAAAAATACAGAAGATACCGTATTTTTTTCTAACAAATTCATGTATGCAAATCTCCATTGTTCATGTTTGAAGGTGTATAATCAAAATGGTTGTATTTCAGTATTAACTGGCTAAAAGGTATTTATTTTGTTTTCATTACTAAGCATGACATTTTTTGGCAGTTTATCTTGAGTTTGGTGAGTTTGTGATAAGGTTTTTTTTTTTATTACCTTTATTTTGATTTTCTTATTTGTATCCTTTCTTTAAAAAACATAGCTGTTTGGAATATATATATATCTATAATATATATATAGATATATATATAGTCAATTACTGTCACGGGTGACTATATCTCCCTTTGGAGTGATCATTTATTAGGTACCCTTATGTCCCATCTCTGCCATCATTGGCAGTGAAATCAGGTCAGTGACCCTGACTTGTCTGTCATTTCTCTCTCCTCTTTGCCCTTGTCATCCAATATGTTCCAGAGCTCTGCCAACTTATCTTCATACGAGTTTGTATGAGTTTTCAGATTTTGGCATCTGCAGTAACTGCCTAAGGCTGGGTTCTATCATTTTACACCTGCAATATTTTAATGGGCTCTGGCCAGTTTTCCTGGTGGTTCTGGAAATACCCTACACCCAGCAGCAGATTCGTTTTCAAGAATGTTCTAATCACTTCACTTTCTCTGGGCTCTGCCCTGGCGTTCACTGGCCCTTTCTTAAGGTGCCTCTCCTGCCACTGCCAGCCTATTATCACTTGTGTGCTGGGCTCCCACCCCCCACCCCCATCTTTTCCTCTCCCAGGAAGCCAGACCAGTTTTCCCTCAGGGTATGTACAGCTGCTCTTCCCTGGGTCTGAGATTATCCCCTACCCACGTCTCCTCAGGTTCTTTCTCTGTTCAAATACTGTTCAAATAACTCTGTTCACAGACCAGAGCTCCCTAACCACCTGTCCAAAAGAGCCAACCCCCATTATTCTCTGCCTTCTTGCCTGCCTTTATTTTTATTCCTGGGACTCATTAGTGTCTATAAATGTTTTACATACTTATCACTTGATTTTGTCCATCTTCCTCCATTACAGTGTTGCCCACAAAAGCAGTATGTGTCTGTGCCCTTCACTGTTAGTCTTGTGTCCCTAGAAGAGGGCATGAGGTCCTTATACTGACCATCTGAAAAATCATACACTTCTATCATGTAGGTGAAAGCCCTTGAGAGAATTCAAAATACATTCAGCTAAGAATATTCATCCTTGATTTTGTGCAGCACCCTGCACTCTGGAATATTCCCCCACGTCTCTCACATCCAAACCATATTTCTTCCCTGCTTCCAAGCTCAGGCTAACACTGGACTTCTCCATTACACATTTCTGTTGCTGCATCTGAGGGGCCAACAAACAGTGCCCCCTCCCTGCCCAGATTCTGGACAAATGGTGACACAGAAAAGAGCAGTAAGGGCAAGGAGATCAAATTACCACTGATCAAATTATTACTGATAAGGCCACATAAGAGATGAGGATCTGCAGGTGAATGTGCTGGCCACTGCTTGCTGGGCCCCAGGCAGCAGTAGCCTGGGCCATGCCCCTCCTCTGTTGAAAGAATTCCCCAGAGCAGAATATTTCCCTTAATGCATTTTCCCTGTAAGCCCTTTGTGAAACTAATCACTTTTTGGGGGGTCAAATCTGATCTTATATGTATAACTTTTATAACTCTCCTCTTCAGCGACTTGTACAGTACCTCATCATGCTTGTCATAGTGTGATGCTCATAGAAAACAGTGATTATTTTTTATTCTAAAGTGTATTGAACTGAATTGCATGCATCTTGCAGACAGTGAGTGGGTCTCCCAGGAATGCTCTGCCCTCACTTCAGCTGCCAGCTGTTCTGACACCATTCTCTGCACTGGATTTACACAAAATCCACAATGACGATTCACTAGCAGCAGATGTTTATTTAAAAAAAAAATTTTAGTGTTTATTTATTTTGAGACAGAGAGAGAGCATAAGTGGTGGAAGGGCAGAGAGAGAGGGCGACACAGCATCTGAAACAGGCTCCAGGCTCTGAGCTGTCAGCACAGAGCCTGACACGGGGCTCAAATCACGAACCACAAGATGATGACTTGAGCTGAAGTTGGACGCTCAACCGACTGAGCCACCCGGCTACCCCATCAGCAGATTTTTATTTTGAGTGACACTTAAATGAGAAATGTATTATCTCTATTAAACTGAATTCTAATTATACAACTCAGAGTTATAAAAAATAAAGATATTATTGCAGTCCAGGCATACTTAATAAGTGACCCCATCAACATATATCTGTCAAGTGACAGGCAATAAGACATTTGTTTCAATCAGAGTAGTTTAAAGTACAGAAACAAATAACTTCCAAATCTCAGCGACTTAGAACAAAGTTCTGTTCCTCACTCTTGCTACATGCCTGCACAGCCAGCTGAGGGCACTGCCCTGTGCTGTCCGCATCCACTGAAACACTGCTGGCTGCTGAGGTAGGCAGAAGAGGGTGGTCTCACACCAGTAGATATGTGGAATGCTTGTCAGGAGTGGCACATATTTACCACTCACAGCTCCTTGGCTGAGCTGGGCCACATGGCTCCATTTAATACAGGGGTCCACCTTGTACTCTCTTATCATCTCCCTGAAGTGGAGACTCTGAAATACTTGGGGAGGAGCATTAGGGACTATGTCAGTGTTGCTGGATACACTGAGTCGGCAAGATCAAAGCACACTAGAGCATGGCTGAAAGCATCTAGAATGTTCCACAACTTTAATGAAAGAGTTGCATTCAATGACAAAAAAAAAAAAAAATAACAGTTGCTATTGGTGACATTCTCAGTATTTCTGAACAACTTGAAAGAGCCTTTACTAGGGTACTGCTGCTCTATTTTCAATGAACGATAACATTTTCAAGAGTGATGCAAAAAGATACTATCAGGGACCAGTATTTCCCTGTTTTGTTTTGGTTTTTTTTATGTTTAATTTTGAGAGAGAGAGAGAGAGAGGGAGCGCAAGCAGGGAAGGAGCAGAGAGGGAAGGAGACACAGAATCCGAAGCAGGCTCCAGGCTCTGAGCTGTCAGCACAGAGCCCAATGCGGGGCTCGAACTCATGAGCATGAGATCATGACCTGAGCCGAAGTTGGACACTTAACCGGCTGAGCCACCCAGGCACCCCTACATTTCCCTGTTTTTAAAAAATCCATATTGTCAAATGATGTCTTCTTGATAATTTCAAACTGGGAATTTTTTTTGTTCCAGAGTTAGATATAAATTATCAGGAAAAGTATCAAATATACATGGCTTTGGTATCCAGCTCTTCATTTTCATTTTTCCTCTGGACTTTGGTCTGTCCTAAAATCCCCTTTCCTTGACTCTCTCAGTGAGCTAGAAGTATTGGCACATTCCTTCCTCATTTTTCCATTAAGTCACCCATTAAACATAAACATTGGAATCAATGAGAATGCTACTTACAGGGCCAAACATTAGGTTATAAAAGCAAATGAGAAGTAAGTATGTGGAATGTTCCGGAATAGCTTTGTTGATGAAATGAATGTACCATAGACATAGTTTGCAAAGGTAGCTCAGTCCACAGCCCAAGGTAGAGGAAAAGTTTTTATAGATAATCATTTAGTATTAGAAGTTGGTATTCCATTCACAATACCTGTAGATGCCAACATGAGAAGGTATCTCTCCCTCTGAGACAAAGTTCATTAATATAAATTTGAGATGCATTTCATTTGATATTTTCCTAGTTCATCTAATGAATGTGTTATATGTTATAGTGCATCTTCTCACTAGAGTAACAAACCAGTGGAAATGGAGTCATTGTATGAGATGTAACTTAAGTATGTTGGTGATCTGGAGTTCATACCTAAAAGGGCTCTTAGCCCACCACCCCCTCTGTTCACTTGATATCTCCCATTTCCAGTGTCCTTGACATAGTTGAGTGTTTCTCCTCTGGTAGTTATTTATGATCCCTTCTATAATCCCTGAATACTGGGTAATACCCTTCAATTTCCTTCTGTTGGAGCCTCCTCACGTATCTGGGCTGTCTTCACAGGCAGGGTCCAAGGAGTCTACCTCAGAGCCTTCTTGCTGTGGGGGACTCTGGGGACACAGGCTGCAGCACCTTCTCTTCAGGGCACCGTCACCATTGCTTGTCAGCTACTATCTCTCTTCCTGTAGATTTTTAGGTATGAATCAGACAGACGTCAATCCAAGCCCCAGGGGATATGTATCAGTTTTCCAATCCCCTCAGATGGAGGGGCATACCCTACATACCCTACATACCCTACAGGATGGGGCTTATACTGCAGCTTATCCAAGGAAACCCTATTTTAATCTCCAAACCTACCAGTTTGAACTCTCAATATGACTGAGGTATTCAGTCATGATTTTTTCCCCCTGACCATCTGTTTTTCAAATCCTGGAAGGACTTAGTGCTTCAGGTAAAACTGAGACTGAAATAATTTTATTTTAAATGGGAGGGGGTACTAGTCCAAGGGCACAAAGTTTCAGTTATACAAAATAAATAAGTCCTAGAGAGATTTGTTTTTATTTTCTTAAAGTTTATTTATTTATTTTGAGAGAGAAAGAGAGAGTGACCATTGAGGGGGCAGCGAGAGGGAGAGAGAGAGTCCCAAACGGGGTCCCTCCTGTCAGCACCAAGCCTGATGTGGGGCTCCATCCCATGAACCGAAGATCATGACCTGAGCCTAAATCAAGAGCCAGAAGCTTAACTAACTGAGTCACCCAGGTGTCACACAGCCTATAGTTAATAAAACTTCACTGTATGCTCAAAAATTTGCAAAGAGGGTAAATCTTATGTTAAGTATTTTTATCACACACACACATACACACACACACAAATAATCATCTTAAAAGATAATATAAATTTAGGACAACCTTAAATACACAAATAAAGATTAAAAGTAATCTTAAAAAATTATATATATAATGACCAAACAAAATGTATTATAAATTCAATAATGCTTTTAAATGATCTTCATTTCCTTAGGCACAAAAATCTACATACACTGAAACTGTTCTGTTATTATATTAGTGTGTGTGTGTATGTGTGTGTGTGTGTGTTTATGTCTGTGTACATATGTGACAAATAATGTATTCAGTCTTTACACAGGCTTAGAATATATATGGATTTTCGGGTCTTTACAATAGCTCCAGTCTTGACCCAACTGGTTGGGAAACACCAGCCTTGTCTATCTGTATCATTTTGCAGGTCAGGAAAACATGAAGTGAAATTGGAGGGACTGTTGCCATTTAGCATTATGATTATTTTCTATAGTTCAACTAATCCTTAAGTCTCTTTTGTGCTAGGCATGAGGCTAAATGCTGGGAATAAAATAATGAGACATAGTCTATGAGAAGTTAAGATATACATAGGGAAACCAAGGGGTTTATGTTTTATCCTGACCCTGATTATCAGTAGAACCTATTCATTACCATTTGACTAAATTGAAGCAAAGTCAATAGAAAATTTGAAACAACCATATAGACCAATTCAGATTTTCTTGTCACCAGGCACATGAATATAGTTACAGACCATGAGGCCCAATACACTTATTGGAAAAATAGTAGTCTCTCAATAAATATTTGTTAAATGAACAAATGAGTAAAAAGAGGGGTAAGAAAATAACGTATTGTCTAGATATTGTATTGACTCCTTACATATATACACTTAATCTGGATGGGATATTTAATCTACCAAAAAAGGGAAAAATATCAAAATTCTATTGCTTTGTGGACTGACTCCCCAAATGATTTAAAGATGTGTTTTTCTGGGACCTTGCATAGGATTTCCATGTTGAGACTATGTTATTTACTTATCAGTATTGGCACTGTTTTGTCTAAGTCATTTATGTCTATCATTATCAAAACTTTTTCTATTGTTCCTTAATCATAATATATGGAGAAGGGAAAATTCATTATGTTTTATAGATGGTGGAAGACCAAGACAGGGAAAGGTAAGTGATATATCATATAACGAGCATTTTCATTCAATACTGAGAAAATAATCCTACTTCTAAGCTATGGTTTGCTAACCACAGCAAATGATAATGGTCATCTCACCTTACAGCAGATTGAGATTAATTTAGATTATGTAGTTCTGGCATAGAAGGAATTATCACATTGGATACAAATGAGTGGAGGAAAAGGATGGGGGCATGACTTTCTTTGCATTATTCACTGGCTTTCCTGATTTTTGCAATGATCTCTGGACCAGCCAGAGAGCAATTTCTTTTTCTTTCTTTTTTCCTTTTTTTTTTTTTTTTGAGCAGTTTCTTTCTGGAGATGCCTTTGGTGGAAATTAGAATCTATATGTATGTGTTATCAGTTCCATGTGGCAGGCTGGAGGTGGTGATTGGTAACACCAAGGCAGAATGGCAAAACTTAGCTATTAAAAAAGCAAAGGGGGGAAAAAAAGAAAAAGAAGTATTATATACTTGGGAAAGACAGTGACTGACCTCTGGGGAGAAAGAAGATAACTTCTGATTTTTTTTTTTTTTTTTTTTGCTTTGTCATATAGTGTAGATTGGGAATCTTGTCCTTAGTTTATTTATGATCAGAAGTCAGCTACTGTGACACCATAGGGTTTTCCAGATATTTCCTCTGATGCTGGCATCTTACTAAATAAGGGTAAGGCAGCAGTTGTGTGACTACTCTGCTCCTAGGTCACTGGCTTCGGGAAATGCTTCAGCCCAGAGCACACTTGTCTCCCTTCATCAGCTGCCTCTCCCACCCCCACAGAGCAGACCTGTGATTACCTCCTTATCTTTAGCCAACAGATATAAAAACTTTATCCTCTTCTAACTGTGGTTTTTCCCTTTAAAGTAGAACTTAAGTGACAAAAATCTTATAACTTGTATCTTCTCCAAAATGGAGAGGATTATCAGGAAGTATGCAAGGTAGGAAAATGCAAATTTCATTCTAATTTCACCATTAGAAGTGCTAATTAAACCAGAAATAAGACCATGCAGTCAGAATTTTAAAGTAGCAGAGGACTTTGAAGGTTATCTAACCCAACCTTGAACCAGAAGTGGAAGCCCTTGTCAAAAATCCTTTTTGAATGCTTCTGGAAGTGGTAGGGATGCCTTCTCTCAGGTCAGCATGCTCCTTTTTTATAGAGATCTAATTGGTGTGAGCTTCTGTCTTCAGACTCTGCCTGGACCTCCTTCTGTAGGCTTTGCTTGGGGCTCTGCTCCTCTCTTGCCCTCACTCCTTGTTGGTAGAGAAGTTTGATGGTCAGCCATCCATAATTCCAGTCTGGGTAGAGGGTATCTTTTGTAAAGGCCCATAGGCTCTAAAGGTGCTTATACTCGTGGACTACAGAAAGCTGCTTAGTAGACTGTAGGGAAACCAAAGTGTGGCTTTCCCATAATTATGCCATTTATGGTAGAGGTGGTGGAATTTCTTCTATTATGAGTGACTACAAAACAAGACAGGGAGTTCAAGTCCTCAAGAGAAGCCCATATGCTGTGAGATCAGAGAGGGATGAACATAATGCGTAACTGCCAAATATGGCTGAAGCAACTACTTTAAGATAACTGTAGTATTAACCTTTTGTTTATATGAATCTATGTTCTGGTCTTGCATTTAAAAGAGGAGTTTTGCTCACCCTCTGTATCAGTCAGTGTGCCACCAGGAAGAAGAATACACCTAGGACAGGAGGTATTTGAAGAGAGCGAATGATGGCCCAGAGGATGGCAAGTATAAGGGACCATCAGGGAATAGAGAACAGTAAGGGAAATGTCACCACATGAAGCCCTTTCCGCTGCTGGAGCTGAAGATACCAGGGTAGGGACATCTTGGTGGGAGATGACAAGAGCATCTAGCCACAGGAAAGGGCCTGCCTGTCAGGCAGGAGTCACTGCCAAACTGCAGCCCACAGGGAGGGAGCAGAGGGAGGATGTTCTCCAGTTCCTCTTCCTTCTTGCCCATGTTGCAGTCAGAAGCCGGACACAGGGAGCTTGGCATAGAGGCAGCCTGCAGAGCACAGAGTAGGGGGGAGAAAGAGCAGGGCAGATGTGGAGGGCCAGCAAGGACATCCTGCAGGTCCCTCTTGTCAGGGTCGCTCGCCTAAAGGGGCATCCTCAGAAACAAGATGTGTATTGTATAGAATCTAATCAGGTTGGCACGAAGATCATGACTGTAAATATTAGATGAGGCAAAACTCCTAAGACAAGGAGAGTATCTTCTGAGATGGGGACTTATAATAAGAAATTGATAATAAGACATTTTCTTATATAAGAAAAGATTAGTTGGGATTAGTGAAATGAATGTGTTTTGAAATGGTCCCTTTATTCGAAAGTGTGCCCTAAGCACAGGAAAAGATGCTGAACATCAGTAGTCATTAGAGAAATGTAAATACCACAATGAGATACAACTACACACCCAGTACAATAACTGTCCTCAAAAAGACACACGGTAACAAATGTTGGCCATGATGTGGAGAAATGGGAGCCTTCACACTTACTCATGGGAATGGAAAATGGTGCAACCACTTTGGGAAACAGCTTGGCAAGTCTCTGAAAAAGCTCAACAGAAGCTTACTGTCTGACCCACAAATTCCACTCCTGCTCTCTACACAAGAGAAATAAAATATATGGCCATCCAAAGAATTGTACATTAGTGTTGCATTGTTGATAATAGCCCCAAAGTGGAAATAACCCAAATGTCCATCACAACTGGTGAATAATCTTCATGGCTGCTTTGGGGCCCTTCTAGGCCTCACATGTGAAAATTATGCATTTTTTACACAAAGGGAAGAGAAAGTCAGATGCTAACACCCTGTGACAAGTAAGGATAGTACAGTCCTCATTTCTAATTTTTTAAACAAGTGTGTTAACAAATGTACTTGAGCTGGGAGTAGGGGCCGTCCCAAAACTAGTTGGAAATGAAAACAGGGTAGAATAAAATTAAGCAACTTTTTTGTTCCTTAAAAATGGAGATTATACCCATTTTCAGGTAACCAGATGGTTCTGTTTCTTCTTCATCCCAGCTTTGTTGCCTAATGGGCTTTGTGGCTGGAGCTCAGTACCGGGATGTCCAGTGTACCACAGGGGGCGCTCACCATGAAATTGAGCAGGGAGGGGGTGGGACTCAGTGGGGCTGGGCAGTGCCCTGGGGTGGCATCCTCAACTCCCAAACCACTAGAGCAGGTTTTCACAAGGTGCTATCCCAGGCAAATCTCTATCACAGTTACTTGTGGAGACAGTGGGGATCTCTGTTGAAAAAGGAGGATTCCTGGACCCCACCTCAAACTTGCAAACTCAAAATCTCTGGGAGTTGATCCTTGAAACCTGTATTTTTATTGAGTCTCTGAAGTAATTGTTACACCTTTTAGAGCGCGTTACCATATCTGATGTTGCAAAGTATCAATATATTTTTGTGATTGAACCAAACTTTGTTATCCACCCTCCACTGTCAATGCTCGCTCATTGGAAACTGACTGGCTAGTGAAGAAATGATCGGCTGTACCTGATGTATCTTGTTTGGCACATTTTATTCTCTTCAAGAAAATTTATACTGTGTTCATAATGCTGTTTATCTTTTGTTGTCCACAGTCAGTAAATTTTCTCATTTTTCGAACATGTCTTTTTAAAAAATAGTTTTCATCATTATAATGAGAAAGCCAGTACATGGGCATGATTTTATTAAGGAGAGTCAAAGCAGCATCACATGTACAGGTGTGTACCATTGTGTGGTCACCTTCGGGTGATGACTGCTGACTCCCCTCTGTCCTCTTACTGGTTTTCTAAGACCTTACTTCACTCCAGGGGAGGAACTTATGAATTTTATAGACTATTGAAGAGGGATAGGGTGTCCAGAGTGGACATTTTGTATGGAATACTCAGGGAGATAATCTTGGCTGGACATCTTTATGCAACTGGAGTCCACATTTAAACTTCAGGGGTCAGTCTGCTTCCAGGCAGCTCCCATGGTGGCTCCTGGGAATCTGTCAGTGGGACTGTGTGCCTGCTTCCCCGTGATTACTCAGCTTCTCTTCTTAGGAGTCTTGTGTAGACATGGGAGTCCCGGAACGTAGGTTTCCTCCAACCTAGATGAACATAGTCCCATTATTCTCTCAAAACACTGCTGCAAAAAATGGGAAGAGATATCCCAGAAGTAGTGAGGATAGAGTGAATCTCTTTCCCTTTACAGTTCTGGCAAATCTTCTCCTCTCTGGGCACCTGCTTCATCTCTGCCATTCATTGCCTGCCAGCTGCTCCTCTCTCTGGGAAAATGTAGGATGCTTTCCCCTCATAGACTTTATAGAGCTAAGGATGACTTCTCCTTTTTTTTTTTTTAATGGCTTATTTACTTTTGAGAGAGAGAAAGAGACAAAGAGTGAGAGGGGGAGAGGCAGAAAGAGAGAGGGAGACACAGAATCCAAAGCAGGCTCCACGCTCTGAGCTGTCAGCACAGAGCCTGATGCGGGCCTCTAACTCATGAACAGTGAGATTGTGACCTGACCTGACGTTGGATGCTTAACCGACTGTGCCACAGAGGCAGCCAGATGACTTCTCTTTCTAAGGAGTCGGTGTGGGGATGGAGTGAGTATGGGAAGAAGGAAACGCCAACGTCTTTTAAACTTGTAAACTTCTCTGTTAGTATATCTATGTGCCCTTCTTACAGAACATCTGTGGAGACACCTGTCACTTCTCTCAGTTTTGGCCCATTCACCTTAAGAAATAAATAACCTGTTTTTCTCCTAACACAAGTCTACTTCCCTGCTACACACACACACACACACACACACACACACACACACACACACTCCATACTTCCGCCACTTAAAAAGGAAATATTGATTGGGGCTCTCAAGTAGATTTTCTGTGAATCCAGAACCAGGAAATGGACTTTTGTAGTAAAGCTGATCATAAATTAGGGTCAGTACTGTCAGTACTGTCAAGTGTCAGAAGTAGCCAGAAGTCCCGCCCTCTAATTTACTCTGCATTTTCTCAGATTTTTACTCAGAGAAAAAAATATAAATTTCATTAACCTTTTATGTTGAAAATGTCCAACGTTCAGAAAAGTTGGAGGAATAATGCGGTGAGTATCCATATGCCACCTCAGTTCAACCTTCAAACATCTTAGTTTTCCACAGCTGCTTCACTGTGGTCTTAGCAGCTTGAACTAGCACGTCTCTAGTAGCTCGTGGTTCTGTAAGTCAGAGGTCCAGGGGGCTCAGCAGGGTTCATGCCCAAGGTCTCTCAAGGCGAGTCAAGGTGTCACAGGGCCGCACTCTGATCTCAAGACTTTGGGAAGAATTTGATTCCAGGCTCATTCTGGTTGTAGGCTGACTTCAGGTCCTTGTGGTTGGAGATACCCTTGGGGGTGTTGTCTTTCTGCCCCTCCATGTTGAGCGGAGTTCCTGGCCCTGGTCCTTCTCAGAGGCCCTCACACAATGTCACAGACCGCACTAGAATCCTCCAGTTAAACCCCCTCACCTTCAAATGTCTGTCTTCCTTTCTGTAATCAATGGAAGAAAACTCTGCTTTTAAAAGGCTTAGGTGATTAGATGGATAATCTCCCTGTCTTGAGGTCACTGATTATTGGCCTTTAATTACATCTGTAAAGTCTTTTTGTCATGTGACCATAGCACAGTCAAGGGTGGGGGAAGGGGGGAGATCCTGGGAGTTATCTTGGGATGCTTAGGGAACAGAAATTTAAATTTATTTAAAATAAATTACTTTAAATCTAAATAGTTATAAGTGGCTAATGGCCATGGTATTAGTGCCAGAGAAGACACTGGGTCAGATTCAGGATAAACACTTTGGGCAGGAATACTTCATAGATGATGTTACGGACTTCTTTGTTTCCTGGCTTTCTCTCTCTTTCTCTCCTTCCCTCCCTCTCTCTTATTGTGAATCCATGGGAGCTCTTTCAGGCTCCTTTGAGTCCTTTGATATAGTTTGATTTAAATTAGTTTTTGGCACCCCAAACTGTCCCAAGTTCACCTTGTCCAGACCTAAACTTGGACTCCACCAGCTCTTTATCTGGTGGGAAATGTATTTGGAAACCAGGACCAAGGAGCTAAATTTTCTCATTGCTACTGTGTTGATGTCTCTAAGCTTTTCAGTAGAAAGAAATGTGGGAAGAAAATGTGTACATATTTTTTAGTTTACACTATTTTTTTCCAATTTAAATTTAAAATTGCAAAAACAAAAAGAAAATTGGGCATCTGGGTGGCTCAGTCAATTAAGCATCTGACTGTTGGTTTCTGCTCAGATTATGATCTCATGGTTTTGTGAGTTCGAGCCCTCCATCAGGCTCTATGCTAGCAGTGCGGAACCTGCTTGGGATTCTCTTTCTCCCTCTCTTCCTGCCCCTCCCCCACTCACACTGTCTCTGTGTCTCTCAAAATAAATAAATAAACTTAAGAAAACAATTAAAAGTAATATCATGAGTGTTCTTGCTTTCTTTTCTTTTACATTTGTATTTCCTTTCCCTCGGAGTAAGCATCATGGTTGCTGATATCAACATATCTGCTTAGTTTCTTTACTGTACAGTGTGCACCCAAAAGTCTCAAGATTAGAATACATATTATTACAAACAGCAAACCCACTAATAAAATGTAGAGCTTGTTTTCACACTTGTTTTTTGTCCTTAGACTTAAATATCACTAAAACTGCACAACTATACTGAAAAGTTATTTGAAATAATTTTTTGTTCTTTGTGGTTGTCAGTTTGATATATAGCTAATCTCATTTATTTCTGTTTATAGTCAATTTTAGGTAAACAAAAGTTTATTTTTTAATTATTTTCTCTTAACTATATTTTCTAATCTTTACCAATGTAAAGAAACACTATTTCATATTATTTTGTAACTTGTTCGATGTATTATAATATAACTTCACTGTTTCACTATGTTTTTCAGAGCTTTTTCTACAGAGAGAACCCATTATTTTAAGTTGAATTATTAATGCCTTTAATAATAAAACCAATTTTTCACTTTGAGATTGCTTGTATTTTATGAAGTTTTGGGCTAATAATACACCTCTCTGCAAAAACTCAAGTATCTCTTCTCACAGATTTGTACCATGAGCTCCAGATTGTCCCACCCACCTGGCAATTATATTTAATTATTTAGTTGTATGATCATTTTCTCCTTTGATTAAAAAAAGCATTGATTGGAACTTTGCTCTTTACCAGTGTTGTTAGTAACTGATAGGCTGTGAACTCCATGAGGACAGGCATGTCTCTACCTACCCAGACCTTGCCCAGTGGGCGTGCTCTGTAATGATCACTGAGTGGCTAATGAATGAACACTTCTCTGGAACAATTCAGTTCCCTAAATTCTCCTACTTTTTAATTATTTCTGTCTTTGACACATAAGAGCAAGTATAATCATGTCTGCCGTCTTCAGGCTTCTGCAAAGGCTTCAACTGTGTCCATGGGAGTTTCTGATTAATGAAAAAGGGAGCAGGATCCCTGGCTTGTGAACGGTGACAGTCCTTTGAGAGGTGTACATCACGGACCACTCTTCCTCTGTTTCCTTTCATTAAATCTGATCCTTCACATTTTCTAGTCAGCATGGGTGATGATGCTACATTTAGTTTGCTGTGTTTTTAAGCATCATCTATTCTTAACAGGATATGTAATGTGATTCAAGTTGATTAACAAAATGTCTTTCAGTCTTTGCTTGGCTAATAACTGTTTCCTCTGCATTTTATTATGGGGCAGCTAGCAAAGGGAGCCAAAGTTTTTTGTTTTTTGTTTTTTTTTTAATTTCCTTAGAAAAAAATTAGTTAAGTTACATAGGATGCTGGGCCTTTGCCAGCTGCAGCTTGAACATTTTTACTGCTTACATTTGGCAAAAAGTGAGGTTGGGATGTAATGAGATTCAAATTCCCTTACATTTCCAAATATCCATTTGGCTTCTTTCTCTGTGTTCTGTGAGTGTTTAATATAATTTGACAATCAGTATGACTCGTGTGTGACTCTGGAAAGGTGTTTTTGTTTTTTACGGTACAGAGAGTGAAATCTAAAGGAGAAAAACATATTTTTCTCAATGTTTTTAAAAAAGGGAGACATGTCATTGATACAATGACATCATTCCTTATTTTTTAATGTTTATTTATTTATTTTTAATTTTTTTAATGTTTATTGTTGAGGGAGAGAGACAGAGTGTGAGTGGGGGAGGGGCAGAGAGAGAGGGAGACACAGAATCTGAAACAGGCTCCGGGCTCTGAGCTGTCAGCACAGAGCCTGACGCGGGGCTCAAACCCACAAACTGTGAGATCATGACCTGACCCGAAGTCGGACGCTTAACCAGCTGAGCCCCCTGGGTGCCCCATATGTTTATTTATTTTTGAGAGAGAGAGAGACAAAGTGCCAGCAGGAGAGGGGCAGAGAGAGAGGGAGACCCAGAATCCAAAGCAGGCTCCAGACTCTTAAGCTGTCAGCACAGAATCTGACGTGGGGCTCAAACACGTGAACCGTGAGATCAAGACCTGAGCCGAAGTTGGAAGCTTAATGGACTGAGCCACCCAGGCGCTCCAAAGATGTCATTCTTCAAGCTGGCATTAAATAACTCTGTAAATGAGTTATGTTGCTTTCAAAATCACTGGCATCACTATTTTGTCACAACCAACTCACCTTTCAGACCAGAATTATCCTGACCTCTTGTTCTCTTTCACTTTGTAATTAAATCTTTTTTCCTATCATTTCTCATTTAACTGCTTTATTTTATTTTATTTTTTGTTTATTTTTTATTACAAAACTTTGTTTAATGTTTATTTATTTTTGGAAGAGAGAGAGAGAGACAGGGCGGGAGCAGGGGAGGGGCAGAGAGAGAGGGAGACACAGAGCCTGGAGCCTGCCAGGCTCTGAGCTGTCAGCCCAGAGCCCAATGTGGAGCTTGAACCCATTAACTGAACTGTGAGATCACAGCCTGAGCTGAAGTTGGATGCTTAACCCATTGAGCCATCCAAGTGCCCCATCATTTAACTGCTTATAACACCTGTTTCCAAAATGGATGGGACAGAGAAAGGAGTTGTCACCTTTAGATTATGTGTGAAAAGAACACTGAAAAACAAAAAAAAACCCAATCCAAACCCTCAGTGGGTCAGGTGAGAAAGCCAATGCTCAGAGAAGTTAAGTGACTTGAAAAAATTTGGGTCTTTGGTGGTTTAGCCAAGTTGCTATTTAGCCAACAAGAAATATCTGTTTTTGGTCATGAAGTCATCATTGAAGTCATTTTTGTGTTTTTCTTATAATTTCCTTTCTTATTAACAAACATTAACATCTGAGTATCCTGCAGGATTTGTAGAAATAATTACTTGCTTAGTGTTGCCAAGCAGAATAGCAGATTCATTCCAGGACATTTTTTGCATGTCAAAATGATTCTAGTTCTTAAAAATGCAAATGAACAATGGTTCATAGTACAATTAAAAGCATCAGTACAGAGCTTAGTGTTTTTTTTCTTTTCCTTTGTTGTTGTTAATCACTTAAAATGGATAATTAACTCTCAAATTAATCCCTGGAAAATTAAAAGAACATCTGGTGAAGTCCATTCTTTTGGATTTTTTATGTAAAAGTGGTTACCAAGTGGATGCTTGCTGGGCTAGAAAAATTTTAATCTCCACCTTCTTTATTCTTTTTCAAAGTCAGCCAAACAATATTCATTTTTTTTTTAAATTTTACTTTATAGAGAAAGAGACAGAGAGAGAGTGCTAGCAGGGGACAGGGGCAGAAGGAGAGAATCCTACACTTAGCATGGAGCCTGACATAGAGCTTGATCCCATGATCATACCTGAGCCAAAACTGAGTCAGATGCGCAATCACCCAACTGATTGAGCCACCCAGGCACCTCAACAATATTCATTCTTATTAGAAGTTTGGTACTGTCATCTACATGACACTGAATCTGAAGAATGCAGTTACTGAGCAGTGATAGTAACTTTCTGACTGTATTCTTACCCAGAAGTGTGGTCATATCATTAATTTAATATAATAGTTGTTAAAAAAAAAATCCAACTGAGTAAATTTGAAGATCTACTTGGTTTTATTAAATGATCCATGAATCAGACAGCTGCCCATCTAGCAAGCAGAGGGGAGCTCTGAGGAGTTGTACAAAGGGAAGGTTTTTTTATAGGGAGGAGACGGGCAAGGAAGTTGTAAGCAAAATAAAAAGGATTATTCTGGGCAAGGTCATTTTCCCTTGGAGGAATAAGGACAGAGTCTTATCATGGAGATTAACTCATCTTCCTTTGGAGACTTGAAGAGGGTCCAAGTGACAGATTATCTTCTTGTTGTTTATCAGAAAATTCCCAACTGATCCCTTAAAACATTTCTTGGGAAGTTTGAAACTGAAGAAAGGTGAGGTACAGTGACTTGGCCTAAGTGGTACTCATTTTATACCTGTGATGTCCTTTTAACAGGAATTCTTGAAAAGGAATTTAAAATTCTTGAAAAGGAATTTTAAAATAATAGTAACAGGTTTAGGATGAACTTTGGTTGATTACTCGAGTCATTACCCCTGCCCCTCTCTTAACATATCCCTGAATTTATGTAGGCTTTCACGTTCCACATGGTTTCGGGCAGTGTAAGACATGCACAGACAGGCCAGAGCCACTAGGAAGCTTGTTAGAAATGCAAACTCAGGAACCCAACCCTAGACCAACTCAGAAATCTGTGTTTTAGTAAACCCTCCAAGTAACTCTGGTGCACATTCAGGTTTGAGAACCACTGCTTTTCTGGGAGGTTGATTATATGTAGTCCATTCTCTTTGCCAGTGATTGGTTTAAGGAAGCACACATAGCCCAAATCTGGGTGACTTAACCTAAAGGGATTTTTTCTCTGTGGTTGCTAAGAAAACCGTTTTTCTATTTAAGGAAGTAAAAGTAAAAGACAGACTTTTTTTTTTCTTTCTTTTTTTCCTCTGTCTTTGGAATTTGATATGTGAGAACATGATGCCTGGGGATGCTGCAGACATCTTTTGATGATGAAGGTCACATGCTGATAGTATAAAATGGAAATATGGAAAGGACCTGGTTTAATGAAATCTCAAGTCACCCTAACTCAAGATTTCTTATATTGTGGGATTTTAAAACAAACAAACAAAAAATGGGCACGTGGGTGGCTCAGTCGGTTGGGTGTCCGACCTCAGCTCAGGTCGTGATGTCACGGTTCGTGGGTTTGAGTCCCGCACGGGCTCTGTGCTGACAGCTCAGAGCCTGGAGCCTGCTTTGGATTCTGTGTCTCCCTCTCTGTCTGCCCCTCCCCCACTCAAGCTTTGTCTCTGTGTCTCTCAAAAATAAATAAACATTAAAAAAACTTTAAAACAAAAAATGAAAAAAACAAAAACAAAAAATAAACTGCCTGAAGATATTCAGGTTTAGTTTTTTCATTTATTTGCTCCTTTGTTTCGAGTATCCTGTAACTTTTAGGTATACTTGAATATACAAGGTCATTTATGGCATTTTGCAAGTAAGTCTTCTGGTAAGTTTGACTATTATTTTAAGTAGAGACTGAGGGTAAAAACTCAGCTCTTTTCATATCACTTCTGTTTTGAAAATTCTTTTTCAAGATGTTAGAAGAGTTTAATTTTGAGAAATTCTTCAAAATGATATTTGCCCCTATCCTTCTGTTAGTATTTCTAGGAAGTAGCTATCCTTCTGTTAGTATTTCTGGGTGGGAACATCAGTATAATTATTTACTTGTTTAATTATTAACTTGTTTAAATTATTTATTTAATTTATCTTCTTTCTGGTCCCAAGAGGGTAGATCCATATGGGAGGAAAAATATGAGCTGTATCTAAGGCTGAAAAACCTTAAAAGAGTTACCACCTCTTGACATAGGATTCCGTACTCACTCCTCAGAAGAGCTGCTTTTCTTTGCTTATTATTCTCCTGTCCAAAGAGAATTTGCATAATCAGCTCCTGAGAAATTGCTTTACCAAATAATTTTGAAATAGTTCATAGAGATGCAGGTCTTTCTTATGTGCTTACATATATACATGTATTCCATAGTTCACATTTTTTGATGTTGTGACATTTTTTGAAGTTTTTTATAATATGTATCTTCATATTTCCCCCTTCAAATCTATTCACATATACTTTTAAAAGCTGTTTTGTTATTCTCAGTTGAAAGTAACATCCTTATATATTTATGAAATATGTTAAATTATTTGTAGAGAACAACCTCTAAAACTATGCTTTTATATTTAAATATATAGATGACAATAAATATAGATACACAGCAGTGTTACTCTGTAGTCTATACTATTTAAAGATTTACCCATATTTTTGTTTTAATTGATAAAATAGCATGGAAATTTATAATTTTTTAAACAGCCATCTAATATGCATTGTTAATTGTGTTAGTAACTGATGTATGGCTTAATAGAATTGGGTTTTCTATATAGTTTCAATCCATTAAATGTGTTGAAACATGATTTATGACCATATAAAATATGGTTATTTTTATAATTGTTGCATGTGGGCTCCCAAAAAATGTATGTATTCTGGAAAAAAAATCTCCCAAATATTGTAAGTGTTTTTACTTGGCAAACTCCTATTTATCCATCAAGATTCAGCTCTAATACCTCCTTCTCAGAGAAGTTTCTCTTGACAGTTTCACATAGAATTAGATACTCCTTTATCTGTGTTCCTCCTATAATATTTCTTTGACAAAAAATTTCAATTTGTACATTTATTTGATCATAAGATCCTAAGTCACAATTACCTTCTAATTTATCTTTACTACTGTATCTAATCTAATACTGTACCATTGTCACATAGTAGGCACTTAGGAAATCTTTCTAGAAGGAAGGAAAGGAGGAAAGAAGGAAAGATAGAGAAAGAGGGGCAGAAAGAGACAGAAAGGGAGAAAGGGACAAAGGAAGTGAGGAAAGAACAGAAAGGAGGAAAGAAAGAAAGAAAGAAAGAAAGAAAGAAAGAAAGAAAGAAAGAAAGAAAGAAAGAAAAGAAAGAAAGAGGGAAAGAAAGAAAGAATGAAAAAGAAAATGGAAGGAAGGAGGGAAGGAAGAAGGAAGGCAGGGGAGTGAACAATAGAATAGTAATATATTGGAGTTAATCATATGCTCAGGATTCTGCAAGTTTAGTTTCTATAGTTAGACAATGCTGTCACCCAGGCAAAAAAAAATCAACTCAAGTTACTAAATAAAGAACGCACAATTTGAAAAGAAGAAATAATTATAGTTAACACTTTTGTGGTGTTTCTCTGTACCAGATACTTTCCTAAGCTCTATATTGAGTGTATGGGGGGCTGGGAGTAGGAGGGTGTAAATTCACTTAATCCTCATAATAACCCTGTGAGGTGGATACTATTATTTACCATTTCTATTTTTCAGATGCTGAGATTGAGACACTTAACTGTCAGCTGACTTACCCAGGATCAGACACTAGAGAGTAGTAGCAGAGCCAGGGTTTTTACCCCAGCAGACTCATTCTAGAGCCTGTGGTTTGCCATGGTCTGTACCCCAGCAGACTTGTTCTAGAGCCTGTAGTTTGAACCCCATGCTATACTACCTCAATAAGTACAAATGGGAAAAGCTCCATTTTTAGCATTTTTGAGGGCAGAAGGAGCAAACCTTGACAACTGTTTGTGAGGCAACCTTGTGTTCTAGCCCTACAGTTGGGTTCCCCAAACTGGTGGTCCCAGCTGAGGTTCTGTGCTGTGCTCCTTGTGGGCAAGCTTGGAAGCCCTAGCTCATGTACATCTCTGGGCTCCATCTCTAACTGGAGACAAGGGCATTTCTTCCTCACCTTAGGAGCTGTGGGTGTTAGTGAGATTGTGTCTGAAAGTACTTTAGGTTTCTAAGAGGGAATAAGATCTATGCAGTACAGGGGATTTGATATATGCCTATCCTAATCCTTTAAACATTAGATGGGGAACATAAAACTCTCCCTCAGCCCCAGGCTGCTTCCATGCCAGGTCACAGTGAAAAGGACTCTACCCAGAACAACTTATGTACCTATCATATTCTGAGAACCTACTATGTGTCGAAATTACTTTAGTTTGGAAAGACAGAGAAATTGTTTTATTCTTTTAACAGCTGGCAGGAGAACTCTTCTTAAATAGAGAATGAGTTTGTTGGGGGAAATTCCTTGCTGAGCATACTTGGGTAGAAACTGAAAGCTGGGTGTGGCGAAGCTGTTCTCAGAGCAGAGGAGGATGGTTTTTTCTCAGAGGAAGGGGAGTACCAGGTCGGTGTGTGTACATGTGCTTCCAAGTGTCTGGCCACAGGAGAACCCGAACACTGCAGTGAGATGTAGCCTCTGTCTTACTCCCTTGGATGGTAAGATGATCTCACAAAATATTGGAGTGAGTAGCATTCTTGTAGAGACCCATGTGAGGGCCGAATATGAGCTCAGTACAATACAGGCACAGAATAATGACCCTGGGTTTAGACAGAGCTGAGCCAGAAAGGGAATTTGCGGAAATCTCAGGGTGGCTTAAGACTTCCTCAGATTGTCCACTGGAAGGTCAAAGTAATCCTCCATGAACTCAAGGGCACAGAATCCCAGCTGTGTGGGTTATGATAAGTTCATGAAGCAAGAAGGCAAGACCATGCCAAAAACATTGATGCATTGTTTTGAAATTGAAGCATTTTCTGCCCAACATCTTGGGAGAGGACAAAGGCTCTGAACACAGCCCCTCATCTTCATGTAACCAAGCTCCTTCAGGCCTCACCAGTCTAACAATACAGAAAGAGGTGATAACCAGGAACAGTCCAGCCTCCAGGCACTGCAGGGACCCCTGATGTGTGTCTCGTGTCCACCTGACCAGAGCAACTCTCCAGGGCCTTCCATGGGGATCAAGTGGTTCCAAAGCAATACTTCTGGTTCCCCCTGACACTACAGTTTTAATGGAACAACTTTTTATTATTTTTTTTTTCTTTGAGTGCCCCCCCCGCCCCTTACCTCAACCTTCTGTAGGAATGAGACAAAAATCTGAAGGGAGATCCAGCTGTCCTTAAAAACTCTCTTCCCATTTGTTGACTAATGCTTTGATAAAGCTTGGTGGTGGAAAGCCTCTTTCCTCTATCTCTGGTTCTTATAAAGAAGCATTTCTCCAAGCATAGCCCTTGATTATCCCCACTCCTGTTTTAATTCCTCGCTTGGGAAATTGGCATGATTAATTTGATCAGTAACTTTTGGAAGGATGATAGAGAATTCTAAGTACAGCTCCACCTTTATTCATTCCCTTGGGATCAAGTTTCCCTCAAGGAGCACAAGATTCTCTGCTTCTCCTGGGGAGTGTGGGAGGGTGGAGGGGAAGGCTGTGTGTGCCCAGTCCACTGTGGCCGCAGCTGGGGGATAGATCTGCATCATTCTGGGGTAACATATTATCAAGCATGTTTGGTGTCAAAACCGAAAGCCACATTCAGATGCGAATCTGGCCTCTAAGCCTTGATGGGTTGTGGATTTTTTCTTTCTTTTTTTTTTTTTTAGGGAGAATACACTTGCCAGGGAGTAACGGATTATCGGTAGAGGGAAGGGCATTCTCTCAGATTAGTCCAGCTGTAACTGTCTGAACCAGGGAAGTTGTTCCATTGACAGAAAGGAGCAGGTGGTGTGGAGAGCCATTGATGAGACAGAATCAGTCACATATAGAGGCTGGTTAAAATAATGGAGAAATAGGGGTGTCTGGGTGACCCAGTCAATTAAGAATCCATCTCTTGATTTTGCCTCAGGTCATGATCTCATGGTTGTGAGACAGAGCCCTGCATCAGCATCTGTGCTGAGCATGGAGCCTGCTTGGGATTCTTTCTCTCTCCCTCTCTCTGCCCCACCCTTCTCGCTCTCTCTAAAAATAGATAAATATTTATTAAAAATGGAGACACGGGAAGGAGAAGGGAGCTGCTGGGCTGCATTAGATTTAAGATCTCAGAGCCATGGGTGTTAACAGAACTTCGGGGCCTGGAGGTCACAGTAGGGAAGGCCATGGGTGAGTCTCAGAGCCTGATTGAGGCCACCCTTTATTTATTTATTTATTCATTCATTCATTCATTCATTCATGTCCTCAGGGGTTCATGTGCACTCATGAGAGCAACCATGCCGAGCTGGTCACACAAAAGCAGGAGCTTTTCAGCATTTGTTCAGTCACTTAACAATTGTTTATTGAGCACCACATGAGCGTTAGGCATTTGAATGGTGAAGAACAGGAAGAGTACTAACCAGAAGGTACAAGTGCTCGCTGAAGATCACATATTGATTCCATTCTTCACTCTGTGCCTCTTGCCAGCAGGATGAAGTGCCAAGTCGTTGGATTACTTTAGTGTGAATCCATTGACCAAGGTCACTGTTGGTGCCAACTGTGTTTCCATAGCACAGACTTTGCTAAAGGCAACCCTATAAGGGATTTTTTAAAAGGAATCTTGCGACAGAGCTTGATAATTCACTACCTTTAGAAAACAAGTTGGCAATGATAACACAGGAGAACCCCCGCTTTGTCTGTCTTCTGTAAACCTCAAAGTTACAAGTGGATTCTAACTAGATATTTAGAGTAGTATGGTCTCCTAGAAGCTTTCATACAATTAGTTTTTCCCCCAGATTTTTCCATTGGAAAGTCAAACCGTAGTTTGTTACATTTGATGTATGGCTGCATCAGTTACAGGGTTCATTTCTGGACAAATTTTCAAATGACAGTTTTATCGTTGCCACTTCCTGCGGGAGTTGTGTTATGTTCCTTTTCCTTTGTTGTTCTTTCATTACTAGACCCTTGCATGCCTCAGGGTCATTCCAAGTGTCTTCTACTGAGCATTACTTTCTGATATTCTCCTATAAAACATGGTTCTGCAGCCCCACTGTTTTGGAAGCACTGCATACCACAGTCCTCTCTTAGGGATCTTGGTGCAGTTGGAAAAGTGAGACTTCTGGAAGCCTTATATTGGAGACATCTGTTCAGAACTTTTTTTTTTTTTTTTTACCCAACATTCCACAAACAGTTTGGCACTGAATCCCGCTTCCTGATATCATCTATGAACTGTCCAAATCCCTAGTATTCTGCACTCCGGGTATCCTTCAGAGTCAGGAGAAACATGTGAGGCCAAGGCAAGGTGTTCCATGGAGTCATGAGAGTAATATTCATGGGGACACATTCTCCTGGGATCACAGCCTTCTCCTGGGATCTCAGTGTGTATAGAAGCTTGGCCTCTAGTCAGTCTTTCCTCCAAATTCAAAGTGGTATGAAGCAGGCTTACTAAATCTGTTTAAAATGTGCTGAACTGGTACACCTGTACTCCAGATCCTCCATGTGGGCACCAGACTCCATCACCTGCTGCTGTGGTGTCTGGAATAGCCCCTTTCTGCTAAGCCTACTGTCCTTATTCACTTCTGCTTACAGGCCCATGTGTTTCTAGGTCTGAGACCAGTTCTGCCCATGAACAGGAAGTATAAGGGAATCCAAGGGATCTCTGGCCCATTCACTCACTCATTCAACAAGTGTATTTCTGACATATAATGTATCCTAGGTGAAAAGATTTCTGTACAAGATACAATTTTGATCCATAAGAAATTCATAGTCTAATGGAGAGACAAATAGATGACAAATGCAATATCAGGTGATAAGGACTATAATAGAGGTATATGGAGAGCAATGTGCATGAGAGAAGGTGTTTTGCAGCTATGGACCCTTGAGAAGAATCTTGCAGGATAAGCAGAATTTTCCCAGGTAGGCAGGCTGTCCCAAGGCTCAGAGGCATGAGGACAGCTCACTTGGGAAAATGACTGAAAACTGTGATGTGGGAAGGAAAAGAGATGAGAATTTCAGTACGGGGAGGACCTCATACAGTGCCAAGCACTTTGAGCTTAAGCCTAAAGACAAGGGAGAAACACCAAAACATTTTCAGTAAAAGCAAAATAATTGAATTCACTCACATCACTCTACCCACAATATGGAAGATGGCTTTGAAGAGGTGATGACTGCCTACCTGAGTACGATGTCTCTGGGAAGAGCACTGTTGCACTCTTTGAGGGGCAAGCTGACCTAGTGTCCTTTGAGTGGAACACCATTGTTACTGGAAAGAATGGCCAAAGGACAAACTCTGTTGTTTCAGACAGGAGTATTTGGAAGACTTGTTCATTCATTTTTAATGAACAAAATGCAGAAATTCAATTCAATTCAATTCAATTCAGTTCAATTCAATTCAAGGAAAACAACTGACAATGTTAGTTGCCCATAGACAAAGTTCAGGCTTTCACATGAAAGGATTCTGGAAAATGTGTAATTGTCATGCGTGGTGAATCTGGCAGCTTCCCATAGTTAAGGCTTCTCAGTGGATCAGAGGTGATATTAACAAGTGCCATTTTTGATATTGTATCATGAAATGTGTCCGTATTTGAGAGATCTTCCTAACTCAGTGAACCAATATTTTCCAAACAACCACTGGCACTATATTCCTGGGTAAAAGATCCATTCAAAGACCAATGTATTTTAATGTAATAGAGAATGAAAAGTTCACTGATAAGGCTTCAGATTCTATAACTCAACTAACCATTAAGAAACTACTACCTATAGTGTTTGGTGCAGTGTCAGAGTATCCTCAATTGTATGAAAAGGCTATTAAAATACCTATTCATTTTCAAAGTATTTTCTGTGTGAGGCCAGATTTTATGCAACCAAAAAATATATTGATGGTCACTAGTGAGGAGGAGGATGGGGGGGATGGGTGAAATAGGTGATGGAGTTTAAGGAGCACACTTGTGATGAGTACTGGGTGATGTATGGAATTGTTGAACCACTATATTGTATATCTGAAATTAATATAACACTGTGTGTCAGCCAACTGGGATTAAAATTAAAAACTTAATAAAAAATTTAAAAAATAAAAACACTAATATCTGGAAAAGTATATATATGTATTGCAACAGATTGCAGCATAGATATGAAAATCCAGCTATCTTCTCAGCCAAATTTGAAAAGATTTGCAGAAGTGTAAAATAATCCCATTCCCTTTGCTAAATATGTCTTGGGAAATATAGTTATGTTTTTGACAAACATGTTAACTTGTAATGGATTTATTATACTTTTGATGAAACAAGTATATATATATATATATATATATATATATATATATATATACACACACACACACACACACACACACATACATAATTTAGGTTATTCAGTTTTAATTTCAAAAATGGTAAATATTAATAGATCACAAAGTCTTTAGGATTCTTAATAATTTTTAAAAATGTGAAGGGGTCCTGTGATCAAAAAGTTTAAAGACTGCTGTGTTAGCTCTTTCTAGAAGGCAAGAGGTTTAGCTTTAAATGAAATGAGATAAGATAGTGGCAGAGGAGGGCAGGTAGTTTTTTTTTATTTGTTTAATTTTTGTGATTGGATCTTAAGGATGGAAACTGAATGCTTATATTTACTTCTTCATGGAATGCACTCAGTGGAGTAGCATTTTACAAACTGCCTGTTGAATTGCGTTCCATTAGTAGGTTGTGAAAGCAACTGAGAAAGTAGTAACCAGTATTTTTATTTTAATATGATGGAATAGAATGGAAAATACCAGAGAGTAGGGTAAGGTAAGTGTTGGTTTGTGAAACTTTTGTTTCAGTTAAATCTATGTATGTAGGAATACACATGTTTGTACTGAGTCAGTGGAAAATGTTTATCTTACTGGACGGGTTGCTGAAAAAGTGTGAAAGCCTTTGCAGTAGAGAATCTTTATCACTCTTACAAATGGTCATATTAGCCCAGCCTTGGCTTGGATTCAACCTTGTGCTGTTTTGATTCTCTACAGTGCTGGCTATCATTCCCAAAGCCATTACCTGTTTTCTTGCCCAAGGTCCTTTCTGTCTTTGTTGGCTTCTCCATCAAGACCTTAGATTATCCAGATTTGAATTACATTGCAGCTTTTCTTTTTCCTACGGTTTTCTCTCTGTCACCCTTGTCGGGTTTCCACTCAAGCTCCTGTGTAACACTCTTCAATTTAATCCTACAGATAGTGCCCGACAAACTTTCTGTTCTGGTCCAGTTCATCCAAAGCCTTGTCGCCCATGGTTTGGCTATGTCCCTCCACTCATTGCCTCTGATTTGTACTCAGGGCTAAAAGCATAAGTTGAAAAACCCCTTCTCTGGGAAAGTCATTCTTCACCTCCTTTCCTGTCACAAACCACAGACCACAATAAGCATTTAACCTTTCAACATGGTAGATTCACAATAAATACCAGCTACTTTAGTGAGGCATTTTGAGAGAATCGTTACACATTTGTTTTAACAACCGTCATAGAGATTGAATGACGTGGATTTTGTAGTTGCAAAATTATATTAATCCTAGCAGCAATTCCAGGGAATGTCAGAAGACAAGCAGAACTTAAAGTGAGAACATTTCAAGGTCTTGGTTGAAATGCAAAGGATTGCTGTCATTGTATGCAACCAAGTGAAAAATTTTCAGGGTGGTATAAATCTTTTCCCCAAATTTCCCCGAGAGGGGACTGTATTACAAAAACATTTATATTTTATTTGAAGAAAAAAATGGTGTTCATTTTTCTTTTTGGCAGTGTATATTTTTGGAAATATTATTCTGTATTGTCCTGTTCTACAAGTGTGCCTCACGAGAAGGTCCACTTTTTACCAGTGTGTAACCTTGAGTCTGTCCTTGGGTCTGTCCCTTGACTTTCCAGACCCTTATTTCCATCATCGGTACAAAGGAGTTAATAAAAATTATGTTATCTACGAATGTATGTAAAAGTAGAGTATAAGTTTTACTTTATTAGTGTATGAACTGTTCTCTTTTGCTTATTAAATAAGATCACATCTGGTGCCGAAGTATCCGCAGTGGTAGGAAGCCAGCAGCCAAACTGTGACCCAGGAGCCCAGTTACTTCTTATGTGAGAAAGTCACCCTAACTGAAAAATCAATATACATTTTCTTAAATAATACTATTTGTAGAGGGAGTGTATATTCCTTTTAAAGCATAAGCTGGTGTAATAAATTGATGATTGCTACAGCGGAGTGATGAGTACACAAGGGTCCAATGTATTCTGTTTATTTGTGTCTATTTAATTTTTTCTGCAGTAAAAACTTAAAAATTGCACATATAATGAGAATTTTAGAGCAGTCTAAGTGTATGTCACATAACATTTGGTTTCATATGACTCTACTTTCTAAGAGCACAGATTTCCTAGACAGGACATATTTATCGCCTCCATGTCTGTCGATACCTAACACCAACCGCGAAGATACAAAGATGGCCCTTTAACGGCAGAACGATGTTCATACTCCCCAAGGATACTGATCCAAAACAAGTGTCCAGGGCTGGCGAGAAGAAAAGAAGTAAGCCTGAGCCACACAAGACAAATACAGTGGGGAGAAACAATCATTTTTCCCCACTAGGGCCTGAATTCACTGCCAGTGCCCTTGTTCTGGCCTCTCCATTTGAGAATTAGTATTCAGGACCCTCAATGGTAGGTAAGTGGATTTTTGAAAAAATGAACTGATATTTATTTAATAGGAGGGTAAATGTATCCTGGAAGAAATCCTGTTAATTTTATACCCATAGCTTTTAACTGAGCAGTAAGGCATTGCTGAGTTTGAAGTGGGAAGTTGTAGGTGAGCATCTTAGATGATTGGTTGAGGGAGCGCATTTAGCTTTCTCTGGTTGATCCTGAGATAGAAGCAGGAGCAAAAATTGAGGAAGCCAATAGTCATTACCAAGGTCCTAACTCTGGGATCACTGTGATGTTGTGATTTTGGCTTCCTGGGTTGATTGAAGAGGTTGTGGGGCAGCGTTCCATTGTCGTGTGTGGTCTGGCTATTTTCTCTTTGTGTATTCAGTCTCTCAGAAGGTACTGTTCAGGATACACATACAGATGTAATTAAACCAGTATTTATCCTCAACTATTTATCCCCATTAAAAAGGGACAGAACAAATAAGAGATGTATACAGATGACTGTAATGTAATACAGAGTGTGATATAAAAGTGTAACTGAACTAATGTGCACTCGCTCCTTGGTGAGTTACAGGGGGAAAATACACCAGGAGGGTTGTCACACAAACTAATCTTTATTTGCAGCAAATAAGGAGATCATGGGGAATAATTTCCAAAGCCGTGACTCCCTGAGCAGGGGTGAGGAGGTTCTTTTTGTTTAGGGTTTTGGATGAATATTTAGAAAGGGGAACTTTGTCATCACATGTAAAGATGGGCACAAGGTTGTGCAGGCATACTTAGAAAACATGCCTATATGTGCATCGTATGATATGTTAGTGAACCTTGTGCTCCCCCTATAGTGGGGACTTTAACATTATAATGAAGCAGAGGTAACTGCTGTCCAAGGGGAAGGGACTATGGGTGTGGCCTGAGAGTCTGTATAAAATGGATGGGATCTTAGGCTTTTTATCTCAGGTGAGGTATGCAGGACTTGCTTGTTCATAGGCTGGAATCAGTTGACCTTGAGTGCAAGCTTCTGCAGAGAGAGCTAGTAGATTTGTTCGTGGGGTCTGAAAAGAAACAATAACTGATTAGGGAAAAACAGTTCTCTGAAAAACAAGCTTTAAATGTTCTGCTAGTTTTAACCTCATTAACCCTATAGGGCACAGTTTTAAAAGGGAATAGAGTCACAATAGCCACTCAGAAAATAGGGTAGTTTCACTTCAGAGTAGGTGCTTTTGGAAATAGTGTCATGTCAGGGTTTATGGGGGAAGAGGGAAGGGGAACAAATGTTGAGTTGAAAAGCATGTGTTTCATCAAGGAATTAGAATTCTCATTTTATGGGGAAGGAGATTAAGGCTCAGAGAGGTTAAATTACAGTTGATCTTTAAAAAAAAATAAATTACAGTTGATCTTTGAACAACATGGGTTAAAACTGTGTGTATCCACCTATATGCAGATTTTTTTCAGTAAATACAGGACTATAAATGTATTTTTCTGTTCCTTATGATTTTCTTAGTAACGGTTTCTTCTCACTAGCTCACTTTATTGTAAGAATCAGGATATAATATAGATAACTCACAAAATAGTGTTAATAAACAATGTTATCAGTAAGGCTTCTGGTCTGCAATAGGCTATTAGTAGTTAAGTTTGGGGGGGATCAAAAGTTATATGTGGATTTTCATCTGTGTTTAGTGGGGGTGTGGGGCAGTGTCTATAACCCACATGTTATCCAAGGGTGAACTGTACTTTCCTAAAATCGTTCAACAAATGACAGAACTGAGACTTCCACCTGGTTCTGTTGGACGAGGGTCATATATTTCTTAATTCTAGTTCCCAAAGTTGTATATCCATGAAGGTATCAAAATGTTAAGGAAGCAGATAACAGTTTTAAAATTTTATTTAATTTTTATTTTTTTCTTTAAGACAATGAAAACCAAAGGCATTGTTTTCTTTATTCTAGCTACAAAAGGTAAAGTTCACAAGCTTTTCTTGACTGGAGACTTGAAGAAATTGATGATTCTCAGTGGGGCTGTTTCAGATTATCTTGGAGTCCCTGTGGGATTTACACTTGACAAAGGGGGAAATCATTGTCAGTGGTTCAACATCACTGTGGTTTAGTGTTTCCATGCAGATTGATTCACAGCTGTGTATTGTTGGGTAGGTCCCAACCTGCTGAGCCTCTTTTCTCCTCAGTAGCGTAAAGACAAAACCATATATGGCGAAGTTTGAGCTGGACTATCCCCCACTCACCCACTCATCTGACTTGTGGTGAATATTTATACTTTGGAAAAAGTTATTGCTTGGTGTATTTGTTAAAAATACACTCATTCAGAGTTTGTTTACAATATCTGATATTTGAAGTTGTACATAATTATTAAATGTATGTTAAGTGAATTTGCCTCTTTTAAAAATTAATCCCAGTACATAAACTTTATAAGTATCTGAAAGTGTCACTGATTGAGCTGGCATCCAAGTGACAATGTTTTGTGGAGCACATGTTATCTCCACGTTATCAGGAACTTGGTAAAACTTCATGTGTAAATATGCCCCATCTTTTCTGATAGATAATTATTGGGGGGTTATCACCTTATATTTAATCATATTCAATAATACCTAATTTGCAATTGTTACGAATATGTAATTAAATGTGTGTGGGGTACTTGGCTCATATTTGGTGTACAATAAATGTCACTTTCCCCTTCTTTCATATCAAGCCGAGTTAAATGTTCTAGAACCTCCTGATACTCAATATTAATCCAGTAAGCATTATAGCTCATGAAGACGTGGTTTTGAATGTACTTTATATGTTTCTTGTTGGAGCGCCCTTAGCTATAATTCCCATTAAGTTCCTCCCTGTTTATTCAATAGACATTTGATTAGACAAACAATGAAACAATGAAGGACTAAACAAAAATAGACTGAGTATATTTTGTTAAAAGATAAAGTGAGGAATGTTAAAAATGTTAAGAATTTATCTGAGCAAAAATTGATTCCAATAGGCCATTACCAAACCAGAACTGGTTAGCAGCATTCTGGAGATGGGAGCTGGGAAAGTCTTATCTAGAGAAGATATAGAATCAAAGAAAGGAAATTGATGGGTTATAGCTTCAGGCATACTTGGCTGTTTATGATTGGTTGTCCTTAGTATTTGCCTTATTTGGAAAAGTGTAGTTGGCTGACTGTTATTGGTTGGCCTTAGTTTCAATTTCTTTTTTTTTTATTTTTTTAATGTTTATTTATTTTTGAGAGACAGAGAGAGACAGAGAATGAGTGAGGGACGGGTAGAGAGAGAGGGAGACAAAGAATCCGAAGCGGGCTCCAGTCTCTGAGCCGCCCAGAGAATGGGGGATGGGACTGAAAATTCAAAGCTTTTAATCATGGCTTGGTCTTTCGGGTCACTGGCCCCCCCACCCAGGAGCCCATCAAGAGTCATCTCATTAGAACAAAAGACGCTTTCACCTGAGAAATGCCAAGGGATTTAGGAGCTCAGTGTCAGGACCCCAGGGCAGAGATCAATATATATTTTTTCTATTATTTCACTCCTGTGCTTTAAAAACATGAACATCCCATTAACACTCACCCACCCTCCAAAAGATGCATACAAATTCCTATATATGTAACATGTGGAGTTAGTTGCTCTGTGTAGCTGAAATTACGTTTGCCCCAGCTATCTCTTTAATAGCATCTCCCCTGTGATTCCCTTCGCCTGGACTCTTTTTTTTTTTTTTTTTAAATTTTTTTTTTCAACGTTTGTTTATTTTTGGGACAGAGAGAGACAGAGCTTGAACGGGGGAGGGGCAGAGAGAGAGGGAGACACAGAATCCGAAACAGGCTCCAGGCTCCGAGCCATCAGCCCAGAGCCTGACGCGGGGCTCGAACTCACGGACCGCGAGATCGTGACCTGGCTGAATTCGGACGCCTAACCGACTGCGCCACCCAGGCGCCCCTGGACACTTTTTTCCATTCACACAACCTGTGTTACCTAGTTACACTGTGTCATATTTTACTTTCCTTCTTTGTAATGCTAGGTAATTGTCCGAAGTTAATTTCTGTTTTCCCTGCTTGACATATAGCTCTGTTGTTGCCTCGGTAATGTATGTATTACACAGCATATGATACTGTGCTTTGTAATAAGGGATGTTGGCTTAAAGGAGAAAAGCACTTTGTAATGAAAGACACATCCTGGCAAGGATTTAAACATGCATAAGGGACACTGAGATCTTTCCCAGCCTTTTAGGTGAATTTATGCTTTTAGCATTTATATCTGTTTTCTCAGTATTTTCTGGCTACACTTCAGCCACATTCACTGGAAGAAACAATGCATTTAGGAACTGAATAAGTTAGTAGATATGAATGAAAAATGGAATAATATCATTACAAATTGTATATACACATCCAATCAATCTTATTACATTTCCTTACGAATATGGCTTAGTTTTTAGTATTTTGTGGTGCTACACATGCACATAACATGCAAGGAAGCACTTTACAGATTATAGGGTTAGACAGTTTTCCCCATGTAACAGCATCATAATGTGGCTTCTTGTTGCATGCAAGTGCACATATTGCAGGTCACGTTAGATCCAGGAGACATAATAGTTGTAAACGTCACACAGCTTACAGAATCTGGAGGGGAAGTATTGTTGATATAAGGACTAGTCCTTCAAACCAGTATTGCAAATGATTACATTCCATAATTTTGTTAGACACATGGACATATAAATAATATAATAATTATTGTAACATTACAGTTGAACTATTTTGGGGGTGGTACGTGTGCCTCTGACAATAGCCAAATACACTTAGGTTTTCAGATCAGGATTTCTGGCTGGTGCTGTGGAACAGCTGCAAGCCAGCCATAGTTGCTGAGTCTATGTGACCTTCTCAAGTCCAAAGTTTAAGATAATAGATACAGGTTGTCTCGCAGTAAGTAAGGCACATTCCTTTGTTTGTTTTGTCTTTTCAGTTTATCATGAAATCTTTGAGAACTTTTGTCGGGAAGAAGGCAACCAAGAGTTCTGATGTCCTTGGTATGGAGAAAACAAAATCACGGGGGATATAAAAGAAAGTTATTGGGCTAGAAGTTATCCATCCAGTTGTCTGGGCTTAGACCTACTTTGCTTAGGGATTTTGGGTAAACAAATCCACAATGCATCCTAATTTCCCTCTCTAGAGTACAAGAGAATGAATGAGCAGTTGCACTAAGCCTGTATGGAGAGCGCTCTTTCATAGGTGGATCAGCAAGGAGGTTGTTTTGCCTGATCCCCATTCCCAGCCTTGCACATGTAAAAGATGAACCAGAAAATTTACATTGAGTTTTCTCTTCTTTAGAGCTAACTGTTCAGTGGGTTTGGAAGATCAATATGCCTGTTCAAATGCTTCTGAAAAATAAAGTCCATTTTAACTTTGTAGTGCCTTGAATTGGCAGCACTTAGCAAAGAGACAGTTAAAGGGGAAATGTTTTTCCTTTTGCCTTTCTACAATTTACTCATCGATCTCAAAAGAATTCTAGAAAATTGAAATTTGAAAATCAATGTATGAAATAAGTAAACCAAGGAATGTCACACAGAGGAAAAGGTCAAGCTCAGCAGGAGCAAAAACCAATTTAAAACCTTAAAAAGCATGAAACCTAAGGCAAATGGCCAAATCACTACACATATATTTATTTTTAGTATGTGCATCTGAAGTAGATGATCATGGCAATCATGATGGCCGTGATTATGCTTTTGTCCTTCTAAAGTGCTTTTGCCTTGCATTCAGGTTATAATCCCTTAAAAAATGTTTTTGAATGAGAGTCACAGGCAGGGTATTAATTCTTAGACTAAGCAGCCTGGATGAACCTCTGCTAACACTAATCATGTACAGGTATCCTTGCTTTTAGAAAGTTCTCTTTATGCCACTTTGCTTTTATGAAAGAGATATTTTAGTACCTGTTTTTACTAACCAAAATACATCCAAAGATGATTTTCATTTCTACGAAAAAAGGCCCAAACTGGAATATTAAGCATCCTTTCTGCAGCAAGCCCTTAATAGAGGCAGTGCTTACCCCAGTCAGTGAGCGTGGTGCTGGCTAGTGCCTTCCCCAGGAACTACATTCAGTGTTTCAGCATCATGCCACCAGAGCTTTGAATTCTGTCCGTGACCATCTGTGCTTTATCTCCACTTATTTTGTGTAGCTGTTGGCAAAATGTGACCTAAGGTATCAGAAAAGCCTAGGAGACTTATTTTGGGGGTCTGGGAATGTCCAGAAAACTTTCCAAATAAATTAGTGGTAATGGCTTCTTCACCTTAAGCCATTATGGCTTATGAGAGGTTTCATGGGAACGTTGCTTTTTCATAACGGGGGGAAACCTACATGTTGTGGGGGTGACCGAAGGTCATCTTTTTGATCACTTCTGGCAAAACTACACAAAAATTGTCCCAGAGACATCTCTGAGCCCCCATTTTAGAAAAGAATTTATCATAAAGTAAGTTACTTAAGTAATATATCTTGGTATCACGTCATTGAAAATACGGGTCTTCAGCCCTTATGCCTACACTTAATCCAAATCCCTTGCTTCCTCTCAGGGGAAGCAGAGCACAGCTATTGCTTCTGGTTCCAAAAATAGCACTCCATGCGCTGACAGGTTTTGTCCAGAGCAGCACTCTCAACCTGGATTTTCTGAGAATATTAAGCCCTAATTGCCTGAGGGAGCCATTGTATGTGATAAATTAACCTCTCTCCTATGCATTTGGAATGCTGCTAGTCCTCTACCAACCTTGAGAGAATTGAGAAAATAATTATTCATATTCTGAAGGGCTTAATTCTCTTACAGAACCCTCACTGAGAAAGAAGGCTGTGTAGGGCATGACTTCTTTTGGCATTATTGTTTGCATTTTTATAACAGAAGCGTCTAACTCAGGTGAACCTGTACATCAATGAAACCACTGGGAAAGCATCCTTTCATTATCCTTAGAAAGGACCTCATACCTTTGGCTTCTGAGCCCTGGCAAGAAGTTTCAGATTCTAGATTCCCAAGAAGGCATATGGGCAAAGAGCTGCCTGGCTGTTCAAGGTTGGGAAATGGTACATTCCACGGTGAACACAGATGCCTTGTCTCTCCAACTTAGAAAGTTTGTCATGTTTTCCCACCATGATCAATGCTGCAAGAACATGTATCTTTTATATTTCCTCACTCAGTGTGCTATCCTTTCTGGTCTTGACCCTCTTGATTAGTATCTGTATCCGAAGTCTCCCTGACAGTGCTTGGACTCTGAGAACTTCATCGCACATTTATAGCTCTTACCAGGCTAAGGGTACAGAAAGGACAAAAAACAATGAGTATAAGATGGATCAAAGGTCAAGCTTCTTGTTATTTTTACTACTTCTTACTTTACCATGGAATGCTTGGTCTTCTGAAATCAGAATTCAGTTCGACTTCTGCACTTAAGAAGACCCTGGTACATGTGCTCAGTGACTTAAGGATAGTATTCATAATAATACTTGATAGTTTTTATAACTATGTATCTTATACATATATGTCACTTGCTCCTCATTGAACATGAGAAATAGAATTATTTCTATTAGA
Organism: Acinonyx jubatus; assembly: GCF_027475565.1. Lineage (NCBI taxonomy): Eukaryota > Metazoa > Chordata > Mammalia > Carnivora > Felidae > Acinonyx > Acinonyx jubatus. The sequence goes on along the minus strand of NC_069395.1, from coordinate 59,974,415 downwards.
ATTAATAGAATTAATAGAATTAATTCTATTAGAATTAATAGAAATTATTATTAGAAATTATTAATTTATTAATAATATTAATAGAAATAATAATATTATTAATAGAAATAATATTTCTATTAAATTACTAATAGAAATTTCTAATAGAATTAATAGAATTATTAGTAGAATTATCTCCATTTAATGGATAAAGATACAAACGTTTAAAATGGGAGGCTTCCCCAAGATGAGTGAACTAACATGCCTCCCACCTGAATCTTTAACTTAGCCTCATTTCACATTTGGACTGGACTACATAGCATCCTCCTTCCATTATCTCCAGACACTCGGCTAACTCTGGAGCTTTACTGTTCAAATTAATTGTACAGTCTTGCCTCACTTCTTGCCTCCTGTGTTTGATCCTACTGTCCCCAACATCATTCCACATCATGCCAAGTGTCATTATGGAAATTGTGTAATGACAAGAGACCTTGAAAGAAGAATTTTCATGTCTTTCTCTGAGAATCTCTGTAGATTCTTACAGAACAAATAATGAATGTGTGGTAATATCTTTAATGGAATGATGAAACATGGCATCCATATTTCTGTCTTTACTTTTATTTGGTTGATTTCTAACTGTTACCCGCCCCCCATCCCCTGGCTAAAAATACTATGTAAGCTTAATGATATGAGAACTCCTTAATGAGGCTGAGAGCAAGAAAGGAGGGGATGAAATAAAGTCAGGTTTTTGTTGTCTTTCTTGTTATTTAAGCATGAATGTTCAACTTCATTATGTCATATTAATGACATTTTTGTTCACAAATACTGGATACTTATTGAATTTGTGGAAGGGTGGACTTCACTGCATTTTATAGTTTGTAGATAACTGTGTTGAAACTGAATTACAGGTTAAATAATTTATATTTTAATGTAAAAGCTAAAATGAATCTGATGTCTCCTGATTTAAATTCCATCTTCCCTTCATAGCCATTCCTATCTCTTTTATGCTCATGAATTCTTATGAATTTGTATTCGTTGAAACCTTTTTGAAGACATTCAGATTTTCTGTAATCAAGTGAAGACTTCAATGACTCTGATAATTTTGACATAATTTTTTTATCTAAGAGCTCAGGAATATATCACAGGTGATACTCACCCCTTTAGGCAGTAGGTGTGAATGTTCTTAAACTATAATAAAAGATTTTAACATAATGATCCTGGAGAACAGAGGTACCTAGAAAACAGTGCTGAGTGAATTTCTCCTGAGGGATGAGTCTGAGGAGAAAGGTGAAGGACAAAGTCATTAATAGAAGCATCATTTGTTTTAACAGTTCCCATGCATGAAATTTGCAACTTTGTAGGGGGTTTACAGAACAGTGGGGCTGTTCTAGGCCTTCAGCAAATGTGGCATTTTCTGAGTCACAAAACACCATGATGAGAGCTTTCTTTCTGCCGCTGGGTTGATCTCTTGATCTCAGTCGCTTTATGTAGATGGCTAAGATGCTGTCCGTCCATTGTATAAGATTGTTCTTAATCTTGGATGGAGGATGGATAAGGTAGTAAGCATAAATTTCTGTTCTGCCAAGTGTGAAGGTTTTGGAGGAAGGGATAGAGTTTATTTCACAGGCTCCTGGAAATGGGTCTGTGGTGCTGAATGGCCAGCAATAGACCAGGATTTCTTTATCATTTAGGGCTGGCAATACCAAGGGAGGTACTCTATGCAGAACTTTGTGAAAGGGTGGGCCTCCTTATTAGGGGAAGGGGATAACACAGGATCAGAATTTATAATTTATGTACCATGAGTATGATAGACAAGGTCTTAGTCACTAAAGTCTTGAATTTTAAGATGAAGGTGCATCTTTTAAACTTGGGAAAGTCCAATATTAGTTAAAAAATTAAATAATACCTATGACTTCAGGTAACAGAATGTATTACCCAAGGAGCCACAAAACTTAAATGGGTTCGGAAGGTGTTGGATGAATTTATGAACAATGAAGACATACATGGTTCTAAAGAGAAGCTAAGGTTTGATCAAAGAACTGAAACACTAGCATAATTCCAAAGCTATTGCTGAGCTCTTGTACTCTGTGACAGTACTTTGAGGCCCTTTCCATTAGTGAGACTGTGTTAAAATGGCAAGCTCAGTCAAGAGCCTCCTGACATCTCTTATTGGTCCTTCCTCCTAATGTCAGAGGATTAGTAAATACAGGGTATATTCTGCATTCTCTTCCTTTTTCTCTCACCCAAGGCAATGGCTGTCTTTAGATCATTTGTTTCCTAAGTATTCACTGAGAAGTTATTTTAAGAGAATGACGGGTCTGTCTTTGCTAAATCCTGGAGGCTGAGGAATTTCAAGCTAATTCCAGAAACTAGGAAAAGAGCTCATTCAGAATCAGGTATCTGCATCAAGGAGAAAGTTAGCAAGAAAGATTTCTCACTTATCAGGATTTCTCCGGTCTCCTGAGTGAGGGCTGATGATAAGACTATTGATTCTGTCTACCAGGGTGATAATGAGGTGTGACTAATTTAAAAAGAGTGTAAACAGTTTAGTCCATTAGCACTGAATTTAAAAGGCAGAGAAAAGAATAATTTCTAGATAGACCGGTCTAGTTGCTGAAGACCACTAGTGTTGCACAGAATGTTTACATACAGTATATTACAGCACATAACTGGGGACATTTGACCCCAAAATGTGTGATGATAGATGTTTGAATAGTTTATACTATAAGATTTTAATCTTATTATTTGAGCATTCTCAATCCAAATTTTTAATGAAAAAAATTATAAAGGTAATATATAAACAAGGTGCGTGGTTAAAAGACAAACAAGCCTACAGACAGCACAGAAATATGTAAAGTGAAAAACAGAGGATCTCCACCACCAATTCCTTATGGTCTCTGCCCCCAAATACATAATGGGGGCTCACCATCAAAATATTTGTAATCTAAAAGGAATGAGGGGCACTTGGGTAGCTGAGTCGGTTAAGCATCTCTGACTCTTGATTCTTGATCTTAGCTCAGGTCTTGATCTTAAGGTCATGAGTTCAAGCCCTGCGTTGGGCTCTGTCCTGGGCATGAAGCCTACTTAAAAACAAAAACAAAACAAAAACTTAGGGAGGTGCCTGGGCATCTTAGTCAGTTGAGTGTCTGACTCTTGATTCCGGCTTAGGTCATGATCTCACAGTTCATGAGTTCAAGCTCCACACTGGACTCTGCAGTGCTGAGCCTGCTTGAGATTTTCTCTCTCTTTCTCTCTCTGCTCCTCCCCTGCTCTATCTCTCTGTCTCTCTCTCAAAAATAAATAAACATTAAACAATTTTAAAATCTTAAAAAATAAAAGAAATGATAAATAGGTAAAGAATCAACTTATACGTAAGTCATTTAAAGTAAGGTGGGCATAAATAAAAAAATAAAGTTATAATAAAGTTATCTATGAGTTCCAAAGGAGCTATGATTGTATTCAGTTGGGATGAGGGAGGCAGGGGAAAGGATTAGGGAAGATTTCAGTAAGAAAATTAATGTCAAAATTATCTTAAAAGTATAATAGAATTTCCCCCAGAGAAGGTAGAAAAAGGAAGGACACAGCTGGAGAGGGAATGGTGTGAGAAAATGTGAAGCAATGAGCCATAGCTGGGCATTTGTAGAGCATGAGGTGTTGTGAGGAGAGTGGGAATTTTCAAGGCTGGAATAATTGTTTTGGACCTTACTGTGGATAAATTTGAATTGTTATTTAACTTACAGAGAGTTTATGAGGTCGTCAGGTCAATCAAAAATTGACATAAAGGGTGACATATTCAACTTGCTCCCAAGTTAATTTGTCTGTTGAGTGGACTAAGATAGGTGCCAACAGGTGTCTATTGCACAGAGAATATCAAACAGGCTACCCGTGAAGTAAATGATGACACAGTGGACATGGGTTTGAGAATCACTGTAGCCTTCAGAGAGGTGGGCAGAGCTGGATGAGGTGGCAGAAGGATTCTTGTACAGGTCACCATTGTAAGCAAGAGCCTTGCTCATTCTCCTCTTGAAGCCAGGATGAGCAATTGATTTAGGATTCACATGTTCTGCATCCTCCATCTCTTTCCATTGCTTTATCCTGGCTACCCTGTAGGCTCAGCTCAGTCTTATCTTTTTCATGAAACCTTTCCCAATATTTCAGGAGACACTGGCAACTCTCCTACTTGAACTCTGACTGCAGTAACAAGTAGCCATTAGCCTCCTTTTGAGAGTTAAACAAATGGCCCCTCAGAGGAACAACAACAACAAAATAATCTGAAAACGTAAGTTATTCTGTCATAGATATGTAATATTCTTGGGTTTTTTGTTTTGGTTTGGTTTGGTTTGTGTGTGTGTGTGTGTGTGTGTGTGTGTGTGTGTGTGTTTTAACTCATGGGCAAATACTACCATGACCACATATTACATGTAAATTAGCCAAGGAGCTTCTTTCTCTCTTATGGCTGTGAAAACTACTTCTGTTGAGTTGCTTGCCTGCCCCATGGTTCTTCTCTTTTTGCCTTTTTGTCTTTCTTTGGTGCTGTATCATTATTCAGCAGGTCTCTCTCTCTTTCCCCTAGACTGCTTCCCTTACATTTCTTTTTCCTACCATACTACTCTATCCCTCTGTTTTCAGTAGGTTTTTCCTATTGAATAAAGCTATAGTGAACACTGTTGTTTTTTTCTGCCAGCACCCCTTCCAAACTCAACCACCCAACAAAACATAGTTTTGGCCCCAATTTCAGGTATGGGAATGAGAGGGAGAAGAGATTTCTCCTTGGGTTTCTGGACTACAAGCTATAAAACTCAGAAGGTAGGGGCACCATGTTGCCTGCTCTATCCATTGGAGAACGAGGAGAAGCTTCTGAACGGTGGAGAAAAGTGAAGCAGACATGAAAGGGGCCAAGATGAAAGGCAGAGACAATGTTCTGCCTGAGACCCACTCACATTTTGATCTTTGAGTTACATAAAATATCCCACAATGCTTACAACACATTTCCTTGTTTGTGACAATTTAAGTCAGAATTCTATCACTTGTAACCCGAGTAATCCTAACAAATCTCATGAGCATAGTTGTTTGTTTGTTTGTTTGTTTGTTTATTATATTCCTTAACATAGATGAGAGAATTGCTTTATTTAAAAACAAATGAGAATAACATCCATAAACTGGAAGAAATCTTTCTCTACTGTAAAATCATAGAAACATAAAATCTCTACCTTCTTAGAATTAGTTATTGCTCTTGAAAAAATAAATCTACACTCAAGATGAACTAGAACAGGTTTACATGTAACTAGATTTTATAAATGTGTTTTTTAGTCATAATTTATTCATGAAAATGGTAGCTTTTTCATGTGAAAGAGCAATTAATTCTGGGTTGAGAAACTGACTGCCATCACTGTAACATGCAGGAAAATCATACCAATTAGAAGGCACTTTAACTGAATTATTGTAGCAGAAAACAGTTTGGGTTGCAAATTTTAATCTCATTATTCTTATTTAACCTTCATTAGAGGCGGACTCTGCTTTCTCGCTGTCACCACTGAATTCAGAAGTGCAAATCATATTCTTCTTTAGCAAGGCTTCTTGAAGGGAAAAGAATTATAGGCAGATTTAAGTTATATAATACCTGCCACCACTAAATTCTAAGGTATCCAAGAAGCACCTGTGTAATTGTTTCTTTCATAGCTAGCACTTGAAATGATGGCCACACACAATGATTTGAAAGCATGTGCACGTAGGAAAAAATCCATTCAATATGCCCTTTCAGGCTCTCATTTATATTTCCAAATGTCTGTGCTTAATGGCGAATTACAATAAGAAGTTGGGAAACTTCCTTTTTGAGATTTTGATTGACTCATTTCTCTTTTAGAACTACGGAGAACAAAATGTTTTCTCTTTGTTTCATACAAATGTTTCGCCTACAATCAGGGTGTCTCTGTACAACTATTGGCTTCATGAAATCAGTAGTACTGATATTATGATAAAGTTCTGGCAAATATAGCTGCAAGTAAATCTAATTAAACTCCCATCATTGTTTAGAACATTAGGGAACAAGAAAGGTTTCAAGGCAGTGATTTGGTTTTCATAGGTACGTGGGAGTCCCCCGTCTGACGGGCCCCTCTTGAATAATTAGTAAAGCTCCTCAAAGATGTACCTGCATAATCTGCTCTCTCTTTCATTCCACCAAGTGTGAGGGCGGGCACTGTTTAACCTGAGCAGTATTTGAAATACATCACAAGCATTGAAGTGACATCTAAACTATTCCAAAGGAAAGGCTAATTATGAATTCCCGGAGAAAGAGCAGTGTGTTGGAGTTCAGTAGCGCCTTTCATCTCAAGAGCTTACACGTACATGACAGTGAACTTGAGTGTCACACCGACAAGTAGGAAAACAGCCTCATCAACAGCCACTGATTTACCCTCATGTTTTGAAGGAAGGAATTCCTCTAATAAACAAGCTGAAGAACCCCTGCATGAAATAGAACAGAAATAACATTTTAGCTTATTGCACATTGAACTCTTCTGTTCTAATATTTCTGACCCAGGCTAGTTTTTCACCAAATGTCAGATAAAAGGAAAAGATAAATAAAACATTTTCAAAATCTCAAAGTAAAATCTTAAAATGATTTAACTTGCACTTTTACTCTAGGTCTCAGAAAAATCAAACATGTGCTATAAACAAAAATTCAGTGCTTCCCCCTGCCCCACCTTGTGGGCCATATACTTTACATATTAACAATACAAAAATGAGTAAGGTGAGATTTCTTTTTTTGGAAGTTCACATCTGAGGGAGAACAGGGAGATGTAAGATAGTAATTAAAATGTGAAGCACTCTGTAATAGAGGTCTAAAACTTTTTTGAACAAATTGAACCGTGGATATTCTCAAAACTACTTTGCAAGAGATAATTTTTACTCTTTAACAAATAGAGAATTAGTTCGGGTCGAAAAAAAGATTACTTTTGCAAAGAGTACTCAATCTCAATTCAATTTTTTTTTCTATTTTTTACTTTAGAGAGAAAGAGAGAGAGAGAGAGCACAATCAAAGGAGAGGGGCAGAGGGAGAGAGAGAGAGAGTATCCCAGGCATGATCCCTGCTAGGTGCTGAGCCTGGTGCGGGGCTCAATCTCATGACCCTGGGATGATGACCTGAGCCAAAATCAAGGGTCAGACGCTCAACCAACTGAGAAACCCGGGTGCCCTGTAATTCAGTCTTTTGACCCTCTAAATTTCAAGAGGCAAATTCATCAAGAAAATATGAGAGCAGGGACATTTTCATTTTGTCAAAAAAGAATGTAATTCATTCCCCCCTTTCTTCTAAATATTATTTTTCATAGTTTACTTAGTCCTTGCTTATATGCAAAAATATTCTTCCTGACATTTCTTCTAATCAAATCTGTCTTTTGAGGGGCAACACGAACCCAGTCTTCTATTAGAAATCCAAGAGAGAGCTTATCCATAGGTACCTCTGTCTACTTCGTGATTGGTAGTTGGATAAGTAGTTGGCATTTGACCACAGCTGTCTTTGCCAGCCCGATTGTCAAAGAAAGAGAGAAGGCCTGTGGCTTCCTAGTATAATGATGAGAGAAGAAATTTATGTTGATGAGGATGATGATGAGGAGGAGGATAGCAGTATTATGGGTACACATTTAATTAGCATTGATTCATCAATCCTCACCCCTGATAAGAAGTATATACTATTAGTATTATCTCCATTTTACAGATGAGAAAACTGAGTTTCAGAGTTGTAAAGGAAGTTAACCTGTTCATACAATTTGCAGGTAGCACAGCCAGGATTCAAACAAATTTGGCCTCAGTTCATGCTCTTAATCCCTTTGCTATATGCATTGAAATTAAAATGTGCTGACAGTTGGAAGCAATTTGTAAAAGTTCCTGATCAATTTAATGGGTTCATCTATTTGTCTCTGACAGGGAACAGGCTCTTTTTTTTTTTTTTTTTTTTTTTAAGTTTATTTTGAGAGAGGGTGAGAGAGAGTAAGCAGGGGAGGGGCGGGGCAGAGAGAAGGGGAAAGAGAATATCCCAAGCAAGCTCCGCACTAATGGTGGGGCTCAAACTCACTAACCATTGAGATCTCAACCTGAGCCAAAACCAAGAGTCAGATGCTTAACTGACTGAGCCCGAGCCACCCAGACACCCCAGAAACTGGCTCTTTAACTTAAGTGAGGAAACTTACCCAGTTCTGAAAAGTGATGATTATTTCCAGACTTCAGTGATTTTGTAGCTGGAAGAAATCTTACAGATCACATGCCTCTAACTTCTTGTTTGAAGGGTGAAGGAAATAAGACTCAGAGAGAGCCTCAGTGACCAGGCATGCCCAGTGACCAGGCATGCTCAGTGTTCTGTCATCCCATGCTGAAATTTTCCTCACCCTAGGGCTTGAGAGTGAACACAGTCTAACCCTTCACAGCTCAATGGCACACTGATGAAGATGACAGATGACAGACTGATTGATCAATAGATGGGTGTATGTGTATATATCTTCTTTTGGAATGTTGGAGCTATCTGAGAGCTATCTGAGTCTTTTGACCTTAAATTTATTTTTTTTATTTTTAAATTTTTTTTCAACGTTTTTTAATTTATTTTTGGGACAGAGAGAGACAGAGCATGAACGGGGGAGGGGCAGAGAGAGAGGGAGACACAGAATCCGAAACAGGCTCCAGGCTCTGAGCCATCAGCCCAGAGCCCGACGCGGGGCTCGAACTCACGGACCACGAGATCGTGACCTGGCTGAAGTCGGACGCTTAACCCACTGCGCCACCCAGGCGCCCCTTGACCTTAAATTTAAATCGTCCCACAGAGGTTTAGTATTTATTGGAGTTACTTTATATATTCTCTTGTCCCTCTTGCTACCTAGCTTTCTCCATTAGTTTCTCTGCTTTTAACATTCTGTTTTTCACCGAAGTTGCCACTGCAAATGGTGGGAAAGCAGATAATCAAGTGTGTTAAAACCATGCTTAATATAAAAATAAATACACTCCAAGTGAATGCTTAAGGAAACTTTATTAAGTAAGATGGATATGTTTTTTTACATGTGGCTTCTGGGACTGATGTTACCTTTTAGAAACCAGATTGTTTTTGTTTTTGTTTTTGTTCTGTGTTTGATTTGTTCTTTGTTCCTTCTAGGTCATGGTAAATAATCTTCATGGATAAATAATATCTGAATAAAGATAAGAACAACTGAATACCTTTTGATGATCACATTTTCAGTCTAGAACACGCATCCTCTTTTTACGTGGAGTTTAATTTTTTTTTCTATCGTGGAAATTATGGCTCAGAAAAAAATTGAAACTTTCAAAATAAAACCACAGAGCTCACTTTCAATTCCCAGATTCCTAATCTCATTCCTTTGGGATCCAGTGAACTGAGAGGCGGTGCGACTTTGCAGAGAAAACACCTCTACTCATAGCAATGAACCTTAATTCATCCCCCACCAGAGCTGATTGTTGCCACATCCTGGGGTGTTGGAGGTACTAATGGGTGTCAGAAGTTTCCACATCTGTCTAATCTGACCTACTTTAAACCATTAAACTGATAATCCAAGGGTTTACAGGCTGCCACTATACATCGCAGAACAGCTTATTTTCCATTCCTGGACACTGTCAGGTGAACAAAGGGCAAACAGTAACAAAACAAAAAGTCATAAAAGTATAACTATTTTCAGTTTTCTATAGTTAGATGAAATGTGTTCGTTATGTGAAACGATTTAGCTGTTGTTAGGGTCTCTGGAGGGCCGATTATAACACCTTCATTTTCCGAATTCCGAACCAGTTGAGAACCACAACTAAAGTGTAAGGCAGAAAGAAGTCACAGCATCAGCTGCGTTGCAGGTACAGCTATTATTGAAGAATGTTCATGCACACATAAACTTTAATCCTGAAACCCAGTCCTCATCAGTCGTACTCGCTCACTCGGGCAGGTCTCTCACACAGCAGAGTTAGATGTGGGCTTCCCAATGGAAGGAGGATGGGCCCACAACCAATTGCTCATTTCCCAGTTCTTCCACCTGATCAGTCAGCCCAGGCCTAGAGTGGCAGGTGTGAGGGGCAGAAAGGTGTAGGGGACTGAGGCAGTGGTGCTCCCTCTGAAGAAAAACAAAAAACAAACCAAAACATGGGGAGTGGAGAATAAACATCCCTCAGCATTGGGGGTACGTGTGGATATTTGAAGTCCAAGCTTTATTATCTGTGTATGGTGCTTTATGTATGTTGTATCATTTAACCTTAAAATCATTACCCCGGCCCAGCCCCAACCCCACCCTATGAACACTGTAAAGGAGTAATTATAAATATTATTATCACCACTTACAGGTGACAAAGCAGCCTTAGAGAGGTTGCTTACTTAGCTCAAAGCAACATGGATGGTCATAAGAAGAGCTGAGTCAGAAACCCATTCTTCCCACTTCTCCAGTTTCTGGTGAACAGTTTCTCATGTTGATAAGTGTGAAAAATACTCATCTAGGCAAATAAAATTTCTTATTTGAAAACCATTCTGAAGCTGTGTTGGTGAGAATTTGGCAATTCACTGTTATAGGGTTTAGACTGTGATTTTTGTTAACTTTTTATTTTGGAATGATTTCAAGCTTTTAAAATTAAAACTTTAAATATTTCTGTTTAAATAATTAAAATAAATTGTTTTAATGTTCATTTCTTTTTGAGAGAGAGACAGAGAGAGACAGAGCATGAGTGGGGGAGGGGAAGAGAGAGAAGGAGACACAGAATCTGAAGCAGGCTCCAGGCTTGGAGCTGTCACGGCACAGAATCGGATGCGGGGCTCGAACCCACGAACTGTGAGATCATGACCTGAGCTAAAGTCAGACACTCAACTTACTGAGCCACCTAGGCGCCCCTAAATAATTTTACACAGAAAAGATGCAAAAATAGTTCTGAGAATTCCCAGATGGGCTTTACTCAGCTTCTGCTAATATAAACATCTCATAGAATTCTAGTAAAATTACCAAAAACAGGAGATTGATATTGGTACACTATTAACCAAACCACAAACCTTACTCCGATTTTACCACTGTTTTCAGTATTGACTGTGACTTTTTTTTGAGGACAGCAACTGTATTACATTCATTTTCATTTCCACGGTGCCCATCGGTAAGTCTGATTTAGAGTTGGTGATCCCAGCTGTTTGTGGAACGAGTCCGTGAATGACTGGATGTTGACCTCCATGACACCACTTCTGTGTGTTTGTGCGTATATGCGTGCCACAGGTTTAGAGACACACAGCGGTAATGATTTGCATGAATGTTATTCAGAACTAAATTCCACATCAGGCTTTGTAAAGCATAGTTCTTTAAAACCGTGAAAACTTCTCAAAAGCAGGAGATAGTGTACTAATCAGACTGAAACATAGATACGGTGGAAATGGGCCGAGAGCTACAGTGCTGTGTGCATCTGATCATGCGGGTACGAATCACCCTTGAGTAAATGCCTGGGCAAGAGAAGCCTCAGTTGCTGGCAGTTGGTCCTGCTTTTCAGGGTGGGTTAAAGTTCACAATAAACCAAATCATAGAAAGTCTCTTGCTTGAAGAGGAAATCCACACAGACACTTTTAAGGTTTCTCTTTTCTTTTGCACTGAGTTCCATAGAGAAAACATTAACGAAGGGAGAATTTTGCTATTACAGTGGTTTCTGACAGCTTCAAAAATAAACACTCTTTTATGTCGACCTTTATAACCAAAGAATGTGAAACCAGGAGAGAGAGGTGCTATTCAAAGCACAGAATTCCTTTTAGTGGCTTAATGGAGTTTAAAGTGGCCACTTTGCTTACTGTTTTCTCCATCGTCTTTTAACCAAAATAAAATATCAATATGATGAAGTGTAGAAAGGCAAGAATGTGGTATTATACTCAGTTGGGGAAAACTGGTGTAATTGTTACAAGAACTGATTTTTCTAAAAAGTTCAACTTTTAAAGGGTTTTAATTATTTTGTTACAGATGGAAGACGTCATAGCACGCATGCAAGATGAAAAAAACGGAATTCCTATTCGTACCGTCAAAAGCTTTCTTTCCAAGATACCTAGTGTCTTCTCTGGTAAGTGTGTATTTGGCACAGCACTCTTTTCTCCAGCACCTTTGACATGACTAAAAACAATTGTAGCCACTGAGAATGGAAACTCTCAAACTCATGTATTCACCAACTCCTTATAAAATACTCATGCCAACATCACGTTGGATCCTTGGAGTGACAGTAAAACAAATCCAAAAGACAAAAAAGAAAACAAGTAAAAATCGTGACTTTAATTGACTCTGGGTCAGTTGCAAAGACATAATGAACAAATGTGAAATGACAGAAGATGATATTAAAGATGATATGAAACAATATGGTATAGCTTATATATAGGGATTGAGAGCATGAAAAAATCAATGAGGAGTCAGGAGTCAGGAAGGGTTTCCTGGACAGCAGAGGCGAGCTGAGTTGGAAAAGTGAGGAGTCCTGTCAGCCTCAAGCCCCCCAGCTGTGTGTGCAGAACTGGGGGTGACCAGGGTGAGGATGTGTAGAGGGAGCAATGTGTGGAGGGGCTGTAGAGAGGGAGCAGGCAGACTTGGGTCAGAGGATGAGGGTCTTGGAAGCCCATCCAATGAATCTAACTGTGACGTGTGGAGAATATGGAGACACACTTTAGACTCTCACAGAGCACGTAGGTGCTCAGGGTGAATTGGTGTTCCGTGGGGGCTGCCTGTCACTATGGTAGGTCTAAGGCCTGTGTAGGAATAGTTTGGGTGCCAACATTCTGATATCCAGGAAGTGAAGGCATAGAGAGGATGCCTTCATTCAACATGAGGATTCAACATGAGGATCTGTTGAATAACTGGGAATATAAGCTTTAGGGGATATGACCCAGTGGTGTTGGTTTTGTTTTTCACTTGGGTGGCTGTGAGACAGAGGACTCGTTAACAGAAATAGGCAGACCCCACAGGTCTGATTAAAAGGGACTAGAAAAAAGCCTAGAGACATGGATAGGAGTAAGTTAGAAATCTATGCTCTGGCTCCACGAGAATGAGGCTGTGCGTGAGCTGTGGGGCTTGGGCATGCTGGGCCTGGGCAAGCACAGCTTGGAGAGGAGGCAGAATCAGACAGGCCAGAGCCTCCACAGTGAGTCAGTAGGCTGAGGAGGCTGGTGCAGAGCATGTGGAGGAAGGGTGTTGATGGGGCTCCTGAACAAGAGTTGTGTGGTGCTTCGTCGTGAACAAGTGTCGAAAGAAGAGCAATGGTTTTCAGCCTTGGTAAGAGGGTAGTAATTACCAGACTGCAGATAGGTAGGCCTACGTGTTTGTGTCTAGTGGCTGAATTTTCTCTGATGGAAAGGGAGAGAGAACAGGGACCAGACAAAAGCTGCAATAGAATGGGGGCGCCTGGGTGGCTCAGTCGTTGAGTGTCTGACTTTGGCTCAGGTCATGATCTCACAGTTTGTGAGATCTAGCCTGGGAAGGGCTCTGTGCTGACAGCTCAGAGCCTGGTGCCTGCTTCAGATTCTGTGTCTCCCTCTCTCTCTGCCCACCCCCCCCCCCCCATGCTCTGTGTCTCTCTCTCTCTCTTTCAAAAATAAACATTTTTTAAAAAGCTGCAATAGAATGAAATTTGCTCTCACAAAATATGCCCCCTTTTTTCTTGTTATTTCCTTTCATACCCACTTTGTTCCAGTTCCTTGTTCTTTGACAATAGCCTATATTGTCTAACATCTGGGACTGTACTCCATCTCTTCCCTTCTTACCATCTCACTTCCCCACTTCTGGGTCCTTCTGACTGCAGAATTTTGTCCATTCTTCAACTGCTAGTTCAGAGAGCTCTTTGGAGAAAACCATCCTGAGCTTTCATTATCTGTGCTCTCAAAAAAAAAAAAAAAACAACAAAAACAAAAACTTGTCTTTTTGCTTCTCTAATAGCAGTTATTATGCTCTACTTTGTCTTATAAGGTTTTTTGGTTTTTTTGTTTGTTTGTTTTTGGGTTTTTTTGTTTGTTTTGTTTTAGTTTTTTTTGTTTTTCTGTTTTTTTTTTTTTTTTCATGTGTCCTATATCCCCTAGGAAATATTTAACTTGCAGTCAGGAACTTAAAGTTAACTTTACATCCAAATGCAAATACGAAAATTACTCATGTTTTGATGACCTATGAGAGAATTTGCCTCCTTAAATACTCTAATACGAGGGTTACAACCCAAAATGCAGTTAGATTCTAGGCAGATAAATGCTCTAAGTTACCTACCCATCTGCCCTGGGAACTGTGGTCAAGTCAACAGGGCATGGCCTATGTAAAGGCACTGCGGTCGAGGAATTCTTAATGACAATATCCATAAATGAAAATGGCTGAACAAGAAAAGTTTAGCCCATCAGATTAAGCTGGGCTGCAAGTTTGAGTTACCCACTCTAATAGTAAATCTAAAATTTTTGGTTGACTTCTTTGAGGAGCAGTACCTCATACGATTCCATAAAAATTCATACTATTCTGATGTAGCATCCTGTTGGAAGAACTCTTGCTTGACAATATTAAGACCTTAATTAAAAAGTAAGATTGGAGGGGCACCTGAGTGGCTCAGTTGGTTAAGCGTCTGACTCTTGATTTTGACTCAGGCCATGATCTCACAGTCGTGGGATCAAGTCCTGCATTGGGCTCTGTGCTAGGCATGGAGCCTGCTTGGGATTCTCTCTCTCTCCCTCTGTCTCTCCCCTGCTTGCACTCTCTCTCTCTCTAAAAAAAAAAAAAAAAAAAAAAAAAAAAAATTAAGGTAAGATTGGACATATAGATGAAGAATGTTCATTAACATAAAACAACAATGGTAGTTACTACATAAAGAGAATATCCGTGACATTTTCATATTAATGTAATTAGTTTCTAAGTATCATTCTGTGTTTCCTGGGAACTTTTCAGGAGCTCTCTGCCTCACAGGTTTAATGAGATGTTTTTCTATAGATTTCATTGGCATAATAGTATTATGTCTAGTATTTACCAACCTCTTCTTCTTCATATCCCCAAATTATAATGGTATAAAAGCCTCATCTGCTTGACTAGCAGTTTTTGGTATTTGTGGTAATTTTTCTCCCCTGATATTTCTTACAGTGATTTGGGATTAATTCCTGTGTTCTTTCGTGGCCCCGGTTGACACCTGCTGCTTGCTCTCCTTCCTCTGTCTGCCTCTCCCTCTGCTCTCTAGGAGGGCCCCATATTCTACTGCAGAGCTCCTAACGAAACAAGGAATCCACTAGCTTCACGACCCTTAGCAGAACCAGAAACCGGTTGTGATGAACGAGTGATGTCACATGTGAGAGGAGGGTGGCGTGATTGTTGGGAGTCTGTCTTGTGTGGACTGTTCCACAAGGGAAACGTGTCTCAAGTATTGTTAGCCCAGCTCTTTCAGGTCACCCGTTGATGCTCCCTAAAGTCTTGGTGCTCAACACATGGTCGCTGGACCAGTTGTGTCAGTATCACCTGGAAACTGACTAGAAACAGAGTGTGTGGGCCCACCCCAGACCCACTAAATCAGAACCTCAGTTTTAACACCAAAGCCTAAGAAGTGTGCCTTAAGCAGGGCACTGGAATGAGTTCTAGGCCACACCTGTGTTTCATCCAGGGCACTGAGTGCAGTCATCAACTTGCTTGTGCAGATTTTTCTCAGGGTTTCAAGGGCTCTGATTATTATTATTTTTTTCTTTTCTATAATCTGGCCTCAATCGAGCCTATCCCCGTCCTTTCTGAGGTTAGGTATGATGATATAGAAGCCTTTGGATTAGGTAGAGAAATGATTATTTACATACTACTTTGTTAACTTTTGAAAAATATAAATTGAGGATATTTACATCATGTTCATTACATTGCTTATGACAGGGTCCATGGCATACACTTCTTATATAATAATACTAAGAAAATTTTGTCTTTGATGATAAACTTGACTTTTTCCTTTTTTAAAACAAAAATGTGTAACTTCTATTTTCCTTTTCTTGTTTTCTCTAGTTTCTAGAAAGCTCATTGCGAAATTGAACATCTCATTGGTACTTTCTCACCTGATTCATCACTGACATATCCACCTTCTTTTTTCTTCTAATTGTTTTTATTTTTGTCTGTCTTTTCTTGCTGCTGTTGTTTTAATCTGGTGTGTGTGTGTGTGTGTGTGTGTGTGTGTGTGTGTGTGTGTGAGAGAGAGAGAGAGAGAGAGAGAGAGAGAGAGAAACAGAAAGACTAGTGGGATTAATATTATAAATTGCTTCAAGTCATGTTTTAAAGATAGATAAGGAATAAATCCAGAAGTATCTGAGAAGTGTCCGTGTACTTAGGAATTGTTTTGTCCAGAATCCTCACCATTCAAGTGGGGCTACATCTTGCCTTTGAACTCAAACTCTCCATCACAATATAAAATGAAAAATGAAGCTCAAATAATACTGCATGAAAGTATCATAAAAGTGCTCATTACATTTTTATACAATTGCATCTTCAAATTGGACAAAAATAACTATGAAGCTAAAAATATAATATTTGCAGATTTTGCTGGGGATTTTCTCTGAATGAGTCTCATAAAACTTACTCCTATGATGTAACTGTTGCCCTAGAATTCATATCCTGTAACTTACAATGTTTATTCATCTCTCACCTGAAAATCCTTGGTAAAGCAAACTGTGACACTGATATCAGCCACAAATCCTTTGTGTTTAAACTCTGAATGGAAGCAGAATATAGATCCAAATCCAGGTGGAGCACAAGTTTGTGAATAAGAGGAAATGATTAATTTTACATTTTCCACAACATTTGGTCCATCTTTGATAGTATTTTACTACTGTACCATTTACCTTTGACTACATGCATATTTGAATGAATTGAAAAACTGACTACATAGTTTTTTAGTTGCTTAACAACAAAATGTTGAAATGGGGCTTTTTTGAGTGCTTTATTTCTGGAAAATACATTACATTTTAATAATATTGAATATTATTTGGATGTAGATTTTTTGTTCATTCACAATCATGGACATTTATAGAGTTTAAGAGTCTAATAAGAATAAATAGGATTTAAGTCCTGATAAGATAAATAATTATTTGCTCAATATTTAATGTTTTAAGAGTTTGAATCATATGTTGGCATTTTCTTTTTAATAATAACGATTTCTTTTATAAGGGTTTGTTATTTTGGTTTTATATATTAAAATAGCAACTGCTTATGTATCATATTAACAATTACAATAGCTTCTAGCTTTATATTAATTATATATTACATAGTTTTATATATTTAATATATATTTTAAAAAATATATAATGATATATATATTTAATATATATAATTATATATTATATGTTTTATATGTTATATTAATTTTGTATATCATATATATAATGGATGAAAAACATTTATTTCTACTTTCAAGGAAAATGTTAGTAATTTGAAAGCCTACTATCTGGTTAGTAGCTTTTAGTATATCAGTTTTATTCCTTATAACACTTGAAGGTAATTAGGAAATAGGGGGTTAGAGAGTTCAAGTTTTTAGTCAAGTTTTGCAGTAAGCAATATTTGCTTACTAATATTCAAACCAAGATCAGTTCAGCTCAAGATCCCACTTCCGTTTTGCCAGCGCTGTGGGTTTCCCCATAAGTTTCGTCCTTTGCTAGAGCCTGTGTTTTTTCATTATGATGAATGAACACATATCAGAATCTGTAGGATTCTGAGTACTGGGGACGCTTACATTTATCTCCCAGCATGTCCTCATGTCCTCACTCCAGGTAAAAACTGGAATGATTGACAAAAAGACCTGAGCTTTTGTCTGTTTTACCTCTGGGGACCTTCAAGACCTGGGGAAAACAGCTGCATTTTCTTTGCTTCTAAAACACAGAGGTTACACGTAATGATGTCAAAGGTTCCTTTCCACATACATTCTAGAATTCAGAGAACCCAGTGTGGGGGAAAGTGTGTGAAAGGATTACTGGAAGAGAACACAACAGAGTAGACTATTCATGAGATAGCTAGACTGATGAAGCATCAATGGAAATCTTAAAGATATTTTCTCCCTCACCAGCGCCTCCATGCCCATAGCTTTAATGACAAACTTTATTTATTCCTCTGGTACAGATCTTTTCTCAGAAACTCAACATATTCAACTCCTTATGCAATGCATGTCCCAAAGAAGCCTCAAACTCAACGTGTCACATCTCTTCCACAAATTCACATCTCTTCCACAGCCCCTTCCCTGTTTCCTGACTCAGGAAAGATGGCATATGCCAGAAGTATCAGAATCACCTTGGAGTCACCTTGACCTCTCTTTTACAGCCCTTTCTTCTCCTACCTATTTCATTAACAAGTCTTGTCACCTTTTTCTTCTAAGCAGCCATCAAATCTGTTGGCTTTTTGCCGTCTGCTCTTATATTGCTATAGGTCCATACTGTCATCTCCACTCGTCTGAATTATCACATTGATTCCTAACTGGTTTCCACATCCACTCTATGCCGTATCCTATCTTTCTCCGCACTGGTATTTTCAAGTTGCAAATCTGATCCATTTAAATCCTTTTCTCATTTTAGAATTAAGATAAAATCTTGAACAAGATTCCCAACAGCAACATAGTTCAGCCCCTACCTACCCATCAGACTCCATCTCTCAGAAGACTCTCTCTTGCTCCCTTGGTTCTAGCCACAGGGGCTACTTTTCATCTCCTACACGTCACCATGCTCCCTTTTGCCATGGAAGATTTCCACTGCTAGGCTTTTTCCTCGTTTTTTTTGGAATGCTTCTTCCCCTTTCCCCTTTTTTTCAATTTAGACCTACCCATCTTGGGTCTAGGCCAGTTTCCTTTCTTATCTATTCTCATAAAATGAGACTATTTTCTTTTGGAGTACTTTATTCTATTGCATAGTTATAAACTCATTAGTGGTAATATTTGATTAATGTCTATCCTCCAGACAATACGGTAAACTATAAGAAGGTTCCATATGCTCAGTTTTGTAACCCCTGCACCAAAAACAATTAGCTGAAGTCTAACATAGGGGTGTTCATTAAATATTTGTTAAGTGGATAACTAATAATAGTAATTATAGAGGAGATATTTGCATTCATATGAACCATGAAAGTAGTTACACTATTGTGTGGCTTTATCAACACATAAATTATTTGGATTTTTATAAACCTCTTGTCAATGATTGTGGCTTTTAAATTGTGTTTAAGTAAAAAAAATTTTTTTTTACTCTGGAATCTAATGATATTATCTTTATTTGTAATATAAACCACATGAACAAGAACCTGGAAATTCATTCCGTGATGTTTCGAGGTGGGTGTCTAGGGCTGGTTGTAGCAGGTTCTATAGATTTCTGTTTGTTACTAATAAATTACATACGCCATAGGAGCCTCCTGTATTGTGAACATTTTGCCAGGCTTGGAGATACAGAGAAGCGAGACATGGTCTCTGTCCTTGAGGAGACTACTCTGTAGTGGGGAGACAGACAAATAAGGTGAGGTAATTTTCATGTTGGGGTAAACCCAGAGCACTGAGGAGTGTGTGAAGTCTAACCCATCCTCTTGGGGTCACAGGCATTTCTTGGAGAAGGTGACATCTAAGATTCACTGTAAAGGATGAATCAGAGTTAGGCAGACAAAAGGGGAGCAGTTGTTCAAAAACTCAAGATATGAAAGGGCCTAGTAAGCTCAGGGAACTTCATAAATTGTAGTGACCTTGACACAGGATGAGGCATATGGAGAGTCTAGAGAGGAAGTTAGAACTGATAGCAGTAGGTAGAATCTTAAGGAAACAGAATTTTATCCTGTAAAGAGTCAGAGGCAATTGATGAATTTTAAGCAGGGAAATGGCATTATCAAAAAAAAAATTTAACGTTTTTATTTTATTTTTTGAGAGACAGAGACAGAGCGCTAGTTGGGGAGGGGCAGAGAGAGAGGGATGCGCAGAATCCGAAGCAGGCTCCAGGGTCTCAGCTGTCAGCACAGAGCCCGATGAGGGGCTCAAACCCACGAGCTGTGAGATCATGACCTGAGCTGAAGTCAGACGCTTAACTGACTGAGCCACTCAGGTGCCCCTCAAAAATTTTAAATGGCAGTTTGTCTGGGAAAAATGCAGGGAGTAAATATCAGTTTATAGACAAGGCAGACAAGGATGGGAGCTGAGGCTGCAATCTAGAGCAAAGATTATAACAGCCTGAGCCTTAGGGCCAGTGGAATTGAAGAAAAAATCAGATGTATGAGAAACTTTAAGGACTGAGAATGGGCTTCATTAGTTCAGTGGCAGGATTCAAGAGGGCGGGGTGGGGGTAGGGGAAGTGAGAGGTTAGATCAAGTAAGAAAGAAGGCACTGCCCACAAAGACACCCATATTTATGACCTGAAAATGAATGCACAATGATGCCTTTTAGAGATGAACTGGTAAACACAGGAATTCCCTCTCTCTCTCTCTCTCTCTCTCTCTCTCTCTGTCTTTTCATGGAAATGATGGAGAAGGGATGGTAAATTTTGAACATGTTGAGTTTCAGATCATCCTCGCAGAACAACCAGGTAAAATGTCCAGCTGTTGAATATACATATCTGGAATTCACAGGTATTTAGCAGTACAATAAGTACACGAGATCTGGTCTGGGTAACTTGTTGGTTAGAAGCTGAGTAGATGAGATCTCTTTTGGAGTTTTGTGTGGAAGGAGGATATCAGAGGACCAAAGGTGCACTTTGAGTGTGAGCACTTAGGGGTGAGCAGAATATGTGGTTCATATATGGCTGCTCTTTAAGTCCTGGCCTGCAGAACTGTGGCCTCACTTCACTTCCATAAAGATCTCATGTAAGTGGCTGAGAATCACATTGTTCTGTGTCTGGAAATGTAGCACTCGGGGGAAAAACCCTCCAGTGGTTCTCTTTGAGTCTTAACCAAGAAAACCAATTAGTACATGAGGTTCAACCCCCCCCATTAATCTGCTTTATTCAAAATGGATCATGGTCTGTGCACTATAGAAGAATGTGGAGTGAAGCCATCACTGTGTTTGTGATAGATAAGCTTAAAACCAATGCTCGCCAAACCTCAGGTAATAGTTCTAGAAATATCCACTACCACCTCCCTACTCCCTGTAAATTAATTTCAATAGCAGGGAATAAACCAGAATTCTCCTCTCACTTTTTTTTTTTTTTTTTTTTTTGTAAATGATGTGGGTTTTCATTAAGCAGCCCACTGGGATCAGAAAAGTCTGCAGGACTGCCTGTTGGCAACTATCAAATAAAAATGCCCCTATTAAATCAGTTATTTAACATATTTGAAGGTTCAACTTACTGAACAAATTTTCAGGAGCCAAAAAGGCTGGTGCCTGTTCTAAATCACCAAGCACTGTAAATAGAGGAGAAAATGGTAGAAATTAAGAGGGACTTCTAGTCAGCCGTTCCTGCATTTCTATCTTTTGTCTTTTATTAGCTTGAGAAGGTTCTCCATCAGAAACCTGTTGATAATTAGTTGAATCTCATTGCTGTCCTTCTTTTGCAACTTAATTCCATTTCTCATCAGAATTAGTCACTTTTTAAAAAATGTTTATTTATTTATTTTTGAGAGAGGGAGAGAAAGAGAGAGGGAGAGAGAGAATCCCAAGCAGGCTCGGCACTATAAGCATAGAGCCCGATGCAGGGCTAAAACCCACGAAATGAGATCATGACCTGAGCTGAAACCAAGAGTCAGACACTTAACCCACTGAGCCACCCAGGTGTCCCTGATGAGTCACTTTTAATGTGATTTCATGTAAAGCACTTAACACCAATTGGCAAGACCAAAATTTATGGTCAAAAAAGTTGTCTAATAGTTTGTATGTTGTGTGTGTGGGTTTGGCTGGTCTCAAGTCTTTTTTTCTTTTTAGACTACTTTACATATGTAGGTATTATTAACATAAGAAAGCTATACATATTTAATGTATACAACTTGATGACTTTGGAGATAAGTATAAACTGGTGAAACCATCAGCAATATTTATGCCATAAACATATCCATCACCTCCTAAGGTTTCCTCCCACCTTATTTTATTTATTTATTTATTTATTTATTTATTTATTTATTTATTTATGGGTGATAAGAACATTTAACATAAGAGCTACCCTCTTAGCAAAATTTTTTAAGTATACAATATAATATTGTTAACTTTAGGCACTATGATCTTG
The DNA here is from genome assembly GCF_027475565.1 of Acinonyx jubatus. Lineage (NCBI taxonomy): Eukaryota > Metazoa > Chordata > Mammalia > Carnivora > Felidae > Acinonyx > Acinonyx jubatus. The sequence goes on along the minus strand of NC_069395.1, from coordinate 59,952,319 downwards.
TAGATCTCTAGGACTTACTCGTCTTGTATAACTGAAACTTTGTACCATTTCTCCCTTTCCCAGCTGCTGACAACCACTGTTCTACTCTGTGCTTCTATGAGTTTGACCAACTTAGATTCCTCATATATATGCTATCATGTATTTGTTCTTTTGTATCTGGCTTATTTCACTTTAGCATAATGTTCTCCAGGCTCATGCATATTGTCACAGAAGCCAGGATGTCCTTCTTTTCCAAGACTGAATATTATTCTGTTAGTCTCTGGTCTTAGGGCTCAGAAAAACATTTTAATTCTCTAGAATTTATTCTGACCATTTTTTTCTCTCTCTGTCCTACTTTTTCTCTTAACATGTTTGATGTCAAAAGGAGTGACATGTTGAGTTACTCCAATGCATCGAAATAGGAATTGTTATATTTTATAGTACTGGATATAGAATCATTACTTATATTTTATTATTAACTTGACTGTCTAACAATGTACACTGTTCTCTGTGTTTCCTTGCTGTTTTCAGTCATGTATATGAAAATTGGGCAGTGTATATGAGCTTAAAAATCAAGTTGCCTTTAAATGTAATAATATAAAGATGTCCTGCCTCTTCTTCTTTATTCCTCTAAGGGTTATATTCATATTTATTAGTGTCATAGAGGCATAATCTGTAGGTTTAACTTTGTCATGTGGATAGTTGTAGAGGTAAGAATTAAAAAGAGCCAGCTTGATGATATGGTCTAAGCCATACAGGTTTTAATAAGTACATATTTTACATCTAACTGTTTTTGAGAATAACTTTCAAGATGCCTTGTATGACTTAACCCTGATTGTATTTGGAATCAATTTAAAAACAATAAGAATGAGTAATCTGGAATGTTTTTCTGTGGAGCCTGTAAGACTATCTGGGTAATTATAAGATGCTTCTAAGAGTCTAAGATGTTCCTTTCTGAAACTGACAGCTTACTGTGAAATATATATTTTTTATCTACTGTTAGAATGGGGTATACAGAAACCCAGAAAGAGATTGATTTTCAAAATAATTATAAAATATGCTGGCAGAAATTATGCTTGTAATATTTTGTTTTTATGATGTCCCAAAGAAAATTCAAGAATGCAAAAGGGAAATTTATGGGTGGTAAATAAGAAAGAAAAAAAGTACTCTAAAAAAATATTGGCAGTTTTTAAAGCTGATTTCTGAAAAAATAAGTTCTTGGAGAAAACAAGATGCTAACTAGATCTGTGAGAGACAGGAACATTTGCAAAAAGCCCATCCTTTCCTTGTCAACTCCTTGCCACACCCTCTCTGACAAAGTGACAAGGTGACTGGCACGTAGTAACTACACAGTCAGCCAAATGGGGGAATGAGACGAGAAGCTGAACTGTCACATAATCAACTAGGTGTGTAAATTATCTTTGCTGTGAAAGGTTCTTCACTCCCTCTTCGTTGTCACTCTTTCCTTATTGTAAAATAGCACCAGTAAGTGATTAGAAACAGCAAAGAGTTCTAATCTCAGCTGCTTGGACATTCTGGCATGTGTTCTCGATAATTCTTTTTCTAATAGCTCAATGCTATTGGGAAATGATAAGGTTAGATATTTATTGCGGGAAATGATGAGGTAAGACATTTATTGGGCTCTTTCTGTATTTATAGGGAAATGATTTATTATATAATATGGTTGGATCAATTTGTTATGACTAAGATGAATGGCAGGCTTTTACTTACCTTATTTTCACCAGAATGTTAGAAGAAACATTACAAGTTGAGCAATATATAAATGCTGATTTTAGCTTTAGCTTTTTTATTTTTATTTTTTTAAGTTTATTTATTTTGAGAGAGAAAGAGGAGAAGGAGCAGAGAGAGAGGGAGAGGGAGAATCCCAAGTAGGCTCCGTACTGTCAGAGCAGAGCCTGACATGGGGCTTTATCTCATGAACCATGAGATCATGACCTGAGCTGAAACCAAGAGTTGGACGCTTCACTGACCGAGCCATGCAGGCACCCCACTTTAGCTTTTTTAATAGACATATCAACGAGGACCATTAACTGTTTCTCTGTCCAGGTAACTGGAACATGGTGGTTCTGCTTCCCTGTGGTGCTTTCTAAACATCTTATTTTGCCATTTTATATTTTAAGTGAATATTGTTGTGATTGGGGTTGATTTTGTTCTCCAGATTACTCCATTCCAAGGAGGCAAAACTCTGTCCAAATACACAAGTATGTCTATCAAAGTCTACAAATAAGACTTCTCTCTGACTACCAACCACATTGGTTGCCTGGAATGGTTCTGTTACCTTATCTTTTATTCAGAATACCATGGCTTCTCCTTCTGATGTCTCCCTAGAGGAAAGCCTCTTTCCAACACAACTGACCCATTTTATTGCTGTATGACCAACAGCTGTAAATAAATCTCTGGAGATAGATTTCTCTATTTAAGATTATATACAGACCTCAAGAGTAAATCATTACAGTGGGCCAAATGCTACTTTAATGGACAGATATGCCCATGCCTACAGAATACTGGATTTCTGTTCTTAAGGAGCTCACTAGAAAAGAACTATGTGTATGAACTTACAGTTCTGTCCCTCCCTGGGAATCTGATGGGATTCATAGTTAAATACAGAGTGAATGGGCAAACACATAGCCAAGATTCTATGAAGGAATGAGCTTACTGATGTTGTAACTTCTTTTTGAGACGTTATGAAAGGGGCAATTGATATCATTCATTTAGAATTTCTACATGGCAAAGTTGGGACTATTTTGGCACGGTTAAGGGACAATAGAAAAGGAAGAAAACATACTGCAGTCATAAACAAACAATGTTCTGGAAGTCTGGGGAATCCCAGCTGGTGCTGAATTTTATCTTAGCATTTAAGAACTATCTTTATAGGCATCTGGACTCTTCAGATTTACAGAGGATGCCAGATTGTACTAAAAAGTGACAATTCAAGCCAAAAAAGAAAAAAATTCAAAGATGAGGACACCAGAATATGTGAAAGTCCTGAAAGTTATCAATACAGATAAGATTGAGCCACATAGAAAGTTAATTATTTTTAAGATAGAAAACAAAATCAAGCTTTGGGATGACAGGTTCAGCACTACAGTTGAGACCTATGAAATGAATCAGAGGGCCACCAATAGTCCAGTCTCCTGAAGTCACTGCTCCAATGTGTTCCTCTGATGAACAAGACCACATGAGGTTTTGAGTAAGGCATTGAAGATGACACGGAAGGAAATTGGAGAGAAATAGAAAGCCATCCTACCCATATTCAAAATCAAGTGAAAATGAGCTCCTCAGAATTGAGACCATTTCATGCCATTTTTTAAGAATCAAACCTCAGGGTTGACTTAGCAGAGTTTGGAAAGATCAGTAAAAGGGTATCCCTTAAAAAGGTAGCTTTTACAGTAAAGAGATATGAAGAATTTATAGACTAAGTAATTAAAAGGTAGAACTTGTTACTGGTCCTGTGTTAAAAATACAGTTTGAAAAGAGATAACTAGACAACAATACATGCACAAGAGATGACAAGGAAAAAAGGGGATATTTAGGCTTTGTCTTTTTTTGTTTTGTTTTGTTTTGTTTTTGATTTTGATGTTACTGGGAAAGTCACTATTTCTGTGTGTGACACATAGAAAATGAGCAATAATTAGAAACATTATTATAGTTATGCTTTATATTATGATGATGATTTTTACTACCCCTTCCAGAGGCTTGGTTTTGGCCTGAATTTGGAATTCTCTTCCTTACTAGGCAGCTAATATGTTGCAAGACCAAGGAATTATCTATGTTGGATGCTCTGTAACATCTGGTACAAGGTCTGCTTAGTAAGTACTTAAAAGGTATTAACTTAAGTCCTGTCACTTTAATTAAATAATAATCATTCTTCACATTGTCAAAGTGCCTTACAGCCTTAAATACTCTTTAATGTGTCCTATCTTTTATTCCTCACAACAAAATAGCTGTACATATATATCAAAGTGAAATCTTTTAGGGACATAAAGATTTGTTGATTGGTCTTTTCACATCTTACCATTTGAACTTAAAGATCATTACATATTAATATTGGTTTTCTTCCTTAAATAAATCATATTTTTACTTTAAAAAAAAACAATTTAATGTTTATTTATTTTTGAGAGAGAGAGAGAGACAGAGTGCCAGCAGGGGAGGGGCAGAGAGAGAGGGAGACACAGAATGCAAAGCAGGCTCCAGGCTGTCAGCACGGAGCCCAACATGGGGCTCAAACCCATGAACTGTGAGATCATGACCTGAGCTGAAGTCTGGTGCTTAACCAATTGAGCCACTCAGGTGCCCCACATTTTTACTTTCTTAACTAATTTCGGTGTTATTATAATGTCAGTACTCAGGGGGTTGTGCCATCTGGACATTTACTGAAAGAACAAAAGAGTGAAAGTCACAAGCAATCTTGCAGATTTATCTTGCGAGATTTCACTGATGCAGACATTTTCATTTTGTAGTAATCAACTCTGGAAATTATTTCTCACAAATGTCAACTTGTCTTTAAGTCAACAGACCTGAAAAGCTTAATTTTGTTCCTTGGTTAGTTATTTTCTAAAAACCTAGAAATGATAGGTTGCGAAAGAAAAGCCTATTAAAGAAGAGCTTATTTGTTTGAATTAATCCGTTAACATTGCTTTCTTTTGAGAGGAAATCCAAATTAACCGTAGAGTTAGACATTTAGTTAGGATGACACTAAAGTCTTCATTATCCCCAAGTATGAATAAATCTTGATGACTGAATTGTGAGCGTGGAGGTGTTTTGTGAAATAATGAATTATTATTCACACATGTTCAAAGTGTGTCTATCATCTATGTTTTGTGCTGTCTTTTTATCCTGATGACACCATCTGGTTTTCCCTTCATTCCTCTCTCTGAGAACATATGTAGAATGGCTTGTAAATTCTCACCTCCCAGAACTCTAGGATAGAGAGCTTTTTCATCCTTTACTCCCTCCCATCCCAGCCCCCTTCCTAGGCCAGCCTGCCATAATCATTTGTACCTGTGGGTTTTCCTAGCACTGCATTCTTCTTCATGGAATTTCTTTTACCTGACATTTTATCCTCAATGGGCACATGATGTGATTCTTACTAGAGGCTGTAAGCATCTGGACAATGAGAGTAATCTTTCATTTCAATTCGTATCCTCCGTAGTACTCAGTAGAAGACACTCAGCAAATGTTAATGACTTCTCCTAGGACAGCTGATGTCCTGGGCATTCAGGTACATTCACAACAAGTTTCACTTCTCGATTCATTGGCAGTGGAAGGAGCACTCAGTCTAATTATTTGCTCTGTTGGCATCCAGCACTGCACGAGGCCTTTATCTCAGGGGGGAGCACGAGAATGATGGCAGTTCTGTTCTGCTGTCTGTTACTGGCTGAGATGGGTTTCAGGATGGAGAATCAGGAAATTGAACACAATCTTCAAATTTCTCCAGAGGCCGAAAACACTCTCAATTTAAATTTTATTATTTGGCTTAAAGGGAATTTTTAGAACATTGGACATCCCCATATTCAAATGTAAATATTCTTCAAAGCCCGTCTGGAATAGTGGAAAGAGACGTGGACTTTAGTCCCATTTCCCATGTTGCAGAGAACATTATATGTTAAAATGACAGTTCTGTCTCTGATGCATATGAATATGCAAACATTGCATATATGCAAATATGCATATATGAATATGAAAACATTTAGGTCAAAGAAGCTATCATAGCAACTGCTTACATTTAATGAGCGCTTACAATGTACTTGGCACTCAGTAAATGTTAACCTTTTAGATGTATTATTTTTATATTAGTGTTCTTACAAAGATAAGTAAAAGAGTAGTTAAATAACTTTCCCCAGGTAATACCATTAGTAAGCAGTAGAGTTGACATTTGAATCTAGGTAAATCTAATAATGTGTATATAGTTGTACATATTATGATGGTATAATTATATAATTATATTGTCATATTATATAACATAGCTACATGTTATATGAAGTATAATATATATCATAATCTGATTCCCTAAAATAATTTGAATTAATTTTCCTTCTTTGTTTCATTATGTGTTCAGCTAGAAAATGTCTCTTTCTTCACAGAGAAACCAGTCCAGTAAGAGACTTCTCAAGAGAAGGTGGCATGAGTAGTAATCAACTGGCTTTTTTGTTTGGTTTTAAGACTTGATTACAAGTACCAGTTTGTTCACATTAGGACATTGGTGCCTTATTTGGTGAGAAAGTGCCATGTTTATTTAGGAGAAGGAGAAGAAAAACAGCATGCTAAGCTGTGCTGAAGAAGTATGATGTGCAAAGAAACACAACAAAACAGAACAAAACAAACAGGACAATGGCTAGCCTAAAAAAGGAACTGTGTTTGTGTAAACTCCCTGGAGACCTATCCCTGAACCAGAAACACTGGACCCTCTCCCTTTTGCCTTCCCTCCTTCTTTGCCCTCCTCTGACTGAGCAGCAGACACACGAACAAAGTACCGAATGTTCCCAGAACCTGGGCCAAATCTTGGCCCATCCAAATTCCACAGCAGTATGTCCCTTACTTCTCTCTAAATACCACGATTATCACATTACACGGTTTTCAGACTTGTTCTTATCATTGATCACCACAGGACATATTTGTATCCTTGTTAGCCACTTTTGTCTTTTTCATTTATTCTTTGGGTCAGATTTCCACCAGCTCATATCATTTGCATAACTGCTCAGCCTGTTTCCAGGGAAACAGTTGTGCTTTTTGTGTAAATATGAGATTTTGTCCTAACTCCCCTTTGTCACATTTTGTTACAATGAAATATTTTGGGTAGTTGTTTATTTTTAAATTTCTTCTTCAAAAATTACATACTAAATTATTTTTCTGTGCCAATCCCATTTTTCCCCTGTACACAGGGCTGTATTGAGAAAAGAAAACAGTTGATTTAAGAGTGTTTGTTTAGACCAGGGACAGCCAGAAGAGGGAAGTTAAGGGCTTGGACTTTCAATTTTGTCTCTAGTCTGTGCTGTGGGATGGACTTAGACCATGACCTCTCTAGCTGGAGGTTTGGAGAATCATTTTCACCAGGTCAAATTTTGCCGTGCAAACAAAAATGAGTTTTGAAAACTACACCCTTTCTTTTGTGGTATTGGAGTTCCTCACTGAGCAAAATTTTCCCCCATATTTATTGCAGAGTGCTGAATTCTCATGTTAAAGAACCTAATGTTCAAAGAATTACCAGGATGTAAATAAAAATCAATTGGCCATTAAGTGCAGCACAGATGAAGGACAATATTCTTTCTTTAAACAGAAACTATACACCCAGCCTCAAACTAAATAGATACTAAACGAAGTCCAAAGATCTCTTTAATGTGATTTTCAGTCTAATTATTGTTGGCATAAGCAATAAATTTTCTACCTCATGATAGTACTGGGATTTTAAACTTCAATAATCATTCCAACCTAAATATGTAGTGGGAGTACCTGTGTATGGAGCTTCAGATCGTCTGCTCAGAGATTGTGCAGTGAAGTATCGAACCAGAAGGTATTTATCACAGCCATGCTAAAATTCTTGTGAGAACAAAATTTCACATTTGAAATAATTAGGTAGGAATGTAAAATGGTATATTGTTAAATGCTGAATTGTTCATGCTGTGGGGTTCAGAGTGGAGTGGAGCCATCAAGAAGGTCTGTGATGGGGGCGCCTGGGTGGCTCAGCGGGTTGATCATCCAACTCTTGGTTTTGGCTCAGGTCGTGATCCCAGGATTGTGGGATTGGGCCCCATGTGGGGTCCACACTGAGCATGGAGTCTGCTTGGGATTCTCTTTCTCCCTCTTTCTCTGCCCCCCACCTCTCTCTAAAATAAAAAAATAAAAAATAAAGGGGGTTTGATATCAGTGAAAGACTTATCAAGGAAGAGGAGAGAGGTATGGAAGCAAATGAAGAGCATCCTAGAAGAGAATCAGCCTGAGAAGCATCACACCTGAATCAAATGGAACTATCTGTTCCACATACCATGGCAGCTCTGGATACTCCTCTGTGGGGTCCTCCAGGTGAGCTGCCCTATGCTCAGTATAATCTTAGGATGGGTTGGGTGTTAAGTCACAATTTGAAACCTAAAACTGCCAACTTCAAGTGAATTTGGAGCAGAGTTTGGTGATGGATGTACCATTCCAAGAGTCAACTTAGAAGATGCATTCAAAGAAGTTGCACCAATGATTTAAAAGGTTTGAAAAGCAAACCTTGACAAAAACTTGATGCAAAGAATCATTGGCCTCTTGATCACTCATTCCATAGATAGGTTTCTTAAGGTGACAAACTAATTTAAAAGGACAATTGTCATGGCCTGTGGATCTATTTTTATGAGATCATGTTTTTTTAGTGACCTTTCTCTCTCAGAACAAGTCCCTTTTAGAAATCTTCCAGGACCCATCTGGGGACAATACTGAGACTATAGACAACTGGATTGTACATGGAACACCTGCTTTCTCCCCTTTATCAAGGACTTGTTAATACAGGGTTAACATGTACTGGGTATAAAACCTTTGGGTTTTAAAGCTTTTTGCCATCAGACCTATTTCTCCTCTTAGCCAAAGCCTTAAAGAACCTAAAAACAGAGTTAAAAATAGAACTAACATTTTCTTTAAAAATTTAAGGAATCTTCCTCTTTTGGATGAGAGCAAGGTTTCCTTTAATATTTGACTTTTTCCCCTTCTCTTTTTGGCAGCCTTCAGATGTACAAATCTCATTGAAGTCATTCCAGGCTGAAAGCATTTATGATCAAATACCAGAAAGCTAAAAATAAGTATTCTACCCTTTCTCTGGAGGTTACTGAATATTTTTCTTAACCTTTCTGGTCAGGTGGCCTTTTAGCAAGAGAGGGATGTTAACGGTTGATGGGGGCAAATGCAGTGGAAGATCAGTAAATAATTCAAAAATAGCTACACTCAGAACCACCCCTTCGTGCTAAGCAGTCTGGCTTGTTTAAGAACTTAGGGAGTTTTTGAAAATAGTGATGCAGCCAGAACTCCAAGGCCAGTGTTATCTTACACCAATTAGTAGCTATCATATTTGATGGCTTAAAAGCCATCCCTCCTCTTCTTAGCACCATTTACTTGACTTCCTTTGGGTAACCACCTCACCACACTCTCCATCTATGTGGTTTGAGTGGAACAACCTAATCTCCAGATCAATGGCGAGGGGGCAAACGTGACTTAGGCTTGGGAAATCAGAGACTCATAGCTGGTACATTTGTGGAAAAGACTTTCTATTCCTGAATGTTGTTAAGCTGGTAGGTATAAACCTGAAAGTGGGAAAATGTCTGAAAGTGAAGCCAGCGCAGAAGAGAGCAGAGCCATTTGCTCCTGGCAACAACTTTTAAGCACCTGGATCCAGTGGTTCCTAAAACTTTCAGCTACTGAGCCAGTGAATTCCCACTTTACTTAAGTTAGCTTAACCTGGGCTTCTGGTAATGAGCCCAGAATAATACATTTCTCTTAATTATCCTCAGTCCATCTGTTTCCCAGAGGTTCTTTGTGTCTGGCACCTGACTTGGGTATATCAAATTTTTTTTCCTTTGGGTGAAAATTTCTTTTTTAAGTGGACTTTAGGCTGAAACATCAAAATAAAGCATCATTTTTTTTCTCTCTTAAAATTAAAATAAGCTAAGCTACGAAGACAGCTTTGCTTTGTCACTGCTTCTGTCACTGAGGTCTACAGCCCACACTTGATTTGCCCATCGCAGGGATCCAAAGAAGAAATGGCATTTATAAAGGGTGAATCAATCCCACAGGGTATTGCCCATTAACTTTTAAATTATCTGAATGTAATCAGGTTTCTGCAGCTTTCTCTTCCTCCAGATGCTAGAAACCAACACTAGAAACAAGCCTGGGTGATGCATACTCTGGTTCCCACTGTGATTTTTCAGACTAGCCCTTTTCCAAGAGGATTTCATCACAATATGGGTCAGGGGGGAAGAGTCATGTTTTGTTTACCCCCATGCCCAGTGTCCATGGTCCTGGCATGGGATATGTGCTCAGAAAATACTTTTGGAACCAAACTAGTCTAACTTTGCAAAGTGTACATTTGTCCTATGCAGCTGCCTCTTTAGTGATAGTTTCTTGTTGGGCACCTTGTACAATCAGACACTGTGAAATGTGTGGATGTCACAGAAACCAGAAGGCATACTCCACCTAACTGCGCTGGGGGTTTCTTATTACACATGGTGGAACACTGACCAGGACAATTTATCTTCTGTTCTTCCTCAAATCCACAGAAATGTTGATGAAAGAATATTTGAAAAGTGTTAATCCACAAGGACAAGGAGAACAGGTGGGAGAGAATAAAACAATGGGTGAGATATGCAAATATATATATATATAACCAAATATATATATATATATAACCAAATATATATATAACCAAATATATATATATAACCAAATATATATATAACCAAATATATATATATATAACCAAATATATATATATAACCAAATATATATATATATAACCAAATATATATATATAACCAAATATATATATATAACCAAATATATATATATGTTTGGTTTGGACTAAGGGAAGCTATGGAAGAGAAGTAAGTGTCCACTCTTAGCAGAGTAGACAGAACTATCACCCAACTTGCAACAGAGGACACCAGTGAGAAATGAGCTAATTTACCCCCATAGAACTCTGTACTGTGAAAGACTTAGCTGAGGAGCAGGGCTGAAAAGAGATGAATTTATTGAAAGAATGGGAATCTAGAGCAACTGGACCCAGGTCACTTTTGTACCCCATGCAAACTTTCAACAAACTCACAGCTTATTTTCTGGAAATCTTGAGAATCTCCTGATATGAGAATATCAGGTACAGTAGGGAGAGCTTGGGTGGAAAAGGCAAATAAATGCAAATGTATATTACTGAACCCAGGGACATTTACCTCCTTTCCCCAGCCTGTCTCCAGAGTGCTGACAATCATGTGCACACTACCTAGCTGGGATCTTAGGGGACACCCCTCTGAAGAAAGTCACTGGCCCCAGAGCAATGGCCTTCCTGTACTAGTAGTTTTTTCAGTCCTACATTTATTTGGGGGTGTAAAGAAATAACATTATGCAGGAAGACAGGTGCACACATGCACATGCCTGGAGAAAGGTATGCCTCTGGAACATTTTTTATATATTATATTTTTCTTAAAGTTTTTAAAAATCACTATCAGCTTCTTACATTTATGATCATCCCCTTCTGACTTTTTTTTTTGGGGGGGGTCTGGTGTTCATTTCTATTTCCTTAATTTTGGTTTGTAAATTCCTTGAGATTAGGACTAGATCTCACCCACTTCTATATCCCTCCCTCCCCCCCCCACACAGACGCTAAATAAATGCTTGTTAATTTTTTTAATTTTAATTTTAATTTAAAATTTTGAGAGACAGAAAGAGACAGAGCACTACCAGGGAGGGGCAGAGAGAGAGAGGGAGACACAGAATCTGAAGCAGGCTCCAGGCTCCAAGCTGTCAGCATAGAGCCTGACGTGGGGCTCGAACCCAAGAACCGTGAGATCATGACCTGAGCTGAAGTCAGACACTTAACCAGCTGAGCCACCCAGGCACCCCTAGATGCTTGTTACGTTTTTTATATACCTATTGTTGAGCAGTCAAGCGATCCTTAAGCAATAGCACAGTGTCAGCTACTAATGTGGTATGTCAACCATATTTTTTATTTCCCATATTTTCTGCTGCTTTGACCTCTTGGGGCCTTATTACCCTGGAACCACTGCCACCCCCAGGGCTTGCCAATTTTTAGAGATAGTGAAGGTCTGGCTTGCAGGGACCTTTCATATGCAAACCAACCAGTCCAAAGCCCATACCCCAAACTTCCTCCTCTGTCTGGCTGTCACAGAGTTCTTGCACTCCTGGGCCACTACCCACCATGGCCAGGTATCAGACAACTCAGGACAGCCCCTATTCCTCAGAGCCCCCTGAAATTATTCAAACCAGGCAATCCTGTTTCTGCTGTCTTTATCTTACTTTGCCTTCCTCATGAAAATGATAATGAGGCTCTTGCCCATGATTTCCCCTCGACCTCTCTGCCTCCTGACTGACCCTAGTACTTCCCTCTGTGGCCCCACATGGCACATAGGTCCCTCCTGTGTCAGGGAACTGTAAGCAAAAATGTCTTCCTTCATGACCATCATTTCTGTGTCTGCATATATTACCATACCTGATTAAAACAATGTTTTTACTCATGTGTTATCTTGAGAAACTTAACAGATGATCATGGGGGAAGGGAAGCAGAAAAAAATAGTAACAAACAGAGAGGGAGGGAGGCAAACCACAAGAGACTCTTAAATACAGAGAACAAACTGAGGGTGGATGGGGGTGTGGGGGAGAGGGGAAAATGGGTGATGGGCACTGAGGAGGGCACTTGTTGGGATGAGCACTGGGAGTTGAATGTAAGTCAATTTGACAGTAAATTATCTTCATAAAAAAAAGCATGAATATATTTTTAAACACTTGGCTTGCCCCGTGTCCATACATTTGGTTGGTAAGGAAGCTAAATGCATTCTGAAAGTTTTTATTTATACAGAGAGCAAAAGCAAGGTTAAGATGGTGTCAGCCCATGACATACCTGTTCCTGCAGGATGTCACCAAACCCAGGGGCCCAATGACATACAGAGTAAGTGGTGTGTCAGTTCTACACTGCAGCCAAGTGGTTTTATAGTCTGTGGTTCTGCCCAAAGAAGGAGAAAGTGCAAAATTTCATGCCCGCTGGAACCAGGGAGGTGGATGGAAAGCAACCCTTTCCAGCCTCCTGAGGGATAGATAGTCTTCTGCAAGATGGACAGTCTCCTGCAGGATGGACAGCCTCCTGTGAGATGGGCAGTCTCCTATGGCATGGACAGTCTCCTGAGGGATGGACAGTCTCCTGTAGGATGGACAATCTCCTGAGGGATGGATGGTCTTCTGTAGGATGGACAGTCTCCTGAGGGATGGACAGTCTCCTATAGGATGGACAGTATTCTGAAGGATAGACAGCCTCCTGAGAGATGGGCAGGCCACTGTGGAATGGACAGCCTCCTGAGGGTGGACAGCTTCCTGAGGGATGGACAGTCTCCTGTGGGATGGACAGCCTCTTGTGGGATAGACAGCCTCCTGAGGGATGGACAACCTCCTGAGGGATGGAGAGCCTCTTGTGGGATGGACAGTCTCCTGTGGGATGGACAGCCTCCTGAGGGATGGACAACCTCCTGAGGGATGGACAGCCTCTTGAGGGATGGACATCCTCTTGTGGGATAGACAGCCTCCTGACGGTGGACAGCCTCCTGAAGGATAGACAGCCTCCTGTGGGATGGACAGTCTCCTAAGGGATGGACAGTCTTCTGTGGAATGGACAGCCTCCTGTGGGATGGACAGTCTCCTGTAGCATGGACAGCCTCTTGTGGTATAGACAGTCTCCTGTGGGATGGACAACCTCCTGTGGGATAGACAGCCTCCTGAGGGATGGACAACCTCCTGAGGGATGGAGAGCCTCTTGTGGGATGGACAACCTCCTGAGGGATGGACAGCCTCCTGTGGGTTGGACAGCCTCCTGTGGGTTGGACAGCCTCCTGAGGGATGGACAACCTCCTGTGGGATGGACAGCTTCCTGAGGGATGGACAGCCTCTTGTGGGATGGAGAGCCTGCTGCAGTTGAGGCTGTGTGGCAGCTCCTCATGGCCCAGCATCTTGCCATGTTCCAGGAAGAATCTCAGAGAACATACTGCCAGACAAGGTTGAGACTGCAGTTGAATGAGCCTTGCCTGCAGGGGCTGTGTGGGCACACGTCAGGTCACAGGGCACTCTAGCAGCACAGCTGTCCCTGTCCTTGTCACTTCTCAAGGCCTGGGTTTTCAACACTGTGATATTTAAAATAAATTTTTCTAATGTTTATTTTGAGAGAGAGAGAGAGAGAGAGAGAAGGGAAGGAGCAGAGAGAGGGAGACACAGAATCCGAAGCAGGTTCCAGGCTCTGAGCTGAGCTGTCAGCACAGCCTGATGCAGGGCTCAAACTCACAGACTGTGAGATCATGACCTGAGCTGAAGTCAGATGCTTAACCCACTGAGCCACCCAGGCGCCCCTCAACACTGATATTTTAAGGAAATACATCTATTCAGCTTACCAGATGTGCTGGGTTTTGTTTGATGCCTTCCAAAATGTCATAAATGTTATCTAGTTCTACCCATTTCTTAAACTAACAATTTCAACTTCACTCTTTTTGTGTAATCTGAAAGTGATAATAAATTCTTCAAAAACTATAAAATGCTAATTAAGAATTAGTAGTACATAGAACTTCATTTTCAACATGAAGATCTTCCTTCTTTACTTCCTTCCTCCCTTCCTTTCTTCCTTCCTTCCTTCCTTCCTTCCTTCCTTCCTTCCTTCCTTCCTTCCTTCCTTCCTTCCTTCCTACCTCCATTCCATCCTTCCCCTTTCCTTTATTTTTGCCTTTAGTAGGGTAGGTGGTGTAGTCCCATGCTTATCCAAGGATGGGGCTACTTCACAATGGGATTTAACTGACTTTAGAGAGTGAGAGTCAGGATGCACACTTGAACATCCACCCCATATTTCATCCTTCTTAAAATATATACCTTGAAATTCTGTTTTAAAATTAATTTAGCACCTAAAGATTAGTAAGTGAAGTACAGATAAATTTTTTTTGCCATTTTATAGCAAAGTAAGTGAAAACTAGAGGGCAAAACTGTCTTGACCAAAAGGACAGTGTGAGTGAATATGGAAATAAGACATGAACAAAAGCCTGACATATTTTTACTTAGTTATAATTATCTTTAATCTCATACATGTTCTCTAAGGCACTGTTTTGCATGATTGCATCCCCTCCAAATTCACAGGTTGAAGTCCTAGTCTCCAGTACTTCGGGATATGACTGCATTTGGGGATAGGGCCTTGCAAGCAGTGATTAACTTAAGTGAGTCCCTTAGGGTGCCCCCCCCCATCCAATCTGATTGGTGTGAGGATATTAGGGCACACGCAGAAACACCAGGGGTGCATGCAGAGAAAAGTCCATGTGCGGACACAGTAAGGAGGCCATCTCCAGTTCAAGGGGAGAGGCTTTAGGAGAAAATACGTTTCTTTTTTTCTTTTTTTTCTTTTTTCTTTTTCTTTTTTAAATATAATTTATTGTCAAATTTTTTTCCATACAACACCCAGTGCTCATCCCAACAAGTGCCCTAATCAATGCCCATCACCCACTTTCTCCTCTCCCCCACCCCCATCAGCCCTCTCTTTGTTCTCTGTGTTTAGGAGTGTCTTATGGTTTGCCTCCTTCCCTCTATGTTTGTAACTTTTTTACCCCTTCCCGTCCCCTCATGGTCTTCTGTTAAGTTTCTCAAGATCCAAATATGAGTGAAAACATATGGTATCTGTCTTTCTCTGACTGACTTATTTCACTCAGCATAATACCCTCCAGTTCCATCCACATTGCTGCAAATGGCCAGATTTCATTCTTTCTCATTGCCAAGTAGTATTCCATTGTATATATAAACCACATCTTCTTTATCCATTCATCAGTTGATGGATATTTAGGCTCTTTCCATAGTTTGCCTATTGTTGCAAGTGCTGCTATAAATATTGGGGTCCATGTGCCCCTATGCATCAGCATTCCTGTATCCCTTGGCTACATTCCTATCAGTGCTATTGCTGGATCATAGAGTAGTACATTTCCATTGTTGAAGTCATCTGGTCTGTAGTATCTTGTTATGAGAGGTCTAGCAAACTAATATAAGAACAGCAACTGGGGAATTCATTAATTAAACCCCATTCAGTATTTCTCTTGGACCAAACCAGCCTTCTCTGCAGGACGAGTTCCTAACATAAACCATAGAATATCTACTAAATTATGCTATGAGAGGTAAATGGATATCTTTTTATACTTGTGATAATTTTCAAAATATCTGGCAAGGCATGCTGGTTCTGAGGAATACCTGTTACCTAAGATGTAATTAGTCCCAAACCTCCCACCTAGAAAAGGAAATAGGAAACTCAAATTGCAGAGTATGTTCTTTCAGCTATAAACTAAGTTCCTATGGAGACAGGAAAAGATTGAAAGTAGTCATGAGTGCCAGGTTTTCACAGAAATGCCACTAACCACCAAGATAGCTGGAGAATACATATTTAGTAAATATCAGTAAACGGAAGACAATCAAGCTCTTTTTACTCAGTTTTCACAGAAAGTACACAGAATGGAAACCCAAAGCTATTGTCAAGTTCTTTGAAAAACAATGGGAATTTTTTACTCCTATCACTTACTTACCCCTCTGAGTTATGTGGGTATGAAAGATTCTCTCCCGTTTTTCTCCTCTAAACAGGGAGCATCCCACATTGTCCTCAATAGCTAAGCACTCAAGTGTGGCCTTCCATTGGGCTGTTCTCATAATATTTCCCCACGGTGACATGCCACATTCCACGCCTGATATAATTATCCCCCTTTCCCAGCTCACCTTGCTTGTCCTCTGGGGTTGCTTAAGCCCATAGTTGGTTGCCCTCCTTTGCAGGCTCAACTTGGCCCCTGACCAAGGCCCGGAAAGACACTCACAGCTGTGTGTAAAACAACTTTCCTCAGGGGGGCGCCTGGGTGTCTCAGTGGGTTAGGTGTCTGATTTTGGCTTAGATCATGATCTCATGGTTTGTGAGTTTGAGCCCTGCGTTGGTGTCTATGCTGATAGCTCAGAGCCTGGAGCCTGCTTCAGATTCTGTGTCCCTGTCTCTCTCTCTCCCTGCCCCTCCCCGCTTGTGCGCTCTCTCTCTCTCTCCAAAATCAATTTTTTTTTAAATTAAAAAAAAAAAAAAACCTTCCTCCGCTTGGTAAAGCATTTTGCGAGACTATCTATAGGTGGGGGTGAACTTAAAAATCTAGCCCCTCTTCAGTGGCCTCTCCGGTTCTCCCCATGCTCCCTTACCTGGGGATCAGGGTGCAGGTGGGCTGGTAATCTCCCTGTGAGCACTGAGAACTCCACCCTTCTTGGGGTGGCCCTGTGTTTGAATGGTTGTGCCATCTGAGCCTCACTGAAACCTGCCTAACTTGTGTGTGCCACTGGGCAAAGTACATGGTATATCTGAGACCCAATTATCTCATGAGTAAAATGAAGGTGAGAATACCTTTCTCATAAAGTTATTATAAGCATTAAATGACCATATACATGTGTGTATATATAATATATAGATATTACACATTAATATGTAAGTAACAATATGAATACAAATATACATATGTAATAAACACAAGGTACTCATAGCATGTGAATTGTTCCTAATACAAATTCTATTTGATTTTTTGTCAGTTACTTTTCTTTCAGTGTAATTTTCCAATATCCTGTTCCTTTCAAGCACACTTTTTTTTTTTTCAGTTTTATTTTTGAGTTAACTGTGTAACTGACTTTTTACAGCATTTTGCACATTTCTGGATTCAACTTATTTCCCCGAGTCTACCTAGGAACCATGAACTAACCTATACCTTTACCTATACCTAAACCTATACCTTTACATCCGAATCACTTTTAATTTCTGCCAAATCAGTCCCTTAAATCACTGATTACATTTTAATTGATTTCCATATGTTTTTTAAAAAAAATTTTTAAATGTTTATTTTATCTTTGAGAGAAAGAGAGAAAGCATGGGCGGGGTAGTGGGGGGCAGAGAGAGAGGGAAACACAGAATCTGAAGCAGGCTTCAAGCTCTGAGCTGTCAGCACAGAGCCTGATGTGGGGCTCGAACTTCGGACCATGAGACCATGACCTGAGCTGAAGTCAGACACTTAACTGACTGGGCCACCCAGGTGCCCTGATTTTTATGTTTTTTTAATTAAAGAAGTTATTTGCCCTTGAGGAAACATGTTTATTATTTACATCAGTGGGGCAGTACTCAACATATCTAATAATTGGTATCGCACAGGCATCTAACAGTCACACCAGAAGCTGGCCCTCTCTGAGGTTCAGCTGCTAGACTGGGGAGTGACATGTGTGGTAGATGGAAAAGACTCCCTGGGGTGGCAGCTGTTCACCTACCTGTACATGGCAGTGACCAAGTAAATGACAGGGGAAGAAGGTATTTCAGTGTGTTGACAACTCCAGTAGATTCCCCACATCAAGGGCACTCTTGGTTAGCACAATTTCATGACTCAGAAATAAGTCAACAAGAAACCAAAGTATGTTTCTCCTGTATTTTCATACAGCCCTCAATGTCGTTTTCACCCATGTCCTCATGTATGCTTTACCATTTCAGTCATATAAAAAACCACATATGAAAATTTGAATAAGTCGGAATGATGTGATATTCTTCCCTCTTCCCCAAAGAGATCCAATGTCATTGTATAATTTATTTTCCTCAGTAGGGTTGCCATTCATGTAATGCTTTCTTTTCTCTCTTACTGATTTGTACAGGGAAGATTTACCAAGATGTAAATGGTTCCGCTAGTAATCTGTATTGACAAATTTTCCCCTGTTCCTCTTTATTGCTCTGAGGTATTGGAGTATCTCTGGAGTATCTGGCAATATTTTAAGGCACCCACTGCTAGGTGATAATGCTTTTAAATTATTCATAGAGCTGCACTGCATCCATGGAGAAATGGAACATGAGGGTTATGAGATATATCAATGCATTACCTATACAAAAATACAGTACTAGTGTCAAAATATCTGTGTATCTCTGATAATATAAAGAACATGATATTGACCAAAATTGAAAAAAAATACTCCTAATGTTCTTCTTGTCTTTTAAATATCTTTTGCCTTCTTGCTAAGACTATATTGCTTTCTTCTGTTTTCCATTTCCAAATCCTATCAGAGAAGAGGAGCTATGAGGTAATGATTAGGAGTGCAAACTCAGGGTGCCTGGGTGGCTCTGTTGGTTAAGTGCCTGACTTCAGCTCAGGTCATGATCTCACCATTCCTGAGTTTGAGCCCCATGTTGGGCTCTGTGCTGACAATTCAGAGCCTAGAGCCTATTTCAGATTCTGTGTCTCCCTCTCTTTCTCTGCCCAGCCCCCCCCCCGCACTAATGCTCTGTCTCTCTCTCAAAAATAAACAAACACTAATTTTTTTTTAAAAAAAAAAGGAGTGCACACTCAAGCCCTCCCTGCTTAAAACCCAGCTCTTCCATTCATCAGCTATATGACCTTGAACAGACTATCCAATGCCATTGTTCTGCCTCCTCATCTACAAAAAGGGAGTGGGAGTAATTGTAAGAATATGTGTAATATATATTACTGTATCATCTGGATGATTGGTAAATCCTCAGACTTCAGCTACAGTTACTGGTTATCATAGAGCAGAATAAGGAAGAAAAGCCAAATGAAGTCTATGCTGTTCACAATTCTTTAGCTTTGGTTATCATATGGGTCCTTAGAGACTGGCAAATAGCATTGACAAATAAATAGTATTGACAAATAGTGTTCAATTAATACATATAATATATGCATAGAACCCAAAAAGCTCAAAGTAAACTTTACACTACTCAAAATTCTGACTGAATTTTGCACTGATTTAGTTCTGTGAATACTGTGTTAGCTTCTTTGTTAACTTCATCCCACTATCGGCTGTTGGAGGGCAACAAACCTCGTGAGTTCCTGTCAAGTCTGCCTCATTCTATACTGTTGTTTTTTATATATTTTTTTTAAATTTTAAGTTTATTTATTTGAGGGGGGAGAGAGAGAGAGAGAGAGAGAAAATGAGCAGGAGAGGGGCAGAGAGAGAAGGAGAGAGAATCCTAAGCAGACTTCATGGTCAGTGCTGAGCCCGACATAGGGCTTGATCTCACAACCTTGAGATCATGGCCTGAGCCAAAATCAAGAGTAGAGTCAGTACCTCAATAGATTGAGACACCCAGATGCCTCTATGCTGTTACTTTTAAAATATCCTCAGTATAAGGCTTTACTTTTATGATTCCATCTTCTTGAACTCAGAACGCTCATTCTACTCTGTCTAGATCATTTAGATGGGAGCAGTTACCTATGCATCTCACTAACCTATAGGCCAGAAACTAGTTACATAAAACACAATTTTCTTGTTCTTATTATAATGATCTCTGTAATTATTAACCTATTTGCAAATCTTGTTCTTAGAAAAAAATTCTCATTTCCTAATTTTTTCATGTATGTTCACTAAGTGGGTATGTAGGTTGTTCAAAGCCCTGGAAAGACAGTTCTGGTGGTTCTCATGTAGTCTCTGATTATTTAACAAACATTGATTGAGGGTCTACTAAGTGTCAAGATAGGATCATGCAATAGAGTTAAATCAGGTTCAGTCCTTATACTTAAAGAGTTTTTGGCTAATGGGGACAGAGGGATACACAATGATCTTTATAGTACAGTGTCACAAAACATTAGAATAGAAATAGAAAGGAAGAACCAACTAAGTCAAGCCCAGACACATAACAGAGATCATTCATTTAGCTTCATTTAACTATTGTGGCATTTCATCAGAAAAGGGAACATTAAGGCTTAACAACGCTCAACCAGCAACTTCACCTGGGAGTTAGCAGTTACACCCTTTGGAAAATCCAAGCCCCTGATGCTAAGCTATGCAGGGTTGAACATACTGTACTTCAGCCCAGGAAGGAAACATTTATCCTCTTTCCATCATAAATCAGTTGATTATTTCACTGATCCCAGAGGCTCCTTAATAGCCACCTTTGTCTAAAGATTCTATCTTATTTTCTCCCCCAGCAAGCAAAGCAAGGGATCAACAGTTTAGCTTCACCTTACCTTCCAGGAAGTCTTGAAATAATGTTGCACACAATAAAACAGATCCCAGTTTTGGTGTTCTTGTTCCTGAGTCAATCAAATACCTTAATATAAAAGCTTCAGTGAGAGTGTTTAAGTGTGTTTTAGATGTGATGGTGATTATTATTTAAGGAGCAAATGAAGTTTAGACAGTTGGGTTTGTCTACAGAGGTGAGGGTCCTTAGGGAAAAAGAAAGAAGGCTATATAAGAACTATGTGTTGAGGGAACAGTGTTTCTAAATGAAAATACTAAATCAAGACCTCACATTGTTTGATTTTTAATAGTAATGAACCTAGAGTATGGGTAGGGATAAGGAAATAGAAGTGAGCTATTTAGCTAACCACTTAACCACAAAGGTCTTATGAGTGTAGTTCCTTCCTTTGCAAACCTTATGCTAGGGAGACAGAACAAACCAGTGCTGAAGGTGTCTCTGTTTGAGTGGGGACCATCCTAGAATGGACTAGATGCTTCATAGGTCTACTGGTCTTCATAACACAAATCAATGGAGTGTGCATGAATGCATATACATTTCTGATTGCTCATCCATTGATTCATATAGACAGTCTCAAGGAAAGTAAATGAGGAATGTCTTCTTGAGTAATGGGTTAGAGCTAGCATTGATGTCAAGATCAATATTACATAATGATGGTAGTCAAGTTGTTGTGTTTTTTTTTTTGCATGAGATAAAGGAGCCTATCATTTACTACATTATTCACTTATATGCTTTATATTACATTTACTTTCATGGAATATTTGAGGTAGTTTACATGCCTTTTTAACCATATATCTTCACTAACTACTCTCCATGTGGTAAATAATACTAAATAGCATGGTCAGAGTGCATAGCAAATGCCAGATAGTGTTCTAAGTGCTACTTATGGTTTGTTTTATTTAATTTCCATAACAATTCTATGAGAAAGGTACTATTATTAGCCTAATTTAGTATTTCAGGAGTTTGAGGCTAAGAAATAGTTCATCCAACATCTTAGAGCTAAAAAATGAGGCTTATTTATATTCAAGTAATAAGATTCTAGCTTTTCCACTTGTCAGTATACCCTCTCAATAAATCTGTCGAATGGCTTAAAAATTTTATTGAATAAATGATATTAAAAAATAAACATAAGCAGTCTAGAGACAGTAAGAAGTGTTTCCTGTTACTGAGTATTAATGTTGTATCCAAACTTTGTGGTAGAGGTAAAAGAATGCATGGTGGTTTAAATAATTCCCATTGATGTTATACAGAAATATGTAATGTTTTAATGAAAACAATGAACTTGATCCTAGTACCTCATTCTGTAAGAAATTTAACATTTGTTATTTCATGCAACATAAAGGCCAGTGTCTTCAAGAACAGCATTTTAGAAAATATTTAAAAAGAATTTTTATACAGCTACTCTCTAGAAGCTGACAAAATTAGGGAGGGGTGAGGGGTGCATGCCTGGGTGGCTCAGTCGGGTAAGCATCCGACTTCAGCTCAGGTCACGATCTCGCGGTCTGCGAGTTCGAGCCCCGTGTCGGGCTCTGGGCTGATGGCTCAGAGCCTGGAGCCTGCTTCCGATTCTGTGTCTCCCTCTCTCTCTGCCCCTCCCCTGTTCATGCTCTGTCTCTCTCTGTCTCAAAAATAAATAAACATTAAAAAAAAATTAAAAAAAAATTAGGGAGGGGTGAGGCTTAAAATTTGGAGAATACCCAGTATAAACCAACTCTTTGGTTAAGTATTTAACTGTCAATCTTCTAATCTGAACAACCACCTTGTTGTTATTCCCTGCTATTGACTCAGTTTTATAGAGGAGAAAAGACCCACAGAAATTAATTAGCTTGTTAAACATACCCAACTAGTAACTAGTTGAGGGGTATCTTTCTGATTCCAAAATCCATGCTTGCTCCACTGTTCCATGCTTAAAATATGATGGGTCAAACTAGAGCCCCATAGAGAAAACTATCTGGTGATCTCACACTTTAAGTGGTTTCCAAAGAAGCTCTAGCACTGAAATCCATTGATTTTGAAGACTTCATACAGGAACTTCAATAAAGTGAAGACTTAAGAGTGGAGGTGTTCCTGTTGAAGGGTGTGTGTGCAGACTTCCATCCACCAACCCTTTAGAGGAGGATTCCTCATGGAATTTTAGGTGCACAGAGAACACCAAGAGTACGGATTAGAAATGCAGATTCCTGGACCATGACCCCAGATAGTCTCATTTGGGCCTTTTAGTCTGCATTTCAAACACACTTCAGGCGATTCTGAAACAGACATCTTTGAAAAATATTGACCTACAAAATGTATAGCCTGCCCCTTATCTGATTTCCTTCAGATATGAGTTGCCTTTTGATAAGATGTATCAGATTCTTCAGTCTAGGTAAATTTTTCTTGAATTGGAAAAGCAAATGATGACTTCATTTTGCAAATGTAATGTAAAACCAGAGCAGTGAGTGGCTGTCAATAATACTTGCCAAGTGAATGGATGAATAAATGGTATAATTGCAAGAAATTGCTCTATGTTGGAAAATAGGAAGGGACACAGTGCATGGGTTCAGTTAAAAAGAATATTAGATTGAGTTGGGGTGCTAAGGCATGAAAACTGAAGAGTGTCAGGGATCAACATCTGAGTTTTTATACCCATGATTTCTTGCTAGTGGTTGTTTTTCCATTTTGAATATTTGCAGTAGTTTATCGAGAGATTAATAGCCCACTTTACTGAAACTCAGTAAAGCACTAATGTTGAAATCCTATCAATTCTCTGTATATTTGTTACCTTTTTTTAATGTTTATTTATTTTTGAAAGAGAGAGAGAGACAGAGCATGGGCATGGGAGGGGCAGAGAGAGAGGGAGACACAGAATCTAATACAGGCTCCAGGCTCTGCACTGTCAGCACAAATCCCAATGCAGGGCCCAAACCCACGAACCATGAGATCACGAACTGAGCCAAAGTTGGATGCTTAACCTCGTGAGCCACCCTGGCACCCCGATATTTGTTACTTTTAAGAAGCTTCTGGAAATAGAGAGTGGCACCAAAAGGAAATAAAGGCAGATGAAAACAATCTGTTTTAAATGGCTATCAAATAAAATAAACAAATCCTGTGTCTTTAGAGAGACCAGGTCCATGTTTAAAATACTACTTTGGGGTCTATTGAGTAAGTCACATGCCCCCTGGGGATCCCATGTTGAGAACCTGTAATTCTGCTCTGAATCTGTATGTGGGAGCCTGTGGTTTTCCTGAAGTTGGCTGGGCCCTAGTCCAAGCCAGAAACAAGACGTCTTATGGAGGAGAATATCAAGTGAGTATATGGTGATCAAACATCCATTTTGTATTCACCATCAACCCAATGATGGAATGTCTGCTTAGACTGCAGCCCTATGGTTCAGTGCTAGTGTTTTCATTTCTTAGAATTTCTATTTTTATTTTCAGGTTTTTTTCATTCAAGCAGTAACTACTACAATTATAAAAGTTGGAATAAAACCCACTAGATTACACAAGTAAACACTTAGCATCGAAGAACTGTTTACTCTGTGCTTGTTTACTGTGGTTAAATACAACAAACATCAAAAAGATACTTGCTACTTTAAGCTTCTATATAAAGTCAAAATAAATGCCTCAGACTACACAGCACTTATCTGTCAGCATATGAATTCAATGGAGGGAACAATATAGCATTTCCCAATCTGACATTCCACGCAGTAGAGTTGCTAAGGATATTGTTGAGGGAGAAAAATCTGTTAAATCTGTTTTCATTTACACTTGTGAGATGAAGGGTTTAACAAAGTAAAACTAGGCTATTTACTGAGATACCATGGTGTTTAAGATGCTAGTGTTTACTGTGCATCTCCAAACCAGGGCTATCCAATGCAGTGTTTCCCAGTTATTTCCCAAAGACGCCTTTTTTCTAGAGCACCTCACAAGATCAGTGGTCTAAGGAATATCCTTTATAAAATGTTGCCTTCGTATTCATAGAGAAGCAAAGAGTGATTGCAGAAGTAGATTGCATTTGTTTATTTTCCTTTTCAGAAAGAACTGAAAAAAATATTAGCAGCCTCCAGAGACAATTCAGGAGTTGCAGATTCTCGGGGAAACAAGTTTTGTTTCAGGTCATCTATTTCGATATTGCTCCCATATGAAATGCCCTAATTCTTCAAAAACGATTAAGTTCCATCAAGAGATTTAAGTAATTTCCTACTTTGCTCCCTCTGATAAAATTTTTGCCAGTAATCTGACATTTGTGAGAAATTATGAGAAAACTAAGTGAAAATTCAATGAGCCTTTGTGGCCATACTGTGTGGGTGTTTCTCTACCAGGCATTTGAGATGATGACAGGACGATGTGAAGCAATGAAAAATTGGATACCTTCAGCTGAGAAGTTCACACTCTTGGCTGAATAACATTAGTTATCACTGGCCATACAGATATGTATTTCCTTTGAATATATATTTATGAATACACAATTCTAAATAGAATGCATTGATCACTTTTCATTAGAAGGAAGGAGGCCTGAGGTGCCTGGTCAGCTCAGTCAGAAGAGCATGTGACTCTTGATCTTGGGGCCATGAGTTCGAGCTCCATGTTTGGTGTAGAGATTACCTAAATAAATAAAAAAAAACTTAAAAAAAACTTAGAAGGAAGGAGTTCTTCAACTGTATGCTTCTATCCACTGTGAAAGACTGCTTAAGAAAAATAATTTTGAATAAGGTTTTGAAAGATAGTGGTGATGCAAGCTGACATTTGCTAATGGCCAAGAGAAGTTCAGGTGATCCTGACAGAAAAGCAAAATAAAAACTGTGAACAAACCAGCCTCGTTGGGATGGGTGTTGGGATCCAGCCAAGCATAGGGCTTGTAAGCTCGATAAACCTCAGAAGTGGTACAGTGGACACAGAGAAAGGGTTCAATGTGGCAAATTGGATAGATAATAGAGAGATAAGAGATGATGCTCTAGGCTAGCGGAAGTATTGAAGATCTAATTAAGTGTGATGAAAGGCTCTCACCAAAGGATTGCCTGTCTCTCCCAGCTCCCCAAGCCTTCACCTGTTTCACTTGTCCTATAACACTTAGCTCAAACATCATTTCCTCTAAAATGCTTTCTCTTCTCTAAGCTCCCCTCCCCTGCTTTAACTGGATTCATTGTTTTTTTGTGTGTTCCCATATCATCCTATTTATGTCTTTATCCTAGCACTTATTAGAGATGGATTAAGACTCTTAGAGGTCCTTTGTATTCGGAGGATGAGACTGTTGTGTAATCTTACTTATTGTGTAACCTTAAGAAAGGTTAAGGGAGGAAGGTTAAGGAAGTCTTCAAAGCTCTGAATTTGTTTATTGCTACTTGCTTTGCTTCCTTTTTATAACAACTATATCAAACTCTTCTAATTGTTTTCTTACTGTCCTTAGTGCTCCACTATGCTGATATCCTAAATATGAGTTTAGTCTTCTTTTTGGATAACATTTTTTTTAACATTTTTTAGCCATTTACTCAATGACTCATTTACATATTTATTTCCACCAATGCACAGTGTTCCCTTAAAGGGAAAGAGAGCATGACTTGTTCATCATTATATTTCAAGAATTTGTCAAAAAATATTTGTTCAACTGGGCTCAACTAAACCTTGGTAGGCAATTAAGAATTCGGTTGCACTAAGTCAATCAATAGGCTTTAGTGAACTGAGTCTTGAAGTTTGGGGCATCTCCAGTTCTTTTTTTTTTTTTTTTTTTTTTTTTTTTTTTTTTTTTAGGTTTAACCAATAAACTTTTCTCTTTTTTTATATGAAATTTATTGTCAAATTGGTTTCCATACAACACCCAGTGCTCATCCCAACAGGTGCTCTCCTCAATGCCCATGACCCACTTTCCCCTCCTTCCCACCCCCCATCGGTTGATTCACAGTTTTTAAGAGTCTCTTATGGTTTGGCTCCCTCCCTAACTTTTTTTTCCCTCCCCCTCCCCCACGGTCTTCTTTTAAGTTTCTCAGGAGAGTGTTATGCTAAGTGAAATAAGACATACAGAGAAAGACAGATACCATATGTTTTCACTCTTATGTGGATCCTGAGAAACATCTCCAGTTCTTAAGAAGGAAACTGGGAAGTGAAGAAGAGATGAGAGTAGAAGAAATGAAATCACTTCCTAAAGAGAAATGAGAATGAGACAGTAAGAATGTGAATGTGGAGTTCAGTATTGGGGCTGCAAAAGCATCAGGTGTGATTTCATACTGAGCCTAGAAGTGTTAGGTCACTATTCCTTAAATCCACACTACTCCTTAACCCCAATTTAGATTGAGATGGATTCTAGATACCAGGTTGAAAATATGAGCTTGCTGATTGAATTCTTCTCTCATTCACATTCTTTTGTTGGTTTAACAGTAGCCTATTATATGTCAAGCTATGTGGTAAGGATACAAAGGTTGACTCTGACCTACCTAATTTACAACATCACAGTTTACAGACTAGTAGGAGATACAATTGCACAAATAACCTGGCTTGTTCAAAGTGGTGTTTACAACAGTTTCTCACTGTAAATTCTTTGGCATTTGTTCTGACTAGTTGGTGTCTATACAATTAACAGTTAGGTATTTTGAATACCACCCATATTTTATGATGAGTAAATACAGGATAATTAGAATACAGATTTTCATTTTATTAGTCACTGGTGTATAGAGAATAAAATAGAAAGGGCAGACTGGTGACAGAAAAAAAAAAAAAACAAACCAGAAGGTCATTGTAGTAACCCAGGAGAGAGAAGAGTTGGTGGCATAGATTTGAGAAATGCCTGTGGATATGGAGAGAAATGGGTAGATTAGAGAATTATTTAGGTGATAAAGTTGATGGAGCTTGGTAATTGGTTGAATTTGGAGAATGGAGGAATGGGAGAAGTTAAAAGTAATGTCCAGATTTCTGGCTCAGACCATGAGTGAATGCAGATGCATTCACTGAGTATGTAAAAGACATTACAGGGAGGAACAAGTTCATGCAAAGTTGATCGGTTCAGTTTTGGACATGATGAACTTAAGATACAAAGCACTATGCAGTAGGTGTTCAAGATACATGAGACTTCTTAAACTTTGTGTCTGGTAGGACCAGTCATTTATAGGGTCAGGTCAAATGACAGCATTCTTTGTGAAGTGAGGAGACACAGGTCTATCAAGGGTAGCCCTTGAGTGATGCTTCAGAGGGATGGACTGCTGGGCTTGCTTGATCTTTACAGCCAAAAACACAGTTTGTACATCTCTCATTTCATAAGCAAAATTTTATTTCTAACTTTGGCATCTAGTTAAGCCTTCTGGGATACACTATTATAATATGAAGCTGTTATGAAACCACCTCTAGAATATGGATCCTTGGTTAACTCCAAATGCTAGTTATCCATCCCTGGATTATGGATTCTTTATTTGGACACTTCGGATGCTAACCCACTCCACACATGTATTGCACCATCTATAATGAAGTATTGTTAAGAGTAAGTTATCAGTTTTTACCGTTATACCAGGTGTGAAGCTCATGAGAGAGATCTGTGCTGGAGGTATAGATTTAAAATTGGAATGATTATCTATTAAAACCTATTAAGTCTACTAAAATAGATTTATCATTAGTGTTTAGATGATAGAGCAAAGCCAAAGGAGCAAATACAGTGTTCGGAGGATAGCGCATGAAGGGCCTGTGACAGAGTCTTGGGAGATGCCAATATTGTAGGTATAAGGTAAGGAAAGTGGATCCTGAAATGGAGACCAAGCACAGCACCCTGAGAGGTGGGAGAGAAGCCAGGGGGGTGGTGTATCACCCAGTACAAGGGAGATGAGTGCTTTAAGAAAAACGGGGTGGGCAACAATATCAAATGATCTCAGAAGAGACCATACACAGAGATAAGAAACTCTTTTGCAGTTTGTTGTTGACTTTGGCAAGAGCAATTTCAGCGGCATGAATGGAGTGAAAACCATACTGCAGTAGATTGAAGAATAAGTCAGAGGTGAGGTCATGCAGACACAGCACTCCCTTCAAGAAGAGAATTCAACCCCTGAATCACAGACTCTCAGAAACAACCTTAGATTCATTTCAGTTCATCTCAAAATTGTGGCCTGAATTCATCTCCACACTGACAATTTTTAAAGTAAGTGTTGAATCCTACTGCATGCGAGGCACTAGGCTAATTGCCCCTGATTATTCAAACATGGGCATAGTCTCTACATTTAAGTAGTTTACAATCTGCCAGATGAATGAGATAAGTATACAATATGCTAACATAAGATGTAAGTATACAAAACATGTAAATTTAACTCTTAACAGTTAGACAAGACTGTAGATCCTAAAGAAACATAGGTGAATAAAAATATGGGTTCTGGAATCATACCACCTAGGTTCAAAGCATCTCCACCACTTAATTATCTGTGTTACTTATTCTCTCTCTGCCTCCTTTCCCTCATATGGAAAATGGGCGAATTAATATAACCTAGTCCAGAAGGTTTGGTGAGGATGAGCTGAGGATTAATTTAAAATAGCTCTTGGAGTACAAGGACTCCCAATAAAGAGTAGGATTTTTGTTAACCTAAACTGGTGTCTTTTTTTGTACTCATGAGAAAAGTGAGGCTCCAGGAATTTAGGTGACTTACCCATTTCTTTCTGCTAGTAAAGATTAGAGCTAGAACCAGGACACTAAATAGCTGACTTCTCATCTCCTTCTCCTATTAATTTTCTTTTTTTTTTTTTGTACTTTTAATGCTTATTTATTTACTTTTTGAGAGAGAGCAAGCAGGGAGGGACAGAGAGAGAGAGGGGGAGACACAGAAGCCAAGGCAGGCTCCAGGCTCTAAGCTGTTTGAGCACAGCCTGACATGGGGCTCTAACTCACAAACCATGAGATCATGACCTGAGCCAAAGCTGGACACTTAACTGACACCCAGGATGTCCATTGTTCAATGAATCACGTTCCATCTACTTCCAAAAAAATTCAGGGAAAACAATGCTTACGAAATGTATATTATATAAAATTATCAATTTGACTATTCTCTACAATGAATGAAGAAACTAATTAGTGTCTAAAATAATGTTAACTAAGTCAGTAATGCCAGAATAACATCGCTGTCTTGGAAGTAAATAACTATTATAAAAAGTTACTTGATCATAGCAATGATGTGCATGTTGGCATGAACTAAGAAATCAATTGGGAGGAAGAGCAAAAAAATGACTCCTTATTCTAAGCAGGCAGTACACATGACAGTGAATGAAAGAGAAATGGAATCTATTTAGTCAGTATGTCCTAATGTCAAATAAGTAGCTTTATTGATGTGTTTGAGCAGTTTTAATAATGATTTCCCTGAAAGAAATCATTACCTATTACGTGACTATTTAATAATAACTATTTATCCTTTCTACATAATAGAAGAAGGTGGACCCATAATTAACAGCGTAACGTGCTGAAATGAATGGCCTCTTAGACTGAATACAAAGCCAAAATGAGGAGTTTTGGATACTAATCCCTCTGCGTTATCATCTCTAAATGGAAGCCTGAGAAGCCCAAGAGAGACTACAGATCTCCCTAGCTATGCCCCCATAGGAGAGAATTGGTCTTCAGTTTCCTTTATTCGTCAACAAATACTTATGAAGCACTTATTGTATGAGAAACACTATTCTTTATACCAAGACAGAGTAGTAAATCAGACAGATGTAACCCTGAACTCATGGAGGTTTACGATCTAATACAGAGATGAAGAAAATAGATGCAAGCAAATAAGTGAATGGATAAGATGAGGTGACGACAGTGTCAAGAGGAAGCTTAAATAGGGTGATGTGATAGTCACAGGACACAGTGCGGAAAGGAAGGTATCACTTTTGATAGGGCACCTATCGCTATACTTGAATAGCGATCCATAATAAGAAAGAACCAAACATGTAAAAATCTGAAGATAAATCATTCGCAGGGAGAGTAGTATGTGCAAAGGTCCTGAGGCAGGGATGATTTTCTTGATTGAGGACTAAAATGAAGGTCAGTGGGGCTGCAGTGAAAAAGATAGAGTGTGGTGTGAGAAAAGATTGGAGAGGTGGGTATGAGCCAGATCATGTAGGTCAGGGGCTTGCAAACATTTGTTTAAATGTTTATTTATTTTGAGAGATAGAGCATGTAAGAGTCGGGGAGGGGCAGAGAGAGAGGGAGACAGAGGATCCAAATCAGGCTGACAGCAGAGAGCCTGGAGAGCCCAGTGTGGGGCTTGAACTCATGAAGTGTGAGATCACCGACTGAGCCACCCAGGTTTCCCTATGCAAACATGTTTTGTTAGATGCTACTCATATTAATAAATACATTTTGCATTGCAAACAAATACACACATAGCCTACATACATAAAACTAAAAAACAAAAAATAGTTGCTCCTACTGTATATGGTATAACAAGGTATTTTTTAGTCTGCACTAATATTTTTAACGTGAGTCATAATGAGCCAAACTGATATGATTAATGGTTCATAATTTATTAATAGGGTGGGGTCTTGTAAAGCATAGTAAGAGAGTTTGGATTTTGTTAGTAATGGAAAACCAGTTGGAATGTGATAAGTGGGGTGCTGACTTAGGCTGTTGAAAAGGTAACTTTGCTTGTTGGATAGCAGGCATTCAGAAGTGGAGCAGAGAGAAAGAATTGTGGCTTGCACAAAGGTGGGGGCAGTGGAGAGGGTGAGAAGTGATTGGGTTAATCTGATATGAGTGCTGATGAATCTGCTGATGAATTATATATGTACAAAAAAAATAAAAAAGAGTCAAAGGTGACTCCTAGGTTTTGGTCCAAGCAACTGGCTGGACTTTGACATCTTTAATGGATAAGTGGGATACTTGGGAAGTATTGTAGGATATTGGGGATATTTGGGAGAGTTTAAAAGTTCTGTTTTGGACATGTTATGCATTGAACAGCCTACTGGATGTGGAATATGAGGCTGTCAAGTAGGTGGTTGGATCTTCAAATCAGGTATTCAAAGGGGAGGTTGGCATAGGAGACATTGACTGGGAATCATTGGTATGTGCTCCATGTAACTGAATGTTTTCCCCTAAAGGAGACAATGCAGGTAGATGTGAGAATGATGAAGATTTAAGCCCGGACATCGTCAGCATTTAGAGAGTCTGATGGAAGGAAGAGGCTGGCCAGGAGGTTGGCCACCTTGGGCATTAGAGGTTTTGCCTTTTACACAGTTATCTCTTAATACACTTCCCTCTGACTCTTCTGCTACACCTGTTGTCACCCTTTGCTGAGCTATCGTAACCAAATCACAGCTTAGCCCTTAGTTGTATTTCTATTGTTCTGGGATGATTTATGAATCCCCATTTATATATATTCTCTTCCTGACTTTATCATAAGTCTAATGAGATCAAGGACTCTCTTCTACTTCTTTTGTTCTGTCATACCCATTAAATCAATACATACCTGTTAAGCAGGACAGGCATAGGTCATAGAACATTTCTGAACACAGAGGAGTAGATGCTTAGTATATATTTTATGCATCAAAAAACTCATTATGGCAATAGTGAGCAGTAGTAACCTTATTACTAGGTAGGATCACCAAAGGTAGAATTATGTAAATATATCTGTAGTCAATCTAGAAATAATAGGTGGCCAAAAGGTACATTGTATTATAACTGGTATTTGCTATATTCTTTGACAAATATGGATGGGAACTTCATTTCAAAATTGTCAAAATTAACTTTATTGATTTCCTATGCCCCAGGGGAAATGCTAGGAAAATGCTCCATCCTCTAGGGTCAGTGTGGGCAGTATTCACTAAAGCAAACTAAGTAGAGATCTACAAGGTGGCAACTGAGAGTATCCAGCGGGTAACGAACAGGGATCTGTTTGTCCTATATGGTGGGCGGGTGTCTTTCCCAAATAACCTTGCTGTAGATATTCACGATAACAGTTGAGATTTTGTGTTGTGTGGCCAAGAAATGAGGAGGGAGGTCTAAGAACAAGAAGGAAGGGATACTATTTTGGTTAGAAAGTTTATTTGGCCTCAATTTTCACTGAGTTCTGGTGAATTACTTCACTGTATGACATCAATCTTCATTTTATTCCTGAAAGTCTAAATATATGTCAAGAGGTATTTTCAGTGCTATTGCTTTATGATAATGGATTTCTCTCTCAGATTCATATGCCTTTAGGAAGAAACAGTATACATTTTTGAAACACCTAGAATTTAGTCAAATATATGTAGGTGTCTTTCAAATCAAGCGGAGGATGGTGTGAATTAGGGTAAAATTTGTCTTATTCTGGGAGACAGATGACATGATTAGGCCGTTTAAGTTCAGCTGCACAGCTTGCTTCTACTCATTTTCAGAAATCAGTGTTCTGTCAAAAAAAAAAAAAAGCACCCACACTATGCAGTAAAATTCAAGTTTTTAAGACCATATCTCCTGAGAGAATTGCTTTGTCTCAGGGGAGAGCCATTAATTTGATACTTTTGCTTGGGAATTGCTAAGAATTAGGTTAGGTTTATTGTGGGATCCCTCAGGTTAAATCATCTCAGGCAATTTTGAAATAAAATAGATAGTTTCCAACCTTGACAGGAGGGAGGAGTGACTTCATCATTTATCCAAATAGAAAAGGTGAAGCCGAGATATGTGGCTTTCCAGAGTGTGGATGGCAAAGGGTTCATGTATAGCTCTGCGAATGGGGCATGCTTCCCATGTCCCTAGGCCTCGATGGTGCCTCTATCCCTGACTAGAAACTCCATCCTTACCTTCTTCACCTTGTATTCAGCAATTAAGATCCATTTCAAGTGTTTCTTTACCTGGAAACTTGAGTCCCCCCACCCCACCCCATTCCTTTTCCTCAGCAGCGCTGGTGGAGGGCCTCTCCGTTGGGCTTCTGTAACATACTATGCATACCTCTATCCTAGCCCCTAACATGCCGAATTAACATTTCATGGTATTCCCATTTTCCCATATAAACCATAAGATTTTGAAAAGCATGGACATTTGTTTATTCATATTTGTAGGCCCAGCATCTAATTCAGGCCCTGATACATGTTAGGCTCTTGGGAAATGTTGAACTGATTTGAACCAGCTGGTCATGAATGTTGTGTGTGGTATGTTTGTGGAGGATGGACATATCCCTGGGGAAGCTCAGTGAGGATTTGCAGGTAAGATCAGAGTGAAACCATGCACTGTGGGCCTGTTATGTGGCCATGAGGGTCTCAGCGTGGGAGTCTAGAGCATGGCTTGAGGACTGACTTTGCCACTTAATACTTGTGTGATTGCAATCTAGTTATTTAACTGCTCCAAATGTCCTCATCTGTGAAACGAGCCAGGAGTAATGGCAGTCTCTACTGAATACAGAAACTGTAAAGAGTGAGTAAGATAACACATGTGAAGTGCTTAGAATGGTATGCAACATAAGCACTCAGCTTATGTTAGGCTGCTACCTGTTACTCAGCAGGTAAAGTCATGTGCCTTGGTACTCTGATTTCTTGTGCGACTTTGAAAATCTATCCAGTCTTTGTATTTTAAGCTCTCTCTACCCACAGAAGCTATTTTTTTTAAATTTTTTTTCCATTTATTTATTTTTTTGAGAGACACAGAGAGACAGAGCACAAGTTGGGGAGGAGCAGAGAGAGAAGGAGACACAGAATCCGAAGCAGGCTCCAGGCTCTGAGCTGTCAGCACAGAACCTGATGCGGGGCTCGAACTCACAAACTGTGAGAACCCGATGCGGGGCTCGAACTCACAAACTGTGAGATCACCACCTGAGCCGAAGTCAGACACTTAACTGACTGGGCCACCCAGGCGCCCCCCACAGAAGCTATTTAAATGGTTTAGGTTGGTTGTCTAATTAAGTGTGTGGGGAAAGGGGAGAGGGGGTAGAAAAGGAAGGGGGAGAAAGGTGAGAGAGAGAGAGCAAGCCTTAGTGAGACTGACATTTTATTTCACCAAGAAAGGAAGCAGTGGACAAGGGCTTGGTTGTGGAGTTCTTGTTTCACTGTTATTTGCTCAACTCCTTCCATCTTTCTTGCTCTGAGGGCTCCTGTCACTGTAACCACAGAGTGTGGTTCATCCCCCGCCATCTGGTGACATACCTGAAGGTGTGTGGCTGGGTGCGGCCTGCGGTAGGCACAATCAGGGCTGCAGGGCACCTGGCTGGCTCAGTCAGTGGAGCATGTGACTTTTGATCTCGGGGTTGTGAGTTCGAGCCCCACACTGGGTGTAGAGATTACTTAAAAAAAAAAATAAAATCGTTAAAAAAAAAAGAATCAGGGCTCCTGAATTTGTCTATTCCCTGGTCCCTGGGACCCGTGGTAAATGGGGTTACCCAGCAGGGGGATTAAGGCAGCTAATCAGCTGTCCCTGAGATGTGGCCTGCAGTGTCCAGGGGAACCCAGTGAAATCACAGGCGTCCTTACAAGAGGGAGGCAGGGAGAAGGCCCTGGGCAAAGCAGGTGGAGAGGCTGGATGTGAAGAGAGAAGCAGAGAGGTCAGAGTGCTCAAGGAGCCAAGGTAGCCACAAAAAGCTGGAAAAGACAAGGATACAAGTTCTCTGCACTTGCAGAGGGAGAACAGCCCTGTCAACAATGGTTTTAGCCCTGTAAACCCCGCTTCAGATCTCTGCTCTGTAGGCCTGTGAGGGAATAAACTTGAGTTGCTGTAAGTCCTGAGTTTGTCTGTGGTAGTGGGTTGCCCACACTCTGAGGCAGCTCTGAGGCAGAGTTAGGCAGCTCTAACTCTTTGTGTTAGAGACAAAGCTTTACCATCAGATCTGGGTCTGAAGAGACTGTCATTGTCTACTTTTTAAAACTCAAGTAGGTTAATCTTTCTGAATCCCAGTTTCCTCAGTTATGAAGACAACAACGTGTAACTTACTGCAAGGCTTAAACACTATGTAAATCACCAGGCACGGGGTGCATACATTTTCCAGTTCCCTCCTGCTGTGGTGTGGCCCATGAGTCAGGGCCCACCTTTCAGTGGATGGGCCACATTTCCTCATGAATAATGGTCATTTCATTCTCTGGTTGTTGAGGGCCAGTGGCTTTATTTGAACATGGATTAGCAAGATTAATTCCAAAACTTTTGTAAAACATTCCCAAATTTCTCATAATAGAGGAAAAAGAAGACTCAATATATGAAGATAGCATATTTCTTGGGCCTACTGTATTTTCCCCAGTGTTGCAATGTCAAATAGTGAATACTAGACTCTGAATTTAAAATAATTTTCTAAATTTTCCTTAATTCCTATACTTCCTATCAATGCCAACTTTGTCCAAATGTTAGTGAATGTTGGCTGCGGATATTTAAATCAACTCATCATTAAAGGGGATCGTTCTAGTCAAGATGAATTTGGATTTTTTTAATAACATTTAGTTTTTTTTTAATCTTAATGTGTTACCATTGCAAAAAAATTCAATCCATTTGTTAGCAAAATGGAAAATAGGGGAAAACTATATAAAAGGTTTCAGTGAAAATAACCTGATAAGATAAATAATAAAGCCCAGTCTTGCCCTTCTTTTTTTTTTTTAATGTTTATTTATTTATTTTGAGAGACAGAGAGAGTGCAAGTGGGGGAGGGGCAGACAGAGAGGGAAAGAGAGAATCCCAAGCCGGTTCCACACTTTCAGTGATGCAGGGCTTGAACGCATGAACCTTGAGATCATGACCTGAGCCAAAACCAAGAGTTAGATGCTTAACTGACTGAGTCACCCAGGTGCCCCCAAATTTTGCCTTTCTTAAAATGCATGTTTTCCTAAACAAAAAAAAAAAACAAAAAAAAATCATGTTTTCCTCACGATCCCCATCACTTCAAATTTAAAGCCAAGGCTTCAGTGAAAGCAGTTCTGAGGGGAGTGTGAGAGGCTGTGTGCTCTGGGGCAGGGACATCTGCGGAAGAGCCCCTGGTAGAGCCCCTGTCTCAGAATGGTCCTGACAGGTCTTCCCAAAAAAGTCAGAGCAGCATCAGTCAGAAGAGAAGTAGCTAGAGCTCCATGGTGGTTTGATCGGTTTGTGTGAATTATGAGAATCTGGTTAAGATAAAAGGAAATTAAAATCATTCTTCCAAAGTAACTTAATAATACTTGCTGCAAGAGGGGTGTTGGATAGATATGTGAACACGATTGTTATAAATGCGCTGGACTACTAGCACCATGAGAATGAGAGACACCATGAAACACAGTGAAGAGAAAGAACCCTAAGTAATTCCAGATTTCATAATGTAAAGAAAGTGCAATGCAGTGGAATTGACCTGCCTATGGATCCTATCTCTACCCTTGTTTAGGTACGTGATGTGGGACCAGTGACCTAACTTCGTTGAACCTCTGTTTTGTCATCCCAGCTGCTTCCCTGCTATTCTCTGTTCTTCCTTGGACCTACAATTACTCCCACTTGTTCTTTGGGGGTGCATTGTGGCAGAGGGGCACCTAGACCCACTCTTAACATTTTCAGGGCAGGAGCACAGATGGGGACCCTCATAATCTAGGCTTACATATTTGAATTATGAATTAGGCTAAGAAAATGTTCAGTAATATATGTTCTACCTTCCCATCTTGATAAGTCTACCTTGATAATGACCAGGAAGGCCAGATTCTTGCACTCCTCAGATTTCCATGATGGTTGGAATGCCATTCCCGGCCTACTGCCTACTTCTGCTTCTTTTTCTACCTCTGTTTTTCTCTTACATGCCAATCAGCCTCATGGAAAAATGTATGGATGCTCCATTCTGCATATCCAAGCACTATCCATAGCAACTCTATGAATAGCAACCCCTTGGCCACCCTTCAAGCCTGCTGTATGCATACTGAATGAGCAATCTGCCATCAGGATGATAAATTGGAGTGGACCTGGGAAGGCCATGGAAGAGGAATCAGGTCTATTTGGGTACAGAGTTTCTGAGTACCAAGAGCATGGCCTAGAATTAAGAGCATAGACAGTAGGTGGACCCATCCCCTTAGCTGTGTGGAACCGTCACCTGATGGAGGTCCGAGGAAGGGGACTGCAGCCTGATGCAACCAGATGCCAGACCTCTCTTGCCCAGGTCTGAGGGAAGTGCTGGATACACCCAAGTAACACATACGTTCTGTGCCTCACTGTCTTATGGAGAATCTCTTAGTGTTTATAAAACAACTTTTTTTGATCAATCCTAAGTGAACCACCCCTACTAACATGGATCCCAGACTTCAGTCCCAAGGGCCTGGAGACAAACAGAGGCATAGAACTTACTGAGATATTCAACAACTCCCCAGCCTTTGTACAGCCAGAGCTTTCTTTCTAAGTTCACTGGGCCAAGCTTCATCTTTCCTCAAAAAAATTTCTTACAAGAAGATCTCCTGGCTCCTGGCGGTATGCCAAAAGCTTGCCAGATGCACCAGATGGGTCATCCTCCCACTTACGGTCAAGCTAAGTCTTCTGAAACATTGGGATGCAACTCATTACAAAAGTTGTGCACAGTAAATTGTGATTAAAGGGGGAAAAGCCCTTTTTACTGATCACCTATTAGAATAAGATATTGAGACACTTTAACAGAAGCATGAGGAATAATATGTCTCTTGATATTTGAGCTGACTGGATAGTCTTTATTTTCAGATGTTTTACAAAGGTAAGGAAATATCCAAAGGAATAAAGATTTCTTTGCTTCTGATGCATCTGCGTTGTAAATGAGAAGTTATAAAGATAGCTCAGAACTCTGAAAACATGGATATGGGACACCATCAGTAATTCCCAGTTCATTGTAAGAGGCATAGAAATCAGATTTTAAAGAACACATCAAAATATATTTAACTCAATGATCCAGTTTTCCAATCTTAGTGAATGTTGTGGGTTGCATCATGTTCCCCCAAAAAGATACGTTAAAGATCTAACCCCCCACTATTTGCGGATGTGGCCTTATTTGGAATATATCAGGAAGCTGATGTAATCAAGTTAAGATGAGGTCACTGGTGTGGGCCATAATCCAATATGCATGATGTCCTTATATGAAGAGAAGAGACTCAGGCACAGAAACAGAAATGGAGACACCATGATGACAAAGACAGTGGTTGAAGTGTTATAGCTGTAAGCCAAGGGATGCCAAGTATCGTCAGCAAAACACCAGAAGCTAGAAAGAAGCAAGGAAGGATTGTCCTATACTTTCGGAGGAAGCATGGCCCTGCTGGCATGTCTATTTTAGAACTTCTAACATCCATAACCATAGACAATGAATTTTTCTTGTTTTAAACCAACTGGATTGTGACATTTTGTTGTGGCAGCCCTAGAAAGCTGATACAGTGCTGAACAGTGGGATGAAAAGACCAAAGAATCACAAGCTCTTGTGTGTGCCTGTCTCTTAGAGGCATAGAATGTTACCTCCGAGGGACAGGAGCAGTATATTCCCTAGAAAAATTCTTGACTGATTGGTTGCCCTAGAAAGTACGTGACTCACCCCAGGTGATGAGCTCATGGTATATCAGACAGAATGCTGGAATTCAGGTGTCCTGACCCACAACTGTTATACACCTTTTCCACTTGAGCGGGTTGCATCTTCACTCAATGGATGTTATTTAATAGCCCTGATGACAAGTATGGAGTTATGCAGGTGCAGATATTTGCTAAATGTTATTTGATATGGATGTGATTTTTTCCCCAATGAAATGGGGCATAAATTTAGTAGCAAACTTTCTAGCTATATCCAAGATGTTATAAATGATTTGGCATTATTTAGCAAATTTAGAAACAAATTTGCAGCAGACTTATATAACATCTTCCAGAGAGTTTAATTAGAAAGGGGGCACCATGTACTATTTTTAATAATAGTCCCATTGCAGTGACACCATGACCTGTGGGTGAGAGGCTGGGAGGCCATGCCCTCGTGGTGGGCTTCTCTCATCAGATTTATGTAGACCTCGAGTGGAGGTTGGGAGAGGGAAATTATGAGGATAGAACATTCATTTACTCCTTAAGAAAATTATCTAAAGTTTTTTTTTATTCCTTAATAATTCTAATGAGATTGTAAGAGGTGATATCAAACTTACTTTTATATTTTGTTTATGTCCTTCATTAGACTCACATGTGAAGAAATTTGAGTCTGGTTTCCAGATCATTGACCCTGTCTTGGGGTTATGAATATAGATGGACCTGAAGCAGGGACATGAGAACATCATATGAACACTTTATCCTGAGTCAGGGGAATACTCTCTAGACTTAAGACTTTGTAGTGACCTGCGGCTCCCCACCCCCACCACACACACACACACACACACACACACACACACACACACATGTACCATGATGGTTTCTGAAGGCCATTCACAGGCCATTGGGAATTGTAAACAATTATTTGACCGAGAAGATTTGAATAGTACCTAGTGTTTAATGGCTTAGATATTTGTGTGATTAGTTAATTTTTTCATGAAAGTGATTCTCTTCTTCTATTAAGTGGTAAGTAGTATTAGTGACAATTGAATGCAGAGTTCCCTGTCTGAAGTACATTAGAGAGTATAATAAAGGATATAATATGAAGATTTGAACTGTATTGCTATAAAAG
Source organism: Acinonyx jubatus (assembly GCF_027475565.1). Taxonomy (NCBI): domain Eukaryota; kingdom Metazoa; phylum Chordata; class Mammalia; order Carnivora; family Felidae; genus Acinonyx; species Acinonyx jubatus. Next base: position 59,912,132 of record NC_069395.1, on the reverse strand, counting down.
CACATATGTCAGACCATAGTACAAATCTGACCCCATGTAAAAGAGGAAGAGAAAGAAGGAAGGAGGGAAGGAAAGTAGGAAGGAAGGAAGGAAGGAAGGAGGGATGATGGAAGAAAGAGGAAAAGGAGAGAGGAATGGAAGGAAGGAATGTTGGATGAAAGTGTCTCCGATTCCAGTGCAGTTCTATGAAAAGTTCAACAAGGCCCTTTGGAAGTTCTCAGGCTAAAATCATAGTCAGAATGTGCTGTGCCTCCCAGGAATGGCCTGTTTTAGTAACCCCATTATACTCAATCATTATTTGTAGTAACCTGGAAGAGATGTGGCCTCAGTGCAAACCTCAGAAGGACTGGTTCTCTCTATAACCTCTCCTTTTGCTCTGAGTAAAAGGTAATCAAGACCATAAATACAGGCTTTAAATCCCAGCAGCCCTCTGCCTCTAGGCACACCTGAGACTTGGGGCCTGTTGGCTATTCGGAAAATTTGCTGCTGTTGGAAGAATAAGCCATTGGAGGAACACTAGCGTTTATCTTCATCCTGTTTCTTCTGAGTTCATTTGGGCATTTAGGGGTAGTAAAATTTAAACCTGTGTGAATTGCACATCCCTTTTATAAGGAATTGCCAGTTTGAGAAGGATAATAAAGAGGAAGAAAAAAGCCTGGTGGCTAAAGAGTAGCATAAGAACCTTCTGTCTACAGATTTGAGGTATAGATCATTCTAGTTACACTCCAAGGGAGAATTAATCTTTATGTAGAGCACCTGGGCACTGAGAAGACAAGGATAATAGAGTCTTGTCCTACCACAAGTGACAGTTACAGTTTAGTGAGAAAGACATGTGTAAGCAGATGATTGCAAGTATTGTGGGGAGTGCAAAGACAGAATTATGCAGAGGATGCTATGGATGCCCAAAGGAGTTGGTTTAGTCTGAGGGGTCAGGGGAAGTTTCTTGGAAGAAGTGACTTTTCAGCTAAGTTTTCTTCAATGTTTTATTTTTTAACTCCGTATTTTACTTTTTATTATTATGTTTTTACTTGATAATTACTATTTTTGGAAAATATTTGTACATCTTTCTCTCTTAATGCCCAGAGCTTCTTAAGCATCTTCTTGCAGCGAATTTGAAATATTCCCTGAAATGTGTTGAAAGTCCTTGTTGGAGACAGGAAACCACTACATGGCTCTCACATGACCTCGCTTTCCTGTAATGGTAGAATTATTGTTAAATGAACAAATTGATGCAATAACATGATAAGTAAGAAACTATTATTAAAAATGAAGCCCTTTAAAAAGTAGCCCCAGCTTTAGAGAAGTAATTTTCCTGCAAAGTATGTAGATAATTTTAAAAAAGGTAAGTAAGGCATTTTTTCCCTTTAAAAGGACTACAACTTGTAAGAGATAAAGGAATGCACACAAAATGACAGCATAATACAGACAGGTGCCCAATTATTAATAGATTTTAATTCATAAGTTATTTTGTCATCTGTTGGATAAAATGAATTTTCCCATAATGTCTCATTGATAGAATTTCATCTTTTTAGGCCAGCCCACAAAATGGCATAAGACAACTAAATGTAGCACTAATAATCCTGATCAGTAATTGTTCCAAAGTCCTCCAGTGGTAACTGGATGGCTGTTGATTTAGGTGTTTGTCAGGGGCACAGTAGAGTTAGGATCAGGAAGAAATTTTCCAGAAAAAATACTGTGGATTTTAGGCTCCTGATTAGTATCAATGACACTGGGTTTATAAAAAAAAGTCTATTAGTGGGGACATTTGAGGTCAGATGAAACACTTCCAGACAGGAAAAGCAGGTAATAAGTCCAACATGCACTGGGGGTTGGGACAGAATCTTCTAGGAGCAGTTCAGCTTTTTCAACAACTCTAGAGCCTCTCCTCTTAAAAACTCCGGGTTTCAATGAAATTTTTCCTCATCTGATCTACCCAATTGTCTCCCTCTGATTTATAAAATTTTCTGAGTATTAAGAAATCTCAGGGGAAAAAAAGGTAATTTTATACTTAAGTTCACGGTGTTTTGTAAAAATGTACCTTCATCCTAAAGAAAGTTCTCAATAACATGTTAAACACTTTCAGTGTCACTACAGAATCATTTGTACAAACTAAAAGAAATACATGAGGATTTGGGAAATCATTCCCATTTGGAGGGATTACTGAAGCATGAGGGGAGTCTCAGGAAAGAATTCTGAATACAGTGTCACTGGTATTCTCTAATTTTGAGACACTGAAGTTTTCAGGGTATGGGCAGTTCAAAGAAGAGGCGGAATAATTCAAAATTTGTTCTCCCCACTAAAGACAAATGTTTTGTCAAGGCCTTTACTTGAATGGCACCAAAATATTAGCCACTTCCCCTTTGGCAAGTTAAGAGACAATTTTTTAGGGATTGAATGTCTCTACCTACAATGTCAGCAGAAAATGAAATAGTTGGGAGACTATGAAAAATTCTTAAGTCATAAACTACAAATGTATCACAAAACGTTTGGCCATTCCACCCCAAAAGTAGATAAATAAGTCAGAGTCCCAAAGGGACTTTCTACAGACCAGGGCACACTTTTAGTTTTGTAAAGCTAGCTAGCCCTTGGTGCTGGGGATTCAGAGTTATTAATGTAGGAGAGAGAAAACAGAATCACCTGACTATAACTACTCAGGGCCCTTTTCCCTTCTCTTACAAACTCCTTCTTGAAAGACTTTTTAAAAAGAGTAGATAAATTTGGGGCACCTGAGTGGCTCAGTCGGTTAAGTGTCCAAATTTAGCTCAGGTCATGATCTCACGGTTCATGAGTTCGAGCCCCATGTGGGGCTCTGTGCTGACAGCTCAGGTCCTGGAACCTGCTTCAAATTCTGTGGCTTCTTCTCTCTCTGCCCCTCCCTGACTCATGCTCTGTCTCTCTCACTCTCAAAAATAAACATTAAAAAATAATTAAAAAGAGTAAATTCTAGTCCTCCTGCTCATGTTCTAAAGAGATTTTTCCAAACAATATTCAAATAAACAATGATGAGTTTCAAGGAGAAACTATCCATTCTAGTTTGGGACAAAAGACAGGCTTCCATGGAATAGTTCTCACTATTCAAATATACCTAGACATAACATAACTTGCCTATGTTAAGTATGCAAAATGTAGCCCAAAAGTAAAAGAACATGAAAAAGATTGTTTAAGAACACATTTTGGGAAGGCACACACAAGGAGTTAGAAGAAATTTTTGGACAAATGTTTTACAACATGAAGGAATTCAGTAAAATTTAAAGCATACCATCTAATGTTTTGAATGAAGAGATCAAAGATGATAATACAAGGGAATTAGATGTAAAGGGAGCTAGCCATAACAAGGAAAGAAACTGAAGAGAAAGTAATTGCCATTGCAGAAATTAAAAATTCGTTAGAAACTCAAAGTGAAGAATCAACACTACAGAGCTGAGTCAGTAATAGGAGGAGCAAGACCAAGAAGTCAGCCTAAATATAAGAAGTAAGGAGAGGTTAAAGCAACTAATGATATTGGTGGTTAGTATTCTGAGCACTTACTCTGTTTAAAAACTACTCTAAATTATTGTGTTGACTTATTTAATTAGAGAAAATATCATAGATATGGGAGCAAGAAATGAATATTAAGCCTACAGATAATGGTTATACCATCAGAACAACAAGAATGATTTTTAAGATAGATCCAGACTCAAGTCTATAGATTAAAATGAGCCAAGGTGTTTCAGGCATATTTATTACAAAGCAACATGTTTATTACAAAGCACCAGAACCCGACAATAACAAGTAAGGAAATTGAATCTATAAATAAAAATACTCCCATAAAAGAAAAGCCCAGGACCATGTGGTTTCATTGATGACTTCCTACCAAGCATATAAAGAAGAAATACCAGTCCTTCTCAAACTCTTCCAAAAAACTGAAGACGAGACAATACTTCCAAACTTATTTTATGAGGCCAGCATTACCCTGATGCAAAAATCAGACAAGGACACTACAAGAAAAGAAAATTACAGACCAATACCCCTGATGAACATAGATGTGTAAATTCTTATTAAAAAAACAGCAAACCACATACATCAACTCAGTGAAAGGATTAGACAGCATGCTCAAGTGAGATCCTTGTGTTGCAAGGATGGTTCACCACACAAAAATCAATAAATGTGATATACTACATTAACAGAATGAAGGATAAAAATCATATGATCATCTTCATAAATGCAGAAAAAGAATTTTACTAAATTCAACATGTTTTCATGATAAAATTTCTCAACACATCAGATGTAGAAAGAATATACCTCAACATAATATGACAAGCCCACAGCTAACATACTCAGTGATGAAAAACTGAAAGCTCTTTCGTGAAGATTAGGAACAAGACAAGAATGCCCACTGTTATTGCTTCTGTTCCACATAGTACTGGAAGTTGTAGCCCGAGCAATTAGGCAAGAAAAAAAATGAATAAAAGGCATCCAAATGAAGAAGGAAGAAATAAAATTTTCCATTTGCAGATGACAATATTTTACATATAGAAAACCCAAAAGACCACCAAAAACCTGTTAGAACCAGTAAAGTAATTCAGTAAAGTTGCAGTACACAAAATCAACCTAAAGAAATAAGTTGCATTTCTATATACTAACATTAGGCTATTTCAAAGAGAAATTTAAAAAAAAATTCCCATTTACAATAGCAGCAAAGATAATAAATACTTAGGAATAAATTTAACCAGGAAGAGGAAAGAACTGTACTTTGAAAACTAAAAGATGTTGATGAAAAAAAAAATTGAAGAAGACACAAATATATGGAAAGATATTCCATGTTCATGGACTAGAAGAACTAATGTTGTTGAAACATGAATTATACCCAAAGTAATAAACAGATTCAATGCCATCTCTATACAAATTCCAATGGCATTTTTCATAGAAATAGAAAAAATCCTAAAATTTGTGTTAAACCACAAGATTCCAAATAGCCAAAACAATCTTGATTTCAAACTATATTACACAGCTATAACAATAAAAATAGTATGTGGCTGGCATGAAAGCGGACATATAGACCAATGGAAGAGAATAGAGAGCCCAGAAATAAATCAACATCTATACTGTTACCTATTCTTTGACAAGGGTGCCAGTAACACAAAATAAGGAAAGGATAATTTTTCAATAAATGGTGCTAGGGAAACGGGATATATGAATGCAAAAGAATGAAATCAGATCCCTGTCTTACACCATACACAAAAAATTAACTACTTGAAATGGATTAAAGAGTTAATTTTTTTTAACATTTTTATTTATTTTTGAGAGACTGAGAGAGAGTGCAAGTGGGGCAGGGGCAGAGAGAGAGGGAAACCCAGTATCTGAAGCAGGCCCCAGGCTCTGAGCCCACAGCACAAAACCCAATGCGGGGTCCCAACTCACCAACTGTGAGATCATTACCTGAGCTGAAGTCAGATGCCTAACCAACTGAGCCACTCAGGTGCCCCATGGATTAAAGAGTTAAATGTTAAAACTTGAAACTTTAGAACTTCTAGAAAAAAACACACAGGAAAAGCTTTTTGAGGTTTGCTTTGGCAATGATTTTTTTGGACATCACACCAAACACACAAGTAGCAAAAGCAAAAGTAAACAAGAAAGATTATACAAAACCAAAAAACCTTCTGTAAAGCAGAGTAAACAATCACCAAAATGAAAAGACAACCTGCAGATTGGGAGAAAGTATTTGCAAACTCTGTATCTGATAAGTGGTTAATATCCAAAATATATTAAGGAACGCATACAGTTCAATAGCAATCAAATGACCTGATTAAAAATTAAAAAAAAAAAACCAGGCATGAGACCTGTAAAAACATTTTTCCAAAGAAGATAAACAGGTTAGCAACAAGTATATGAAAAGATGCTCAACATCATTAACCATCTGTTAGAATGACTAGTATCAAAATGATAAGAGATAAGTTTTGGTGAGGATGTGGCAAAAAAGGAATCCTTGTGCACGGTTGGTGGTTGTAAATTGGTGCAGCTGTAATGGGAAACAGTACGAAGGATCCTCAAAAATTAAAAACAGAACTACCAATTTATCTGGCAATCCCACTTCCGGGTATATATCCGAAAGAAATGAAATCAGGATCTTGGAAAGGTATTTGCACTTCTGTGTTGTTTGGAGAATTATTCACAATAGCCAAGATGTGGAAACCTAAGTGTCCATCACTGGATAAAGAAAATGGAATGGAATGGATGTGTACACACACACACACACACACACACACGCACACACACACACACAATGCATTATTTTGTCCTCCATAACTTGGAGGACATCATGATAAGTGAAAGAATCCAGAGGAAAAAAGAGAAACACTGTATGATCTCACTTACATGTGGAATCTAAGAAAAAAAACCTGTGAACTCTCATAGAAATAGAGAGTAGAATGGTGGTTGCCAAGAGCTGGGATGGAAGAAATAGGAAGCTGTTGATCAAAGGGTACAAATTTCAGTTTTGAAGTGAATAAGGTCTGGGGAGCCAACGTACAGGATGATGACTATAGTTAATAATACCATATTGTATATTTGACATATGCTAAGAGAGGAGATCCTACAGGTTCTCTCTCTCTCTCTCTCTCTCTCTCTCTCTCTCTCTCACACACACACACACACACACACACACACACACTATATCTATATGAGGTATGGAAATGTTAAACTGATTGTGGTAATCATTTCACAATGAAAGCATATATGAAATAATCACATTGCCCATATATACAATTTTATTTGTCAATTAAATTAAATTTGTCAATAAAACTGGAAAAGGAAAAAAGACACCTGTGGTAGTTATTGGGATGCAAGGATCTATAAATATTCCTACAAGTATACACGTAAAATGAATTATAAATTTATAATTTATAAATTATAAAGGAAAAAACTACCTTGGATTCAGACTTTTTCCTCTGCAACATTGTATTGCAAAAGGGATTGCAACAAGATGTACAAAATTTGAGGCAAAACTGTGTAATTAAGTTATATTTTAGTCAACTATGCTATTGTCCACATAAAAAGAAAACAGAAGCACTGTACACAAATTCAAAGATTCAGAGCATGTCGGGGCACTGTGGTGGCTCAGTTACTTAAGCATCTGAATCTTGATTTTGGCTCAGGTCATGATCTACATGATCTCATGTAGCCCCTGCGTTGGGCTACATGCTGACAGTGCAAAGCCTACCTGGGATTCTCTCTCTCCTTCTCTCTCTTCCTATCTCTCCTCCCCCCAAATAAATAAACTTAAGAAAAAGATTCAGAGCATTTCAAAGACAGGAAATGTACTAGAAGGTATAGTTTACTGAACTGAAAGTGGATAATAATTTTTTTAAAACTCATATGTAGAATGAATGGACTAGTAATGAGCATTCAAAATCATTTGAACATGTAATCTTTCACAATGTCTATTGGAAATACTACACAAAAGAAAGGAAATGTTATACTACATACAATAATTAATGACAATTTCTCTAGGATAAGAGGGCGTATAAATCCTGGAGCATGCTACAAGGAAATGGAGATGAGAGGAAATATAAGTAAATTGCTGTTCGTCTTTTTTATAGTTTTCGTTAAGAATTGTCTTATATTTGAACTTAATAAATTAAAATTTTGGTGAAATGTACTATTTAAGAAACAAAACAAACAAACAAATAAAACAAAGGGAGAGAGAGAGAAACAAACCAAGAAACAGATTTAAATCTAGAGAACACACTGCTGGTCACCAGAGAGGAGGTGGGTTGGGAATGGGTGAAGTAGGTGTTGGGAATTAAGGGGTGCACTTGTCATGGTGAGCACAGGGTATTGTATGGAAGTGTTGAATCACTATATTGTACTTCTGAAAGTAATATAACACTGTATGTTAATTTACTGGAATTAAAATAAAGCTAAAAATGTATTATTTAAAGTTATAGAAGTGACCACGAATAAAATAAACAAGACACATATACATACCACCTTCATTTTTCAAGAGGAAGAAAAGTACAACTCATATAGCAAAAAACAGAAATAAAAATAAATTATAGGAAGCATAACCATAGACATACCTTAAAAACCTTACTGGAAAGATGTTTACACAAATGGTGGGAGTTTTTTCCTGTGACAGACTTTTAGGAGATTTTTACTTCTTGGTAATCTCTTCTTGTGTTACCTGAATTTTCTACAGCAAGTATTATATATGTTGCTAAACAAACTAAATGCATAGATTGTAGTTACCAGAGGGTATATACTTACAGGCTCCCACACACATGACAGGATTCACTTGGAAGAAACTGCAGTCATCACTAAGTATTTTCTTTCTCTGTCTTATATGGGGGATTCATATCACCTTAGTTAATTTAGGAATAGCAGGTGTTCCATTGCAGTATCTTAGTCAATGTGGTTGGTCAAGGATGTCTTGACTTCTTCCTTACTACGCCAACCCACAGACATTTTCAGACAGCCCATCATGCCCTAGTACTTGATAGATTCTGAGGATACAACAAACAAGACATGCTTCTAATCCTCCAGAAGTTCAAAGTCTAGCAGGACAGTTTGTTCTCAAAAGATATCATCTCTCCTTTATCAACAGTGGTACTAAGTTAGTTCACAGCCAGGATCCTGAGTTTTTGAAACTGAGTCTGAGTGCTCAGAGCCTCTAGAATCCTAAGTGCAGTAAGTGATGTGAACCTCCAGTCCCCCTTTGCCCTGCTTGTAACTGAGAGTTTGTAGCTGTGACATCAGGCTGGTTTGGGGCCTGATGTCTGGTGGCTTCATTTCTGTGGATGACATCAGCATGAGGGTATTGGGAAAAGTGGAAGTTTTGAGACCAAATATAATGGGGCACCTTCGCCACTGGACAAACAGAAGGGACATCTTTGCAGGGATAACTCTGTAGAAAGTATCAGCATTTGGGGCTTAACCTCAAGATTGGGGTAGAGCTACATTTTTAGGGGTTATTGCTATGTTCAGTGTTCGTAAGAGAGATTGGCTGCACATCACAGAGGGATATAAAGTCACATAAACTTCTACAGGTAGTTTCTCTAGGCCTCAGCCTCTCCAATTAATAAAATAAGAAGTGAGATGATGAGAAAGCCGAGTATGCAATACCCAACTTTGGATTTTGAAGTGATTGGAATTAATTTGACATTAGTGAAATATCATTGTAGTAAAACTCAGTTCCCAGTAGTGCCAGAGGAATTCATAAAACTAAAAAATTGAAACAGAAGTAATAAGCCCCTTGTCAATTTTTCAGAAGTGTCTATAATTTGCTAAGTATTTTCTTCTTTCAGTTCACTTTCAAAAGGTAATAATCAGAATAAAAATATGCCTCTAAAAGCATGTTGTATTTTCAGAGAGTCTCACAGTTCAACATTGAATCTATGAATTCTAGCATAGCCTTCCATCTACATTTGCCTCTGAACTGCATATGTAATTTAATCATATGCGCGCACACACACACCTGTTGGATAAATACAACAACTTTACATAAAGGAGAGTTGCAGGCACATGTTCCTACAGAGGTTAATATATGCTGTTGGTTGTTTAGAACCAAGATTTATAATAACCAGAGCGAGATTTCTGAGAACAGGAAAAGGTTTTTAAAAAGGTAAAAATGTGAGTCTACATATTTTTCCATAATTATCTACACATGTCAAGCTGCTTGCAAGAAAACCTTGGGGAAAAGGACATTCAGTAGAAAAAGCTGTTCATTAAACACCCATGCCTATGCATGTCAAATATATTTGGAAGCACATTTGCCAAAATCAATAAAACTCTTTGGAAAAGAACCTTAGTCTAGTGGCTTCGGCATAAATGATGCCTCTACTTTTCTGATGGCTCTAGCCCATCAAAGCTCAGTTTTCTAAAGAACAGACTCAGTTTACAGCAAACACTAAAAGGCCAAGAGTGGCCAAGGGAAGATATGTCCATCTTGGGTTATTCTTCATAGTTGCTCTACAGGTAAAAATTGTCTTAAAGAATAAGTATATCTGATTGGTTTCTGTCCTTCCTAGTGCATCATCATAGTGAGATTAGGATAGGATATTAGGAGAAGCAGCATTTGGACCCTTGAAATCATTTTGTGTTCAATTTTCTTTAACACAGGTATGAATCTACTATGAGAGTAATGCTGTCAGTTAAAAGCAAAGACCCTAAGTCTTAGTGGCTAAATACAATAGAAGTTTATTTGTTGCACGCACAATCCAAAGCAAGTGTCCCTGATCAGCCATCATCTCTCCTCGAAGTAGTGATTCATGGATCCAGCCTTCTTCCATCTTATGGCTCTGCCATTGGCACCAGGTGACTTTCAAGGTCTCTGGCTTGTGTGCCTCAACCTATAAGAGGAAAGATCATAGAGTATCATGTACAGGAGATTTTGGTGGCCATGCCTAGAAAGTAGCACAGATCACTCCACTCATTCCACACGGTTGGAATTTGGTCACACACCACAGTGAATTGCAAAGGATCATGAGAAATCTACTCTGGATGCATGCCAAAGAAAAAGAAGATGTGCCAGCAAGAGGCAATTATAATAAATACAGCTATGAATCTAACTTTCCCTGTTCACTTCCCAGAGCACTTAGTTGGTCTACACATCATTGCACATGATGATGGGCTTATGTTATCCTCAATAACACAGATCTCCATCTTTCCAACCTCAGATAGCTATTTCCTAGCCAGGTACTCTGTGACTATTAAGCCAACTTAAAGCTTTCATTATAGCAACATCTCACTTCCAGATGCCAATTTCTGTGTTAGTAACGTACCTTGGCTGCTCTAAAAGATAAACTCTCAAATCTTAGTTCATTAGTTGATTCATTATAATAGAAATTTTTGTCTTATCTGTGTAAAGTCCAAAACAGTTGTCCCTAGTCAGCTTTCTTCCAGGTTGTGACTCAGCCACTCAGGCTTCTTCTACCTTGTGTTTTTCTTCAGCTTAACTTTGTGGCTCACGTGGTCACCATGTTTGTCCATGGATTCAAACAGAAAAATGCCTGAAGGTTCATATGTGGGAAGTTTTTATGAGCCAGCCTGGAAATTTCTGCTCAGCTTACATTGGCTAGTTCTCAGTCACATGACCACAACTGCAAGGGAAGCTGGGCACATGTGTCTCTGTGTCCAGGAAGACTTGGTTAGTTGGTTGTTACTACAGAACACTTACGCAAATCATTGGATCCCTGCTCCCAATTATCCATATTTGTACAATGGAGCAGCAAATAACTTATCACGTAACTTCACAGGCTTCTTCAGGAAACTATGTTGATTGCTCGTTGAAGTGGGCAAAGACACGTTTGGAATGAAAAGTATACTAACTTTGTATGTGCTTTAGAATTAGATTTTTTATGTGATAAATGTTGCTAAAGACAACCACCACCAACCACCGCAAGCACCCAGCAACTACAGCAAAGCTGTTTTCTGGATGACACTTCTTTGCCCTTTATGCCTTCAGTGGCATGACTAATGACTGAAAATCTGTTGCAAATCAAGAATGTAATGCATAAGTAGCCAATAGCATAATTATTCTGTTTTTTTTCAATGTGATATGTACTTGCACCCTTACTATGCTAATGATCAACTGATAGTTTGCTATCACAACTAATGTAAGATTCATTTGTAATTTGTCTTTTATTTTCTGGTAATTTTGAAGATACACAGTTTGACATAAGTAAATGAAGGTAATTAATTGACCTCTTTGAATGATATATCCAAAGGCATGTTTGTATTCCAAATGACAGTGAGTCTTCAAAATATCTGATCATTTTATTTTTATTTTGTTTGTTTACCAAAAAAAGTTTATTGTGCAATTATTAGTAGCTGGGTACACTGAGAGGCATAAAGTGGAACCAGGCACAATATGCCCTTTAAGAAAGTAAATAAGTAACATATCTGCATTACAATGTGGAATTATGTTCTTTTCCATTAAATAATTGAGTTTATAGAGGAAGAGGAAATCTCAATGAAGGGAGGGAGATTTTCAGCTGAATGTTGAAGAAAGTTTGCATTTAAAGAGTTAATTCATGTAAAGCATTAAGAATAGTGATAAACATGCGGTAAGTATTCCATCTCTGTTAGCTATCATGACGACCGGGATGATGATGGTGATGGTAATGATGGTGGTGATGGTAGTGTTTGTGATTGTATGAGTTGGTTTGGCCATAACTTTCAGGAGAAAATTTAGTACATCCTTAGAACTGTCAGTCGCTGAGAGATGTCACTGAGAAAGCACACTACATAATTATTCTGAGTGTCTTTTGCACTGTGCCCCAGTTCTGAATTTTTTCCTAATCATCCCTGAGACGATGTTCTCTTCTCTGAATTACTTCGGATCCTTCTTTGAAATGATGATCTTGGAGTGTTGTTGTTTTAACATCCCTCTATTTGATCCCCGTGTTTTAGAGTTAAAGGTAAACACACTGTGTGTGTGTACCTGGAGAAAGTCTGCATCCCTGCCTTTTTCCATGTTTTAATGATCTCTGGCCTGGGAACTCTAGGGATAAACTTAGACATTCCCTTTACATCACGTCACTTAACTTCAGAGCAGGTGCGGGACTGCACACTACCTGATGCCTGTATGCTGTGACCTAGCCTTGCTCTCCTATTTCCCTGCCACCAAACACTACCCCAACAAGAGATGATGTCTTCCCTTGTATCCTGAGACCTACAGCCATGCTTGGATCCTGAGTCCACAGCAAAGCTGTCTCCCCCTCCCAATAATCCCTCCCTGTTAGTACTTTCTTTCTTAAAATAGTGGCCATTGTACCCTGAGTATCTATTAATATTAAGTATGAAAAGAACTGGAGGGTTAGAAGAATGAAATAGGATGGATGTCTCTATCTTCTTAAATGAGTATTACTTCATACTCTCATTTTCTATCAGTGATACAGATGTCTATTAACATCTGTCATTATTCTGGTTATCATTCTTTGCCCCTTGTCCAGTCTACTTAACATTAGTGTATGGGCTCTCTCACGTCTCCACATGGCCTCAATAAATTCTATCTAAATGAATAAATCAGAACCCCTATTGCTACTCCATGGATGACACAGCATAAGACCTCTCTCTCTAAACAAATGCTGATTATAAAACTACTTGTGTCCTGTTATGTAACCAGCATAACTTTACAGCAAGAAGCATGTTACTTGGTATTTTTGAGTTTTTATGGTTTCCTTTTGCAGGGGAGCTGAGTGTAACGGTCTCATGACTCTTTGTCATTAAATTGACCTTGTTAGCTCTAACCTACAGGTACAGGAATGATAGCTTTGTAACATCCTGTTCCATCACAAGTTTCCAAGCCTCTTGCTTTATTCAATGCTTGATACCTGGAGAGAGAGATATTTTTGTGCCTTCCCCTGCCTGGTGATACTTCATAGTTACTCTGGCAACAGTAATACAACTTCAGACATGGTCTAAAGATATTGTTTCAAACTCTTACAAAGGCTTGTTATCTCAGTCATTTGGGAATATATAAGCATGTGAATGAGAATTACTTTTTTTACAAATGCGCAGACCAAGCTAAGAAAAGAATATTTCAAAAATACTAAGGTTGTAATCGAGGGTAATATGACACTAAAAATTTACATCTTAATTTCGTTTGTGTTTCTTCATTGTCTCTTTTTATAAAAAGTATAATGATGCATTTATATTTACCAGCAAACACCAAATGTTTGAAGTGTTTCATGTGTTTCTAGATTAGCAGTTCCCAGGATAAGTCTCCTGGGTTGATTCTTCATGAGAAAATTCCTTGGCCAAATAATTGTGGGATATGCTATATGCTGAATCTTTTGAGGGGAGGGATTCATGGTGTATGGTAGCATTTTTAAGGTTATGAAAAGTTCTGTAGGAGGATACCTTTTTTCTCTTTTTAAATATATTTTAACCCAGCACTTCTGAGCATATTTGAAAATACACCAATAAACTTCTTCTATCGTTTTGTGGTAGGCAACCTCAATTGCAGTTTAGAATATACTTCAGAAATGCGTGCTCTAAATTAAGGATTCCCAAAGGTTTGGGTATTATGAACAAGTAAAATTAAATAATATATTTGGGGACTGTCGTAGTGTTGCTAACCTTATTTTGCCAAGTAAAGACAACACAGGAAAAGCTGGAATCTGCTATTGCTGTAATTTATTAGAAGGGAGGGCATTTTATCACCAAAAAACTAGAAAGGACAATAAAAATACAGAAAAATTTTAAATTGAATATATTTAGCTTTATAAAAATTTCAACATGTCATATTTATTTTTCTCATTTTATTGTGAATCAATCTGAGAATTTCATCATGAGCATATAATACACATCCATTGTTTTTTAGTATGGATCATTGCTTTCCCTTTCTTCTGATATCAGAGCCCCTACTGTTTTATAAGGAGAATTCATTCAGCATGGTTAGCTTGGGATATTGTGAGGAGGGCTCACTGTGTCCGTTGGTCAGAGGGGTGGGGTATGACTTGGGCTGGCCCAATTGAGATTACTGTCCCCTGATCACAATCTTGGACTATCAGCTTCCATCCTTGGTAATATGTGGAGAGGATTTTTTATAGGAACATTTTCAAAAGGTTAGTTTGGCTTTTATGTGGAGAATGGCTTTACAAGGAAGAGTGGAAGCCAAGAGACCCATTAAGAGGCCCATGGAGAGATGATGGTAGCTTAGACTAGTGTGGAGACAGAGAAAGTGAAAATGAATCAGGTTTTGAGATTCTCGTACTGACAGAGCCAATGGAACTTGATGATGGGAACAGTGGGGAAAAGAGACAGAACAGGGAGGTTCTAGGTTAGGATTTGTACAGCTGGATAGGAGCCAGAGCCATCTACTGAGGAGTGTGTGTGTGTGTCTGTGTACATTTTTAAAAGTTACATAAGTTGTGACAAAATCAGACCAACTTAAATGAATTACAGTAGAAATCCACATCTGTCAATCAGTATTGGATGCACCTGTTGTCTTGACAGACCATGTTGGTGTAAAAGAAAAAAAGACACCACCTCTAAACCTTACAGTCAATCCAGTATTGTCTTGATAACAGGAGGTAAAACACTACACGTAGCTTATTCCTTTAAATAAATTGCCAAACATCAGTGAGAAAGTGGCAAGCTAAGAAGAGTAATCTTTACACTCAGCATAATAGTTTAATCAAATGCTCTTGGACAAACATGGATGCTGTAGTATTGTGTCGTACATCATTTGGGAATGCCTTCAGCAGAAAGCTGCAGAACTATCATCAGTATAATGTGTCTGTGGTTTGTGTCTCTCCATTTCACATGTTGTCACAACCAATTTTGTTTAAAAGGTGAACACCACCAAAAAGAAGTGAAATAAGATTAAGCTAATTCAGTCTTTTTGGCAGCTGTGGCTTATGTCAGACCTTATGCACATAAGCAACTGTTTCCTGCATAGTATATTTATGTATCGATGCTGTGGAATCAGGGAGTTTGGGGGCAAGATGTCAGTAAGAGTATATTATCCCCTTTAGGGAGAATTATTCAGTTTACCTATAAATAGATCAGCATGCTGAGAAAACTGATGGCAAATGAGACCCAGGGATGCAAGGTAATTGGATAATCATGGCATTTATTCTCGTTCAGATGTTGTAACATTCATCTTGAAGGCTTGAAATATTAAATCTCTTATTTTCCACATGCCACTGAACAGAATATTCTGATCAAATGGCAACAACAGGTTCTATAGCAAATGTGTGGAGACTCGTTTCTAAAATGTTTAGCCTACCACCCAAGTTGTCATAAACCACAATTCCAAACCCCGTGTCAACCTTTTTTTTTTTTTTTTTTTTAATTACAAAGCTAGATTTGCAGGGGGGAAGGGTTGTTTTTAAAATGAGTGAATGTTTGGGGCGCCTGGGTGGCTCAGTCGGTTAAGCGTCCGACTTCAGCTCAGGTCACGATCTCGCGGTCCATGAGTTCGAGCCCCGCGTCAGGCTCTGGGCTGACGGCTCAGAGCCTGGAGCCTGCTTCCGATTCTGTGTCTCCCTCTCTCTCTGCCCCGCCCCCGTTCATGCTCTGTCTCTCTCTGTCTCAAAAATAAATAAACGTTAAAAAAAATTAAAAAATAAGATGAGTGAATGTTAACTGTTTTATTTTTAATTTCCTAAAAGATCACTTAAAATAAGTACTGGTATCTGTACCTGAAGTTGAAAGAAATTGGATGCAATCCATTTTACTAGGTTGCTACTTTTTTTTTTTCTCACTGTAAGCATTGTGTCCGTGAGAAAACAGTTGCTTTCTTTTTCACTTCAAAAACCTCACCCTGGAACCCTACTGAACCACCTCAAGATAGGTGTCCTGTTGACCTCAGCCTCTTCAATTATATCCTCCATTGTCCTGAGGAAAAATCTCTGTTGCAACCCAGCAATCAAATGATTTCTCCCACTTGCCCACATTGGTCAAACACCTTGTCTAGAACTTCCTTTCTCCTTCTCTTCTCTCATCTAATTCCTAACTTCTTGAAGATAAGGATCAAGTCTTATATCCTTGGAAGCTCTCCTGTCTGCCACAGCTCATCCTTCTCTGTGGCTCTTCTGGATCATTGATGACACTTGACTCCAACTGCCATGTTGGTTTTGAAGATGTATCTTGTTATGAATCCATCCTGTCTTGCTTCTCAGATTGTTAGACTTTCAAAGACAAAAAACATTGTTGTCGACTCTTGTCTGTTTTGTGTCTCGTTACTTGTCCTTTGCTTTTCTACCTATCCAAAAGGTATCTGTACCCTGACCAAAACTCACTGTGCCTGTCTAGGTTCTCACTGGTCTCCACCTTCTTTGCTGACTCATAACTTTCTTGACTGAGACACTTTTTTTTTTTGGTTGGCTTTTGCAATGCCATGCTCTCCTGGCTCTCCTTCGTGTCACCCTCAATCTAATATTCCTGGCTCAAAATCTAATATTGAGATGAATTCAGTGGCACAGGGCTGTGTATTATTCCCTCTTTTTCCATTCTCTAACTATACATCATCTCTAGCTGTATAACAAGTATAATATTGCAACATTCAAGTTTTGGCTATGCATACACTGTAATTCTGTAAATTGAGTATGAATTCCAAACTTTTTCCTAGCAGACAACTTAATGTAGACATTTTCAATTCAGTAAAGTGATTTCTCAGTCAAATGGAATATTATTAACATAACCCGTCACCTCGTGATTCCTCTCATAGTATGCTTTTGATTTTCTTCACAGCATTTAATATCTGAAATATTTTCATTTATGCAACATTACAATTATCTGTCCCTCTCACTGTAATGTAAGTGCCATCCAAGCCTGACTTTGCATGTCTGGTTCACTGTTAGAAACATGGTTACTGCCCATTCAGAGCTTAATGTTCAAATAGTGGCAGTAGACACTAAACAAATAGCTGTTCAGTTAATTATTTATGGATTGTGGAGTGCTAAGAAGAAGTTCTATAAAGAGATAACTTACCAGTATCCACCTAGTAGTGTCATATTTAGAATGTATGCCTACATCACCATATACTGTCCATTCTATGTAGTGAATAAAACAGCCTGAAGAATTTAGACTCTGTTTCATGTGAGATATGTCATCCTATTGTGATTCAGTTTTAACACCAGTCCGCCCTCACTTCCAGGAAGTTAGTGCACTGTCAATTATATTTATAGTATTGACTTTGTTCATTATCTAGTAGACCTCTTGGCATTTGGGTTCTGTATTCCCTTCCAGTAGCTCCATCAGGTAACTGAGTTCATTGTTATAGTTAGTTATAGTTATAGTTAGTTATAGTTATAGTTGCTATAGTTATAACATAACCTGTTATAGTTATGTCCTTATATGAACTGTCGTATCCTCCACTCAAGGAAAAGCTTTTACAATTTCCCATGCTTCATCCTCTCTAGCTTTCCAGGTGCAGATTAAAGAAAAGAACAGTCCTCCCTCCTACAAATTTGGTCTTAGTGATTTTCAACAATACATAGTATGAAGTGCTCCCTCCCACAATCACAATACCCCTTAGCATTAGTGGTTAAAAGAGCATGAACCTGTTGTCAGCCTGTAGGTTCAAATCTCAGCTATCCAGCTGTATGGCCTTGGGCAGTGATTGAATTTCTCTGTTTTACTATTTTGGGCTATAAATGGGGAATAATAATAGCATCTAAAGTATTTTTTGTGAGGATTAAAATGCCTAACACGTGGGGCGCCTGGGTGGCACAGTCAGTTAAGCGTCCGACTTCAGCCAGGTCACGATCTCGCGGTCTGTGAGTTCGAGCCCCGCGTCAGGCTCTGGGCTGATGGCTTAGAGCCTGGAGCCTGTTTCCGATTTTGTGTCTCCCTCTCTCTCTGCCCCTCCCCTGTTCATGCTCTGTCTCTCTCTGTCCCAAAAATAAATAAACGTTGAAAAAAAAATAAAAAAAATAAATAAAATGCCTAACACGTGTCAGGCCTTTCAGCCATTCATAGGCACTTAGTAAGCATTCAATAAAGCTTAGATTGCACATTCCAGTTACTGCTACTACCTACTAACCACTGGCCTATCATCCTTAAGGACTGTGTATTTTACTTTCCCTAAAAACTGGTCTCCTCAACTCTTTTGTGCATTTGAGAGCACATTAAATGGCCTAAAATACTTTGCCTTTCATAAATTGCAATGTGTTTTCTCTACCAAGATGGCATTCACTCTTCCTGAGAGCATTTTAGACTTCCTCATAATAGAGCTTGAAACCAATTGACCCTTGAGGCAAACTCCTGGGGACAAAATAGAATGGAAGCTACTGAGGAGTTTGAAAGTTTCTAAAATCAGTAGCTCCCAGTAGGAATTTATCAAAACTTAAAATGGGTGGAAATTAGCATTTTAATTTGCAGTCAGGGGTTGCTTTGACTTATTCTAGTTCTTGATAAAGGGATGAGACTATCACATTTGCTTTTCTAATATGGGCACAATACAAAGCTGGCCTAAATTGTCCTCAGTTAAAATTAATACATAAGCATTTCAAATCAATGAGCTACAAGGCCTTTTTGAGCATAAAGAAACATGTCTCTCTACAATTTTCTTTGTTCTCTGTGTATATATATTAGTTTCTTGACTAAACTTGACTTTGCACTCCGTAATTTAGTCTTCCGTTTGGCATCCTTAAACTTATCAAATGACATTTACATTAGATGTGATTATCTTTAAAATGGGCCAGTTCACATTTATTTCTTGACCTTAATAAGTAATGTAGTGAGATGTCACCCAGAAATGTCACACACTAGCTCCTTATCCCTCAGTAGTGTTTGTGACCTTCTTGTTGGAAGGTTAAGAGAGGAGTAAAGCCAGTGGAGGAAATGAGGGCCCTTGTACTTCCACTCAGCCACAAGGACAGACAAGCACAAACCTCAGGAACTGTTACTGTGATCACCCAAGGCTGGAAGGTTACTGAGAAGAACCTCCTGCATCTGAACCATATCTGCTTGACTTGAATCATATTTCCCTTCTTGTTCTTCATAAGCATGGCTTTCAGCTTTCAAGCACCTATTATGTGAAGGCACATGTTTCCCCATAACACTGTGAATATACTATTTCTCTTTGAGTATAATGATTCATGCAGGACTCTAAAACTAGACTGCCTGAGTTCTAGCCCTGGCTCTACCAATCATGTGATCTTGGGAGAAATAGTTCATCTTTGGGCTTCAGAGCTCGTATTTTTAAAATGGTGTTAAAAAGCACTATCAAAGCAAAAATTGCACTGGACAAATTTAAACAAGTAAGGAAAACTTTACTTGGACTATCACAAAAGGGAGAGAAAACAGAAAGCAATCTGAACTCAACTCCACTGAAGTCGAGGTGGGAGAGTTTTTAAGAATTGGGTGAGGAAGATCACAGGTCATCTGTGTTTGTCAATTGGCCTTACTTAAAGAGAAAGTCATCTTTCTTGTATTTTTCGGAGAGGAAATAGTTGTACAACTTGGGTCAAGACCCCGCTAAGATTAGGTTCCTATCCTCTCACAGAGATTGGGACTTAGGGGTGCTGTCTTCTAGATGATTACATTTCATGGGGTTGGCTCCCAGCTCTTTGAGACAGACAGTCCTAAGTTGTAAAACAGGCTAGATGTGTTAAAAGATTTACATCCCCACAGGTCAGGAAAAGGGTTTACAATTACAGGTTTTCAAAAGTAAATGCTCTAAGAAAAGGGAGGTTGGGGCTAAAACTCAGGAAGAAGCCTGTCTAAGCTTTAGTCAAGCTGAGGAAAATATCCTATCTTGGTCTGTACCTACATCCTATAGTTTTTATAATTATTAAACGGATAAAACCATGTAAAGTATTAAAAACAATGTCATGGGTGCTAAAAAAAAGTATTACTAATTATTCATGATAGGGATAGAGAATGGAGTTTGGAATCAAACAGATCTGCCCATAAATTCTTGCTTAGTGAGGTCATTGGCAAGTTACTTGACCTTTTAAGCCTTATTTTTATCGTATACAACATGAAATTGAAAGCATTTATGACAGGGCTATTGTGAAGAATAATGAGGTTTTGAATATGAAAAGCCTTGTGTATAATTGGTTATCAAGAAAGGGCAACTAATATTGTTGTCCTAGGTCCCTGCACTGCACCTAAAATGGCTTTCTTAAACAGTACAGCAGAACATCCAGTTGTCAGAGAGAATCCACAAGGCCACCTTCCTGTCACTGTTCTCGCCCCCACACCTCAGGCCATCCTTTCCCACTGTTTTTCTCAAGTTGAACAGAGCACAGACTTGTGTATTGAAAAGTAAAGTACAGCTATAGTGGTGGGGCACCTAGTGATTAATGATTAATGGAAACAAATTAAATAGATTTTCATAAGGTATAAAACTGGGATATTATCGTATCCATTAGAATGTTTCCTCTGAGATTTTTAATAGTAAAGAAAAAAACATTAAGTCCTAGTTAATAGTCGACCCTCCACTTACTTTTATTTTCCTATATAGGTTTAAAGGTTATGAATACAGAATCTAAAAGTGTCCACATTCCACTGAGTCAGCTAATACCTTGTTCTTACTCTGAAATTGGATAAATGTTCTTGTGCATCCCTCCTTCCAGGAAGCTGTACAGTTTGGCATTGCTCTGCACCACTCAGAGGTGTGCTGCTGTCCAAATGCTATGTATGTTCTCAGGATTGAAGCCAAAGCATTACATCCAAGAGAATATCTAAACAGTTTGAAAATGAATCACACACCTTGGAAATTAAGACAGTAAACTGGATTTTGAAACAACTTTTTTTTGTTTAGAAATGGAATGCTATTGTCTCCTTGCTCTCCTGTTTACCCGGCCCTCCACCCCAGCCCTGGCATGAGTGCTGAGCCAGTGAGGAAGAAAACAACAAACCTGCTTATCGCAGTAGAATGAGGACTGCCAAGCAGCTGCTGTGGTTGCACAGACGAAGATAGCTAAGTGGAAATTGCTCATTGTTACTGATGCATGCAAAATAGAACTTCTTTGGTTCTGGAGCCCAGATTGAAATTCGAGAAAGAAAATAAGAAGATGAGGCAGTGCAGCTATGTTGACAGCACTAATAGGGAGCTCTACCAACACTGCAAGTCTTTCTGTCAGCGTTTCTAATTAAACTGTAAACAGTAACTGGCTTACCCTTCTGTCTTAATTTTCCATTTATAATATAAGAGCCATATTATTTGCTTCCTCTCTATTCAAAGGAATCATGCAAAATTGCCTCTGAAGACAAAATATTGTGACCCATTCTGGGACAAAACAGTAAGTTGATACAATTGATCATGTTTCTTTGAGGATCTAGCCCCGGTGATTGTATCACAGAATCCATTATATTGGACAAGGAATAAAAACACCCTTCTCTGTTCTTCTGGGGCAATCTATAACTTTACACAGAACTTTAATTGTTTAACCAAACCGATAGGCTTGCCCAGTGCCATGGCTAGCTAATGCATTTTAGTCGGTCAAATGGTTGTTTCCCCTAAATATGTCCACATCCTGAACCCCAGAACCTATTAGTGTGAACTTACTTGGCAAAATGGCCTTTGTAGATGTAATGAAGTTAGGAATCTTGAGATAAGATCGTCCTGGATTAAGTGGATGGGCCATAAATTTAATGACAAGTGTGCCCTTATGGGAGACAAGAAAGAAAAAGACACAGAGAAGGCCAGGTGAAGATGGAGACAAAGATTGGAATTAAGCAGCCACAGGAATGCCTGGAACAACCAGAAACTGGGAGAAGCAGGGAAAGATTTTCCCTGAGAGCTTTCAGAGGGAGCATGGCCCTGTCAACACCTTGATTTTGGACTGCTGGCCTCCAGAACTATGAGAGAATAAATTCCTATTTGTTGAAGGCCCACATGTTTGTGGTAATTTCTGTGATCGCCCTAGGAGAGTACACATTCATATTTTATTGATTAGAGAGACCATATCACTGGAATGAGCAATTCATTGGATTATTCTCTTTTGTTTAGATACAGCTTACGAAACAGCCATTTGATCCACTATTATAAGAATCCACTTACCTATAAAAATATGTTATGTTTATAGAAATCAGGGGAGCAAATCAATAATTCATTCCTTTTCATGCAGCCAAACTAGTTACTTGGCATTATGGAGTATGGGGATAGCATTAATTGAGCCCCTACTTCATGCCATGCTTTGTAGCCAATGTTTTCTAGAGCTTATCCCTTCAAAGCAACTTCATGAGGTAAATCACTCTGCACCCATGTTTTCAGATGGAAAAAAAAGTGATGCAAAAAGAGATTTAGAAACTTGCTAAGATTCTCACAGATAAGAGGATACATGATTTCTACTTTTTTCTCCAACATATTAAGAGTTTGGAATTCATCACTCTTGTCCTTACAACAGGAAAAACTGGAACAAACTTAAAACCAATGATTTTTCTTAGATTTATCAGAGAACTAGGGTCATAGGTCAACCTGCCACCCCAAAACCTGCAGATAGAGTTTCATCCAGGGAAAAGCTGCATAGGGGTGGGGATAGGGACACAGGCTTGTGTACCAGGAGCAGAAGATGCTAAACACCACACACAAGCTGACAGGAACACTTAAATAGTAACTGTGATGAATTACTGGAGGCTTAGGGAGACTAGCATGAGAATGAGAAACTCCTGGGTTCATAGTAAGGCCCTCACACATTCTGTACACATTCTGGGATTTCCCTTCAGGAATCAGACCAGGTTCTCCCGGTTAGGCTCTAAGAAAGATTTCTACATGGCCTTGACAGTGGGCAGGGAAAGGAAACTGTCCCAATCTCTTTTGCCCAAAAAAGTTCTTGTCTCCAGGGGGAAGCAATTTCCCAGAGTGCGATTCTGGAACCTTATTCTAGCTAGGGGAAGAGGATTCCACCCCATTTCTGCACTACCTAACCTGAGGGGAAAAAAGAAAAAAAAAAACAAAAACATAGTCACCAGGGGGCAGGACTTCAAGGAAATATATTGGAAACACTAGCTAGGGAAGGGAACAGGAACCCCTCAAGGAGAGTGGGACAGAAACACATGTGAAGCCCATAGCCCCACTAAACAGTCCCACTAACTAGCTGACAATCAGAAGATTATAGAACACTCCCATCTTAATAGAAATAGTCACACTAAAGCCTCATTTACTTCAATCCTGATTACCTTATACAACTTGAATGGCTTTCAACACAAAAATTACAAGAGATGCAAAAATGGGAGAAAAACACAGTCTAAATTTCTTTAAGCATTTATTCATTTTTGAGTGAGAGAGACAGATCATGAGTGGGGGAGGGGCAGAGAGAGAGGGAGACACAGAATCAGAAGCAGGCTCCAGGTTCTGAGCTGTCAGCCCAGAGCCCAACGCGGGCTCGAACTCACAGACTACAAGATCATGACCTGAGCTGAAGTCGGACACTCAACCGACTGAGCCACCCAGGAACCCCAGAAAAACACTGTCTAAAGAAACAAATTAGGGGCTCCTGGGTGGCTCAGTCGGTTAAGCGGCCAACTTCAGCTCAGGTCACGATTTCGTGGTCCGTGAGTTCGAGCCCCGCGTCGGGCTCTGGGCTGATGGCTCAGAGCCTGGTGCCTGCTTCCGATTCTGTGTCTCCCTCTCTCTCTGCCCCTCCCCCGTTCATGCTCTGTCTCTCTCTGTCTCAAAAATAAAAAAAAATAAAAAAAAAAAACGTTAAAAAAAAAAAGAAACAAATTAATCATCAGAACCAAACTAAGTATAGAAAACATACTGGGATTATCAGATGAGGAATTTAACATAACTATGACTAATATGTTAAGAGCTATAGTAGAAAAAAATAGGCCTAAAAGAAAGAGGAGTAGGATTTTTTTAAATAATAACAACAATAATAAAACCAAAATCTAGGTATATCATATTCAAACTTCAGTAAACCAAAGACAAAGAGAAAATCTTGAAAGAAGGAAGAGGGGGATAAAAACCAATGTATCAATAGGAAATGCATGAGAATGACAGCAGTCTTCTCACTAGAAACTATGCAGTCAAGAAGAGAATGGAGTGGAATCTTTGAAGTACTGAAAGAAAAATCTACCATCCGAGAATTCTGTGTCTAGCTAGCTTATGCTTCAATGTGATAGAGAGATAAAGATTCTCTCACACAAGTAAAAATCGAAGAAAGTCACTGCCTTCAGCCTTGCCTTGCAGGAAATGTGAAAAGTAGTTCTTCAGGCAGAAGTAAAATGACTTAGGTCAGAAACTTGCACGTGCACAAAGAAAGCAGGAGCATCAGGAAAGAAATTAATGAACATTAAAATAAAATAAGTTATTTTTCTTAATTTGTCTAAAATATGGCTTTAAAAATTTTTTTTAATGTTTATTTATTTTTGAGACAGAGGGAGACAGAGTGCAAGTGGGGGAGGGGCAGAGAGAGAGGGAGACACAGAATCCGAAGTAGACTCCGGGCTCTGAGCTGTCAGCACAGAGCCTGATGTGGGGTTCGAACCCATGAACCGATCATGACCTTAGCCGAAGCCGGACACTCAACCGACTGAGCCAACCAGGTGCCCCTAAAATATGGCTTTTTAAAATCAATTATAGGCACAATCATTGGGTGATTATAGCATATGGGTAAGTGAATTAAATGACAGCAATGTCACAAAGGACAGGAGGAATTAGAAATTCTCTGTTAGAAGGTACCTGCACTTATAATGAAGTGGTGTAATGTTACCTAAAGTGGATCGAGAGGATTTCATTTATATGAATACTCAAAAATAAGCAAATCTTTAGAGACAGAGAGGCAGTTAGTGGTTATCTAGGGCTGAGGTTGAGGGTCAGGTATAGATTTATACTGACTGATAATGGGAATGGGGTTTCTATTTGGTGTGATTGAAACGTTCTGAAATTGTGGGAATGGTTGCACAGTTCTGGGACTATCCTAAAACTACTCCAGGGTAAACTTTATAGTGGTGAATTTTCTGGCATGTGAATTATACCTCAATGAAAGTATTAAAATTAAATTTTTTTTTCAACGTTTTTATTTATTTTTGGGACAGAGAGAGACAGAGCATGAACGGGGGAGGGGCAGAGAGAGAGGGAGACACAGAATCGGAAGCAGGCTCCAGGCTCCGAGCCATCAGCCCAGAGCCTGACGCGGGGCTCGAACTCACGGACCGCGAGATCGTGACCTGGCTGAAGTCGGACGCTTAACCGACTGCGCCACCCAGGCGCCCCATGAAAGTATTAAAATTAAAAAAAAAAAAACAACCCATAAGGGCCTGCAAGAAATGTGCCCAAATGCTAACAAAGTTTGTGTTATTAGAAGTCACGTAACTAGGAACAGCGTTTACACTGTGCCAGGCACTGTTGTAAGAGCTTTACAAAAATGTATTGATTATTCATTGCAACTCAAAGAAGTAGGTACTATTACAGTACCATTTTAACAGAGAAGGAGTCTGCAGCACAGAAAGACATGCAGTGTGAATTTGAGCCTAGAAGACTGTTCCAGAGTCCATGCTCTTCACTACTGCACCATGTTACGTCATCACCAAGGTCTTGAGTGTTATCTTTCTTCATCATCCTCAAAATGATTGTGATTTGATTATACAGAAAGAGGCAAATACAACCTAGTTTGTCCTTTCAAAAAAGTGGATTTAGATCATTTAAAATTGTATATTGTCTATCATAGGGCAACCATTAAAAATTAAAAATAAGCATAAATTATATGCACCGAGAGAGGAGATAAAATAGAATCATATAAAATGCTCAATTAAAAGAAAAGACAGCAAGAGAGGGGAAAAAGAAATAAAAAACAAGTGCAATGAGTAGAAAACATGTACAAAGATGGTCGATTTTAATCCAAATATATAAATAATGACTTTAAATATGAATAGCATAAAAATGCCAGGTAAAGACAGAGATAGTCAAATTGGGTTTAAAAAATTAGATTCCATAATGCGTTGTCTATAAAAACCCGGTGAGAACATAAAGACTCAGGAAGATGCTGCGTAGCAGGAAAGAGAAAGATTTTTCTAGTCTGGATTCTCTCCCAGTATGGCATTGCAAAGTCACGTAAACTTTCTAGACCTAATTTCCTTATCTGTATTCATTTTCATATCAGGAGTTTTCATGTAACATACATACATACTATTTATGTATGTATGTATGTATGTATGTTTGTATGTATGTTTATTTATTTTGGGGATAGAGAGAGAGTGCACAAGCAGGGGAGGGGCAGAGAGAGGGAGAGAGAGAGAAAATCCCAAGTAGGCTTCATACCTTCAATGCAGAGACTGATGCAGGGTTCAAACCCACAAACCATGAGATCATGACCTGAGCCAAAATCAATATTCAGAGGCTTAACCTACTAAGCCACCAGGCGCCCCTCATATAACATTTTTGCTAAGGAATTTAAGCTTGGTTTGGTATGATATAGGGGCCAACTCATCATCATTCCCCATATGCCACATAATCCCACCCTGCCTCATTCCCTACATGTGACTTCTTCCATAGTCTTATGAGGTAGTTCTGCCTATTTCCTGATTATTTTTAGCTGAGCACTTTTCTTGTAACCTTATAAATTAAATAATAAATTCAGATCCACTTATGGATTGAGCAAACAGCTTGACTCCATTACATAATGGTCTTAAAATTCTGTGATTTTGATCTATATGGGAGTTTTCTAACTATAGTACAAGACAGAACTTGGTTAATTTTCCAACTTGAAGAGACAACTAAAATGGAGGATCAGAGCAAGCCAATGTCTTATTCTGATCTGACTTGATTCTTTATAACAGATATTATCCTAATGTTAATCATTGGAAAGAAAGAAAATACTTGTTCTTAAAAGGCTAAAAATCAGTGAAATTATCCCAAATAATTAATTTCTTTAATTAAATTAATTTAAATAAATTCAGTTGATAATGATAGACCAAAATTTTGAGGAAACTGACATGAAAATAATGGAGGTTGACATTTGTTCAGTGCTGTCAATCAGTATAAGATCAATCATTTAATCCATAGTTTACAAGGTTATAACCTTCTGGGAAGCAAATTTATCTCAGAGCACATACTTTGGCTCTTAGTATCTCTATGAAATCAGGATATAAATATCAATGGGTTAACGTCTTATTATTAGACTGTTTTTTAATTGTTCAAGCCAAGGCAAATTGAATACGGCTTACCTCTTTAGCAACCAAGAAAAAGTGGTGAAAATCTTAACTCAGAATGGGAACTTTTATCGAATGATTCTTGCATTTAATTTTGTCTTCTAAGTTGTATCAGAACAGTGAGCCTAGAAAGTATGGAACAGATGAACATATGAAACTTAAAATTTCAGGTAAAATGAAAATGTATTATTGAAAGTCATGGCTTTCTCTCAGCTTCCAAGAGATGGCTTGCACTTTCTGCAAGAACTTGGAGATAAAAAATGCAAATCTTTTGAAATCATGAATATTTGTATATAGGTATTTTAATCGTGAATCAAGAACATGAGAGAATTTTTCAACTCATGATTCAATGCTTAGAAACATATAGGAGAGGGAGGCCTGGCTGACTCAGTGGATAGAGCAAATGATTCCTGATCTCAGGATTGTAAGTTTGAGCCCCACATTAGGTATAGAGATTACTTAAAAATAAAATCTTAAAATATATATATATATATATATATATATATATATATATATATATATATATATATACACACACAGGAGAATGAAGAAGTCTTCTGAAATCTGGCAACTTTTTAAAGTTTTATCTCATACTGTATCCCATCTGAATTGAACTATGTGGCACCTCCATTAAAATTTTTGCCTTTAGTGCAACCTGTGAAACCTGCTTTACCCCATGTGCTGGTCTTATGTCAGTCTGGTGAAAACCTACTCAGTCTTCACAGCCAGCTGAAATGCCTTTTGTCATCACCAGAAGCAGGAAATATTTCTTTTTCCCAAGATTTTCATAGTTATTTCTACTACTCATATGGAAGTGTTCATACTGTATTTATTTATGGGAATGTTTTACTTGCTTCATATGACTAGGCATTCTACTATCATGGTGCTTCCTGGAACATAATACATATTCAAAAAATATTAATGAGTATATGAATGAGTTGAGCAGTTTTCCTGTGTAGGAAATGGCTGTACCATTACCCACTTGTTGGCCTAGGCATTTCTTCTGTCTTCGTCTTGACATGATTTGGGTCACAGACAAAATGACTGGAAGGAGCTTGCAAAAGTTTAATTCTATAAATTCATATAGATAGGTAATGTTGAATGCATTTGTCCAGTGGATTTAAAATTGATCAAGTGCTGTGTGACCTGTTAATATTTAAAATTTGATCATTAGATAGCATTGCATGAAAGGTTAATATCATAAATACATATAGATACTATCTATACAATGCTATCTGACTATTGGACAGACTCAAGTTTTATACATGGAGGGGTGGATGCAAACATAGAGCATGCACAGAAGAAAATCATTTTCATTTTCCATGTTAGGTACTGTGGAACTGTCTGGACTTTGTATTTTAAGACTTCAAATAAAATAAATGTAGACCATGAAAGTGTATGAAGAAAAAGAGAAATTATTTCATGAAGACAAGAAGGTGAAAACGTAGGGTTGGTGATTTGAATGTGATATTTGACAGCTGAGATCTTTTTGGAAACAGCGTTTTAAAGTCTATTATCTAGAGCAGACCATCACCACTATTTCTCAAGTTAATTCCCTGATGCCACTGAAGTTATTCAAGAGGGACATCTTCTTAGTGGCTCTCACTCCTTAGAATTTTACTGCGAATAGGATTTAACAAGGTTAGTAACATTATCAGCCAGAAAGGTCCCATTAATATTCTGGCTCTCAGAAGTGACATTTCCTCACTTTGTCCCCTCCTGCCATTATGTCTTTTACTAATATGATATGGTAGAGACATTTTAATTATGCAGTGTAACACTAAGGACCTGGATGTAGGTAACATCTCTGTTGTTCCATTTTATGGTAACAGTGTCTTAAATTCATTGACAAGGGTCATTTCCTTGGACCCTGCATGAGTGGGAAGAGGCTCATTTACTGAGCTGGATTTTCTCACCAGCAGGGAGGAGGCAATAGTCAAGCCTTCTGAGTTATGAAATGGAAAGAAATTTCCCTTTCAGATTGCTATTGCAGCTTTTTAAAATTAACTACCATAACACGATGAGGTTGAACAAAATATACATCTTTTTATTTCTCTAAAACTGACCTGAACTCCTTCATGAACCTAATTTCTATTCATAGATGAAGGATCATCAGGAAGGGGGATAGTGAGAGACTGGGAATATGGCTTAATCTTACCTATTATATAAAACTGAATCACTTCCTATTTATACTGTCACTTCCCTGGAGATTTACTGTCGTTTGGGTAAAGTTTCTTCCCAAGTCCCTTCCTTTTCTCCCCCTTTTCTTAGATGACATTCTGATCCAGCCCAATAAATGAGCCTCTTCCCACTCATGCAGAACAAATGGAAACAGCACTTGATCATAGATTTAAGAAGCTGTTACTGTAAAATGGAACAAGAGAGACATTACCGACATCCAGTTCCTTAGTATTCCACTGCATAATTAGGTTACATGACATGGCTTTGCAGGAAGGGCCTCAAACTTCTCACAAGCATCTTGTCCTTGTCCTTGCCCCTCAGGCTCTAACTGGCCTTCATTGAGGTGTCTTGTGTCTTTGAGTCTTGCCTTCTGGCCTGGCTGCACCCACACTTCCCAGCATTGGTGCAGCCCATGGTCTGTTCTCTGGACATGATCAATGTAAGGCACCCCCTCTAACCACCACCACCACCACCCCACCACCATTGTGTTGTCTGTAGCTGGCCACCCTCATCTCTAGTTACCCTATTCCATGCTGGCAACAACCCCAGTAAGCCACATATTTTTTAATTATCATCTGGCTTCCATGCCTAGCACCCAAAAGCCTCAAAAATTTTCTGGATCTCTTCCATCTCCCCCAGGTCCTCCTTGAGCAAACAGTCCAGATGCTATTGTTTCTCTACTGAGGCTGTTCCCCTTTGCCGTCATTCCCATTCCACAAGGCCAGCCCCTGCCCTGGTGCTAAGAAGTAGCACATGCAGCATTCTGCCCTTGGACCCACAAACATTTCTGGCTGTTCAGGAATTATGGGTTCTGTCCTTTTATGGCAGTCAACCAGTACTTTCTCCTAAATGTTGCAGTCCAAGAACTCGGAAAAAAATCCTTTTATGTTTCTGAGACTAACCCAAAAGGATTAGCTCTCCCAGGAGCATACTCTTTTACAGGATTTTCTCTGCTTGAGACAAAATAAACCTTACTTTTATATCACTAGAGTTATGTATTCAGTTTTAATTAAAATTAAACACATACAGTTCTGGTTAGAGGCCAAAACAATTTATGTGGTGCTTATACATAATTTATGAAAACTGTCTCATTACACAGATTTTCCAGGCCTAGGGGCCACATCAAGAGAAGGGAAACTCATGTGGCAAGAGAGGTGGTGGTGATATTTCTGATAAGAGGATCAAGACATTGGTGGAACTCATCACTCTTCCTTGGGAGGCAGTCAGCACATTTCCCTCTTATGGCATCCTAGATGCTGAGATTCCCAGACGAGATCCACTGACAGGATCAGCAGGAGATTGGAGCATTGGTTGAAGAAAGATATTAACTTAAAAGTCATACAACCACCAAGGGACCACTCTTATAAATGTTAACCAATATATGGATGCATTTCTGGAAGACAAGCTAAACTTTTGATCTATGGGTTTCAATTTAATTTCTGTCTCTTGGTCTTTTCTTCTAGGAAGGAGGACAGAATAAAATATTCTAAAATGCAGTTACATTCTTGACATATTACAGATGATCAGCAATTGTTCTTTTCTGGGTGTTGAACTTGCCAGAGAAAGATCATTACAAAGCAGGGTTCCTCATCTATTTGGGACTTCCCCTGGTGTGTTTGGGTTAGAAACACAAAAGCGTAAGTTGCTGATTTTTTTTCACCTTAAACATCTATATCCAGGCAAATGTATTTTGCTGTCAGCATGACTCCATAGAGGACCCCGATGCTTTGACTATCCAATAAGTACATCATCAGAGATTCATCATAGGACCAATGGGCAACCACTTCAGTGCCATGTCCCCTTTAGATCCTCCAGCCCATAAAGTCACACCATGCCTCTTATACCTTTATTCTAGGGCCTACCCAAAGGCCTTCTTATCTACTCTGTTGGTTGCTTGGGCTACCATAACAAGGTTCCACAGACTAGCTGCCTTCAATGATAGAGATTTACTGTCTCACAGTTCTGGAGGTTGGATGTCTGACATCAAAGCATCAGCAGGCTTGGTTTCACGTGAGGCTTCTCTTTGGCTTATATATGGCCACTGATCAAGTTTTGGAATGATGGTGGGGTTTGGAACCAATGGCCAAGAAAGAATTCTTGAAGATGTCTTTGTTGCAAAAAAAGTGATTTTATTAAAGCACAGGGACAGGACCCATGGGCAGAAAGAGCTGCACTGGGGTTGTGAAGAGTGACTGATTATATACCTACAGGTTGGGAGGGGGTTAAGTCTCTAAGGAATTTTGGAAGCGAGGTTTCCAGGACCTTGAGGGGCTAGCTGTTGTTAGGAAAACACTATTTATTGCTGGTTAGCAAAACCTCAGTCATGAGACCCTTCAGATGTATATCAGGGGCCATATGCTTGGAGTATAATTGCCAACATATACTTGGGAGTTATAGGTAAAGGAGGTTTGCAAAGGAATTTTTATGTATTTAAGGAGACTCATAGGATTCTGGGGGGTTAGGATAATGTTAAGCCAAGATTCCCTTTTTCCCCTAACAAAGTGTCATTATTGAGGCAGCTGAGTCTCTAGAGAAAGGTCACTCTGCCTGTTTCAAGGACTTGTCAATGGGCTGTGACAGTAAGGGAATTTAATTTTTCCTTTGCCTTTGTTTCCCACGTTATGATGGCAACCCCCTTAACATCTTGATGAGGGTGTTATTAGGGCTCCACGCAATGAAGTCTATAGGTTCTTGAGATTAGGCTATGGATAAGATTGCCTTTTGCTTGCAGTTTACTAAGATATCTGTAGACTGAAGGAGACTCCTGCCGTGCATGATTGATTTCTATCAGTCAACCATTTGTTTTCTTTCCTTTCCTTTGTTCTTGGGCAGCCAGGAGTGTCCCAGAAATATCACACGTATCCCATCTGGAGGGGTGTGGTGCTGTTAGCCTGTACTTGGCCCTCAGCTTGCCTTATGCTCTCTCATCAGCCACTTTCTCCCTGTCTCCACAGGGTTTTCCCTCTGTGTATGTCTGTGTCCTCATTTCCACTTGACATAAGGACACCAATTACATTGGATTAGGGCTCACTCTTATGACCTGACTGAACCTTAACTACCTCTCCAAATACCTCTGGTCACATTCTGAGGTATTGGGGGTTAGGACTCCAACATAGGAATTCAGGAGGGACATCATTTCAGCCTATAACATTTGCTGAACTCTTCAGTTTTGCACTGTACTTAGACCTAATCCTTCTGCCTTCCAGTCTGTCCCCCATTACTGACTCTGCTTCCAGCCATTTACAGTGTGCCTTCCAACATACCTACTCATTTATAAAGATGACAGAGATGCCCACTTCCCATTTCTGGGTCTACTGTCATATGTCATTCTACCCTGGGGTACCGGCTAGTGCTGGTCTAGGTAACTTTCTATCATTCAAGAGGAGACAAACTAGAGTTTTATGTAAGTTACTGAATCTTGCTTATATATACAAACTGACTTGCAGATTCCTGGCCTTAACAGAAACTTGGTCTTTCCCTGAGGGACACTGCCTCCTTTGCCACTGTATACAGCAGAGATTGACCATTTGCCCATACATCACATATTTGTGCATTTGCTGTGGGCTAAGAGGAATGACAGAATTTCCCTACCTTTATTATCACTTCAAGACTTTTGAATCTCCTCTAATTCTTTCAACAGTTTCTCTCAACCCCCTCAACCAGTGAATGACTTCCAGGGCTTGTCTTTGTGCCATACACACCATGAAAACCTCCTGCTGCCTTTGTGCTGTGGTTGTGTCTGCATAGCTGAGAGCTGTGTCACGGTGGGGGCTGGGGGAAGTGTGCAGAAAGGAGGGGGAAGTACTTGATGCAGGGAGGGGGGTGATGGAGAGTGTGAGGGGAGGAGTGATGGGGTGATGGGGGTTTGAGGGAAGGGGGTAATGGAGGGGAGTGCAGAGGGGGGTGATGGAGGCGTTGGGAGAGGAGGGCGATAGGGATGAAGGAGGGAAGGGGATGATGGAGATTTGGGGGATGGGGGTGATGGAGGAGAGTGTGTGTGTGGTGGGGGGAGGGTGCTCACAGTCCAGATCCCAAGCTTCCCAAACTCACCCAGTAGCAAACTGATCCTGCATCAGCAGCCTCTCCCGCTTTTCTTAGAGGCACTACCAATTCCTCACATCTTTCTTCAAATTCCAAATGTCACCCATAGCTGCCTCAAAAAATTGTTATGCTTCCCAGTTCACAGGAAAAATTGAGATGTAAACATAACAATTTCCACACTTTTAAAATACTTTCACTTTCTAGTCACACTGTTTCTTTCCATCTCATAAAAAGGGTTTTGCTTCACTTCCTGCCTAAATCACATCCCTTGTAGTTTGATTCTAATTCTGGTCTATCTGCTCTGGGACCTTCCTTAGCTATAATTCTCCCTCATGCATAGTTCAACATTTTCTATCCAATTGCTCAGAGAAGCCTCCCAAGCTTGCAAGCTAAACCAGGATCCTTTGTTTTCATCTTTCCTTGTTCCCCTTACTTGGCATTCACATTTGTCACTTTAGTTACCTATTTGATTGTAGTATTGTTTGTGCAATATTTTCTCACTTGCTAGAGTCTGAGTGCCATGCTGTTGTCTGTAAAGCTTCATTTTTTTTTTTTCAAGTTTGAAAAAGACTTCAGGGCAGAGTATAGTGAAGCTCTTGAGGAGAGGGAAGAAAATAAGATCAGGAAGGATTCACCTTGGGTAGGAAGGTAGAACCATCTTCCTCAGAAAATGGGAGAAAAGAGGAGAGGAGAGATTTAAAGACAGACAAATTTAAGGGCACCTGGGTGGTTCACTCAGTTGAGTGCCTGACTATTGATTTTGGCTCCGGTCATGATCTTGTGGTTCATGAGATCAAGCCCTGCATCAGGCTCTGTGCTATTAGTGCAGGGCTTGCTTGGGCTTCTCTTTCTCTACCTCTCTCTGCTTCTCTCTCTCTCTCTCTCTCTCTCTCTCTCTCTCTCTCTCCCCCTCCCTCCCTCCTTCCCTCCCTCCCTCCGTCTCTGTCCCTCTCTCTCCGTTTTTCATAAATAAATAAACATTAAAAATAAATAGAGACAAATTTGTACATGCGGGGATGGTAAGTTGATGGAGTTAATACTTGCTAAACTTCATTTTTTAATTGAAGTGAAAGCAATGAGAGCTACACTTCAGGCCAATTCAGTATCAGATTGAGATTTATTGACCCACTGAAACCACTGGCATTTGTTTGCACTCCACCTTCTAACTTTTAAGGTTAAGAAATATTATATTCTGTCTTTGTCAAAAGCAGGTGGAAGGTATTCACAGAAATAAAACAAATAAAATAAAATGAAAACGTATGTCTACAATAAGATATGCACATTAATGTTCACAGCAGTTTTTTTTTTTACAACGACCATAAACCAGAAACAACCCAAAGCTCTATAAACAAACTGTAGTATATTCGTACAGTGGAAACAGCTCAGCACCTCGAAAGATAACTGATGATGCAGTAAATGAATGACTGTCAAAAACAGTTGTTGAGGAAAGAAGCCAGGCACAAGCAAGTGCATACTGTGAGATTTTGTTTTATAAAGTTCTGGGACAGGCAAAACTAAAACATGGTGCCAGAAATGACAATCCTAGTTTTCTTTGTCAGCATATGAGGTCATCTTGACTAGAAGCAATCATAAGGGCATTTAAGATACCACAATAATGCAAATGTTTTCTTCTGTATGTTAATTGAAGTGGTATGTATATTTATCAGAATTCACAGACTTTATACCAAACATCAGTGTGTGTAAATTATACCTCAGTAAAAGTAGGACTATACACTTTAGTTACCTTAAACTTCCATACTTTGCTTTCATTTTGAGAAACGTCATAGAAAAATTAGAACCAGCAGCACAGAACCTAACATTTCTGTCATTGGAGTCCTGAAGGAGATGAAAAACAAGGTTAGGGCAAAAAAGTACTCAAAGAAATAATGGCTGAAAACTCCCCAAACATAGCATGCAGATCAAGGAGCTGAGAGAACAGGATGCATTAACCAAATGAAATCAACACCAATATACATCATAACTAAACTTCTGGAAACTACAGACAACAATAACAAGAAAATTGAATGCTGTCAGAGAAAAACGACTCTTTAACTGGAAGGGAAAAACAATTCAAATAGCCACAGGTTTCTCATCAGAAGCTGTGGAAGACAGAAGGAGAGCACATGAAATTTTTAAATGCTGAAAGAAAATAGTTGTCAACCCAGAATACTGTGCCCAGTATTATTTCCTTGGGAAGTAAAGGGGAAATAAAAACATTCTCAGATGAAGGACAACTGAGAGAATTTGTCACTAGCTAACCTACTTGAATAGAATGGCCAAAGCAAGTTTTCTAAATTGAAAGGAAACACTAAAAGAAGGAAGCTTAAAAGATCAGAAAAGAAGAAAAACATAGTAAGTGAGTATATAGGCAAATACACTAGGTTTACCATATCTTCAGTTTTGTAAATTGTTTGTTGAAGAAAAAAATATAACAAAGCACGATGTGGTTATAAATATATATAGAATAATTGCTTAGGAAAGACTATAAAATGGAGATTAAAGGGACATGAAAGAACACAAGATTTTTATTGTCATTCAAACTGGTAAAATGATGACACACTAAGAGGCTGTGATAAGTTCTGTGTATGTAATGTAATTTTAACAGTAACTATGAAAGGCTATACAAAGCAATACCCTGAAAAACACTTAGAAAAATCAAAATAGATACATCAAATAAGCATATGAAAACATGCTAGCATCATTAGCCGTCAGGAAGATGCAAATTAAAATCACAGTGAATTTTCACCACAAAATTTTCACCACAAAATTTGTGGCTATGGAAAATAGCCACAATGCAAAATAGTTTGGCCATTGCTTTAAAAGAAAAGTGGGGGGGGGGGGGCGCTGGGTGGCTCAGTCAGCTAAGTGTCTGACTTCAGCCCAGGTCATGATCTCATGGTTTGTGGGTTCGAGTCCCGTATCAGGCTCTGTGCTGACAGCTCAGAGCCTGGAGCCTGCTTCAGATTCTGTGTCTCCCTCTTTGTCTGCCCCTCCCCCCCCAAAATAAACATTCAAAAACATTTTTTTTTAAATGCGACACTGGGTGTTGTATGGAAACCAATTTGACAATAAATTTCATACTAACAAAAAAAGAAACACCAAAAGACCCAGCAATTGTGTTTGCAGACATTTATCCTAGAGAAATAAAAATATATGCATATTCATACAAAAATTTGCCCAGAAATGTTTATAGCACAGCATCTTTATCCATAATAGCCAAAACTGACAAATATGTTCTTCGACGGGTGAATGATTAAATAGTCTGATATGCTCATAGCAGTGTAATACTCAGCAATAAGAAGGAATGAACTATTGATATGTGCAACAACTTGAGTGAATCTCTGGTGATTTATGCTGAGCAAGTGAAAAACAAAGTCAATGTTAAAAGTTTGTGTATGGTATGACCCTATTTACATAATATTCTTAAAATATTCTTAAAATGATAAAATGTAGAATGGAAGAATAGATTAGTGGTTGCCAGGGGTTAAGAACAATTGAGTGTGACTATAAAAGACCATCATGAGGGACACTTGTAGTGATGAGGATGCAGTGATGCAGTGATGTAGTGATGAGAATATAACTTCACTGTATTAATGCCAGTATCCTGGTTGTGATATTGCACTATAGTTTTGCAAAATGTTAACTTTTGGTGGAAATTGCATAAAGGGTGCATGGTATTCCTCTGTCTTACTTCTTACAACTGCATGTGAATCTATACTTCTTTTTGAAATTAAAAGTTTAATTAAGGAAAATTAGGTATAAATCTAAGAAAATATATGTAGAAGATCTGTATGGGGAAAGCTAAAAAACTCTGATGGAAGAAATGAAAAAAGAACTAAATAAATAAAGAGAAATTCCCCATTCATGAACAGGAAGACTTAATATTGTTGAGATGTCAGTTCTTCCCAACTGGATCTGTAGATTCAGTGAATCCCAATCAAAATACCAGCAAGTTATATCATTGTTATCAGTAAATTGATTTTTTTTTATTTTTAAAAAAATTTTTTTTAACATTTATTTATTTTTGAGACAGAGAGAGACACAGCATGAACGGGGGAGGGGCAGAGAGAGAGGGAGACACAGAATCGGAAGCAGGCTCCAGGCTCCGAGCCATCAGCCCAGAGCCCAACGCGGGGCTCGAACCCGCGGACCGCGAGATCGTGACCTGAGCTGAAGTCGGACGCTCAACCGACTGAGCCACCCAGGCGCCCTAGTAAATTGATTTTTAAACTTATATGGAGAGGTGAAAGATCCAGAAGGCCAACACGGTATTTTGAAAGAGGAGAACAGAGTTGAAGGTCTGGCACCTTACTATAAAGGCACAGTGATCAAGGCAGGGTGGCATTGGTGAAAGAATAGACAAATAGATCAATGGAACAGAACAAGGATGCCGGAAATAGATCCACTAAAATATAGTCAACTGATCTTTGACAAAGAAGCAAAGGCAAGGCAATGGAACAAAGGTAGTGCTTAAAAAAAATTTTTTTTTAGATTTGTTTACTTTTTGAGAGACCTAGAGAGACAGAGCACAAGTTGGGGAGGGGCAGAGAGAGAAGGAGACACAGAATCCGAAGCAGGCTCCAGGCTCCGAGCGGTCAGCACAGAGCCTGATGTGGGGCTCAAACTCACAAACCGTGAGATCATAACCTGAGCCGAAGTTGGACACTGGACCGACTGAGCCACCCAGGTGCCCCAAGATAGTCCTTTAAACAAAAAAATAGTGCTAAAGCAACTGGATATCCACCTGCAAAAAATAATAATAATAAATCTAGACACAGACCTTATACTATTCACAAAAATTAACTCAAAATGGACCATAGACCTTAAAAGCAAAATTCAAAATTATAAAAATTCCAGAAGATAACATAGGAGAAAACTTTTGGTCCAAAAGTTGACTTTTGGTATGGCGAGAACTTTTTAGATAACAGCACCAAAGCCACAATCCATTAAAGACATCGTTGATAACCTGGGCATTATTAAAATTAAAGACTTATATTCTGTGAAAGACAATGTCAAGAGAATGAAAAGATAAGCTATAGCCTAGAAGGAAATATTTGCAGAAGGCACATCTGATAAAGGACTGTTATCCAAAATATACAAATAATTCTTGAAACTCAACAATAAGAAAACAACTTGATTAAAACCTGAGCCAAGGTTTAAAGGTTTATTAAAAGGTTTATTAAATCCAACGTTTATTAAAACCAGATTCCCCCCCCCAAAGGAAGATATACAGATGGCAAATAAGCACATGAAAAGATGTTCTACATCATATGTCATCAAAAAAAATGCAAATTTAAACATTTTACCACCATACACCTGTTAGAACCGCCCAAATCCAGAACACTGACAATACGAAATACCGTTGAGGATGAAGAGCAACAGAAAATCTCATTCACTGCTTGTGGAAATGCAAAACGGTACCGCCACTTTGGAGGACAGGTTGGTGATGTCTTATAAAACCAAACAAACATGCTCTGAACCCTACAATTGCACTCCTCAGTATATATTCAAAGGAATTGTAAACACAAAACTTGCACACAGATCAGCTTCATTCATAGTTGTCAAACCTTGGAACTTGTCCTTCACCTTAGTCAGCTCAGGCTTAGTCACTATAGACCGGATAGCTTGTAAACAACAGAAATTTATTTTCCACAGTTCTGGAGACTGGAAGTCCAAGATCAGGATGCCAGCATGGTTGGCTAAGAGCCCTCATCCAGCCCACAGACTGCGTACTTTTTGTATCTTCATGTGGCAGAGAGAGGGTTAGGGAGCTTTACTGAGGTATAATTGACAAATAAAAATTACATATATTTAAGGTATACAGCTTGATCTTTTGATATGTGTATACATTGTGAAAATGATTATTACAATCAATCTAATTGACATATCTATCCCTTCACATAGTTACCATTATTTGTTGTGAGAACACTTAAAGTTATACTCTTGTAGCCAATTTCAGGTATACAGTACAATACCATTAATTATAGTCACCAGGTTATACACTAGCTGTACAGAATTTATTCATAGTGTATAACTGACACTTTGTACCTTTTGGCCAACATGTTTCCATTCCACCTCCACCCTCTACCCTCTAGTCCCTAGCCACTACAATTCCATTCTCTGCTTTTATGAACTCAAGATCCCACATATAAGTGAGGTCATGCAATATTTGTCTTTTTTTTGTATCTGGCTTATTTCACATAATGGTCTCCATCTGTGTCATTGCAAATAGCAGGGTTTCCTTCTTTTTTAAGGCTGAATACTATCACACCTATTCTTTATCCATCTATCTGGCCCTTTGCCCATATTTTTTCTCTATTGAGTTGTAGGAATTTCTTATATATCTTGGATACTAACCCCTTATAAGATAGTTTGCAAATATTTTCTCCCAATTCATAGGTTCTGTGTTCATTTTGTTCATTATTTACCCTGCTATTCAGATGCTTTTTAGTTTGATATATTTCCACTTATTATTTTATTTTTGTTTTTGTTACCTGAGCTTTTGATATCATACCTAGAAAATTGTTGCCAAGGTCAATGTCAAGGATCTTCTTTATGTTTTATTTTTATGGTTTCAGGTCTTAAATTCAAATCTCTAATCCATTTTGAGTTGATTTTTGTGTATGGTGTAATACAGGGGTCTAATTTCATTCTTTTGAATGCGACTATCTAGTTCCCCAAGCAACACTCATTGAGTTGACTATCCTTTCCCCATTGCATATTCTAGGCACCCTCAAGCAATGCATAGTGCTAAGAAATGAGTTATCAAACCATTAAAAGACATGAAAGAAATTCAAATGCATATTACTAACTGTAGAAGTCAAAGTGAAAAGCTTACCTACTGTATGATTCAAATGATGCAACATTTTAGAACCAGCAAGACTCTGGACACCATAAAGAGATCATTAGTTGATGGAGGTTAGAGAGAGTGAGATGAATAGTGGAATTTAGAGGATTTTCAAGGCAATGAAACTACTTTGCATGATACAACATGGTGGATACATGTCGTTATAAATTTGTCTAAACCCATAGAATGTAGAACACTAAGTGAACTCTAATATAAACTAGGAACTCTGGGTGATAGTGATGTGTTAATGCACCTTCATCAACTGTAACAAATATAGGACTCTGGTAGGGTTTGGTACTGGGAAAGGTTATGCATGTATGAGTACAGGAGGTATATAGGAAATCTCTGTACCTTCTGCTTAAGTTTATGTGAACTAGAAAATAAAGTCTATTTTTAAAAAGTTTAATTAAAAAATAAAATTACCAAAATGTAGTTGTGGACCACGTATAATTACTTTTCAACTCTGAATATATTAACTTTATTGACCAAATGAGTCAAAGTAGAAGTGCTTAAATATAAATATCATCAACAGGATACATGTATTTATCTCAATAGTACCATTATTATTTATCAAAATGAAGAGTTTCCAGTTTAAAAGGTACCGTTCAAAATTACTACCTTTTTACTCTATTTAACAATTGTTATTAAAATTCTGATTATTTACAAGATATTGTTAATCCAAAGAAATCAAATACCTCTTCATTTCATAGCATTGAAAATATAAGCTTGTTTGGTTAGCAATAACAGCTAAAGAATTCCAATAACTACCTCAAAATACAAGAAGATTCCATGGTGTTCAGGAATACTATATTCTGAGTTTGGTCTTCGGGAAATTAGTTTCAAATCTTGACTAGTAGTTTTTGAGGCTCTCCCAGGTGCTGTGCTCAAGTACTGGAGGATTCTACTCTAGCGATACATGTTTAGATGCTATATGTTCAACGTGGTATGTTGTAATGCAAGAATGGACATGGTGCTATGAGATCCCAGGGCAGAAACAGGTGCAACAGGAGGTGAAGGAGGTAATAACCAAGACAACTTCCAAGAGAAAGTGATACTTGGGCTGTGTCTTAAATGGAGGAAGTTATTCCAACCAGAATATACAGTGTCTGTAAAAGCATAGAGTGTAAAGTATCATGCTATTTATGGTCAAAGAAGTTCAAATTGATGCTGTTAAGTTGTAATATCCAGAAGATGGAAGGGTGGGATCTGAGGCTGAGAGGTAGAGAGGAGGCATGCCATGGAAGACCTTGTATGCCATTCAAGTCTTCAGATTCCAGATGCCAATGAAAAGATCATTGCAAACTTTTCATTAGGAGAGAGGCATATTTAAATATACCTTTGGGATGGTTCATTCTTATTTTGGTTCTGGATATTTTCATTTGGTATATTTCTGAGAAGTTACTGTTAAAAGCTGAAGTAGAGATTTTAATGGAAACTTATGTGAAATACCTACCATATTATGCACCCAAAACTCAGTAAATGTTAGTTTTCTCTAACTTCCTACTGCAGCTGTAGACTTCACTGGAGGAAATTTTTATTTATCAATAAATACATATTTTCTTCATCTCATAGTTCCTCACAG
The DNA here is from genome assembly GCF_027475565.1 of Acinonyx jubatus. Taxonomy (NCBI): domain Eukaryota; kingdom Metazoa; phylum Chordata; class Mammalia; order Carnivora; family Felidae; genus Acinonyx; species Acinonyx jubatus. The sequence goes on along the minus strand of NC_069395.1, from coordinate 59,869,947 downwards.
AGACAATGAGACATAGCCTGTGTTTAGTTTTAAAGAGATTTAAGTGTTGAGGACAGGAATGGTCTACAATCTTTCCTTTAAAAAAAATTTTTTTTTTCAATGTTTTTTATTTTGGGGACAGAGAGAGACAGAGCATGAACGGGGGAGGGGCAGAGAGAGAGGGAGACACAGAATCGGAAACAGGCTCCAGACTCTGAGCCATCAGCCCGAGCCCGACGCGGGACTCGAACTCAGGGGCCGCGAGATCGTGACCTGGCTGAAGTCGGACGCTTAACCGACTGCGCCACCCAGGCGCCCCTACAATCTTTTCTTTATGCCTAGTGGCTAGCATATAGAATTGGTAAATTCCAATGATTAGCTAACTCATAGTTATTTGCACATTAACTCATATTTTATTTGCACATCTTCTACTTTTATTAATTATTTCATTTCTTGTGAGTCTGAAGAACTGTAAAAACAGAAAAATAAAATAAAATAAAATTTTAAAAATGGTTCTTCAAAGGGATCCTCTCTCCCTATCGTGAGGAAACATTATGGCAAACTCATCCTTCTCGTGATTTTTCACAGTGTTGTGTATCACAACAAAGACTACAGCAAGGAACCATTTTCCCCTTCCCTTGCCTAATTCCACAACATTTCATGTATTCTTACCATCTTGTAGAAGAGACAAGTGGTGTTGCTGAGCAGACAATTTGGGAAAAAAAAAGCTTCTCTGGTTGGTCAGTAATCATTTTGAGTTCTGGGAGAGGGTGGGAAACTGTCCTTAGGGTCATCTTGATATTCTCATATCCTTTGATTATTGCCATCTTTGCTGCTTTGCTGTTTTTACTTTCTAACTTTACAGCTTCTTAGGCTTTGAAGAGTCACAAAGTCCTTGTTTTGTGTCTGAAGAAATCTTTTTATGCTTTATGGAACTTACATAACAAAGTTTAAAAAGTGCAGATGAACTGTCATGATCTTGATTAAACATCTGCTTGAAAACCAATCCAGGAACTCTACCCCAGGCAACGAGCCTATGTACTTTCCTGAAAGAGAAATATTGAAAAGGAATATTTGGGCATCTTCCACTGATTAAGAGCTAAAATTTTCATTAATGGCTTTAGCAGAAATTACAAAATGAGTATTTTCGTAAAGGATACAAATCAAAAGTGTAACATTTTGGTTGCTTTACAAAGTCCTCATATATATGTGCAAAAGTTTCACAATATTTTTCTCTTTGTGAGCCTCCCATCAGGTTCAGTAGCAGTTAGCTGTAGCTGACACTTACAGCTGAGAGAGTGCGCTCTAATCAGTAGAGGGAACATGGGTGTAATGGAAGTAATGCAGGTGTAGGACAGGACTTGGCTCAGGTCTTGTCACTCTGCAACAGAGCCAGAATTGGGGAAGCCCCTTCCACTCAGTTCCATAGCCTGGGTGAGGAAATAACACTGATGTCTAAATGTCTTACTTTGTTTTGCTTTAATTGTGGGTGGAGTGGTAAAGAGATAGCCTTTAAATGGTACAAGTATCACTGTGAAAGGTGATTATGGTGGCTGAACACTATATGCCAATCTAATATTCTTTGTATGATGGATGCCATCTTTTTGTAAACTTTCTTAGAGAATGATCTGGAGAGGGAACCTTGCGGTCATTTCATCCATTCTTCCAACATTTACTGATCATCTTTTACATGTGAGGCACTGGTTTGGGTGTTTGGGATCCAGAGATGAATACACCCCCCTGCAGGAGGAGTGGGTAGAGTAGGTTTCCTGGAATCGTTAATGTGTGACCTGAACTTTAATGGGCTGAGTTGAAATTGGCCAAAGGAGAAAGAGATGGAAATGGAATAGCACCACCAAAGGCATGGAAGTAAGAAACAGTACAGCATGTGAGCAACTATGAGCAGTGTATGAGGAACAGTCTTAACTTGTTTTCATTTCGAGTCATAGATTACTGGGATTACACAATAATAAAACCTGTACTGTTTCTGCTAAGTACAGGGAACACATAATTTTGTAACTCTAAAGGTTACAAGAGTAACCTCTAAGAATTCAAACCAGTAGTAGGTACTGCTCAGGGCTAAAGTTTCTGGTAGTTATAGTCATAGAGGTATTTTTTTTATTCCTTGGGGTTTAAGATATTGTTGCATCTCTTAGCTAGTTTCACATTATAGCTATTCAGTAGCTCTTTGCCATCTTTTAAAGAAAAGAAAAACAATGAGAAAACAATTCTTCATGTTACTGTAAGGCACTGAGAATAAAGATGCATGCATGCTAAAATACTCTGGATATGTACATTATACATATCTGTTCATTTATTCATTAAACATAAGGCTGAGACACATTGCTAGAAATGTGCCATTCTTTCCTACACCCCTCCTGGCTGTGATGCACCCTTTTAAGTTTGAATTGTAGGTCTCAATATGACTGTGATACCACATTTCTCTTTCAGTTTTCTTTTTCCATCATGATGCTGGATTTTTTTTTTCTCTCTGTGTCCTACCTTTCTCTTGGAGTTAAGATCTTGCTGTCATAGATGCAGAATAGGTGAATATGGTGAGTTTGGGTATACATTTAACAATAAAGTAATTCATAATGTTCCACTTAAAGCCGTAAATATATTGAGGTGACCACACGACAATAAAACCACTATAGCATCTGCTAAGTGATATTGACAAGTGGTGCAATCATCCCTTTCAGAGCTGAGCAGAGACTATGACCATAATAGAAGTACTCAAATCTAGGCTAGGAAAGAAAGTTTCCTGTTTCCTGAATTAAATGTAGTTTCAAATTAGGCTTTTTTGTATTTCTTTCTGCTCAGAAAAAAAAAGAAGAAAACTTAAAAAAAACTCCTTCTAAAAGCATTTTTAAATCATTTTTTACACTAAGAGAAAATTATAGTCTTGGAACCAATGTTTGGCTCTCTTCGAAAAAATGGAAAAAGTCCAGTGGCTGCTCACATATGTTCCCCAAGTAGATGCTCAAATGTGGAAAATGAGCAAGTTACCTGGAGATAGCACATAAGATTTGAATACCTGGAATTCTACATTTGTCAAGTATTAATACATACATATTTGAAAAACTGAGTCCTCTTTTTTAAAGGGGTGACCATGCCTCAACCTTAGGTTGTAATCCTGAACAAAGCTCTCTGAAATACCTGTGTTCTCGTGAGTGGTTTCCCTTCCTCCCTTACCTCAGAGCTGCTTTAGGATCTAGGTGAATCCATGTTCTCACATGTATTGAAATCAATGGCAGTTGTAAACAAGACAGATATAAAAGAATATACGTTAGATTCAACATGTGAAGTCTTTTTAAAAATGCCCATGCATATGGAAATCAATGTTGAGTATTCGTGTTTTTATAACTTTTAGGATATTGTTCTCAAATTTGATAATCAAGTGTATTTATTTTATTTTTAAAGTTGTTTGAAGTAATCTCTGCACCCAATATGAGGCTTGAACTCATAGCCCCAAGATCAAGAGTTGCATGCTCTACTGACTGAGCTGGCTAGGCTCCCCCAAATTTACTTTGAAGATAGCTTTGAGCTATTTTGCATCAAGCAGTAATAATTATTTAGCCATTGTTAATGTCAGTCATGTGTACATATACACATCTGAGACGCAACTGAAGCCAGTCCCCGAGAGCAGTAAAAGTAGAATCTCAGCTCACGTGAAAGTTCATTCATGTAGTCCTGATGAAGCTTACTATGTAGACAAAACTATTTTCATACATATTTTTTGCTGTTTTATGTATAAATGAATGATGCTGAAAGCCAAATTTAAATAGAAATTAATATTTCAGGTAGATCAAGTCTTCTTCCTGAATCTCCCATTTCTGCTCATATTTTCACCATCCTTTTCGTCCACAGTGCTCCTGCACTGGAAACCTTGAGTTCTCTCCGTTCTTCCACTGGCCACCTCCATACCAAAGTAGTCACAAAGTCCAGAAGCAAGCCTCTAATTTTGCTTTAACCCACTTGTACACTGAACTAGTTCAGTACTTTTTCTTTCAATCCTGGATCTCAACCAGTAGAAATGTTGGCTGCCCTGCTTTCTTTTTGACTGGCCCAAGGCACTTCCTATGTATTGCCAATCAAATTCCTTAAACTTGTTTTGATAAAGTTATTCTTCTGTTCAAAACAAAACACAACAAACATACCATGTCTCCCTTTCTCTGCCTGACTGATGGGGGAAAAAATCCAAATTCTTTAGCCTGGAGTTCAAGATCTGCTGAATACACTGTGAATACTTTTATTAGTGTCAAGTTCCTGTTATTCCCAGCATGGAGTATATAGAAAGAATACACCAGATAGTTTTTGCTGGCTATTTTCCCCTTTTTAACTTTGACATAGGCCTCCAGCAACTGAGTTTTGTCTATCATATATCAAAATCTAGCTCAAACATTGCATTTTCTGCAGACCATCCCACATTCCTTCTTTAGGAAGTAAAAACACATATTTAATATTTTTTTTTATTCATCCTACATTATTAACCACTTGCTATGTTCTGAATATAGAAACATGAATATGGTACCCCACTTCAAGGTACTTCCTTGAGGGCATTATTCAAATAAACAGCTGTAACATTGTGTGATCTATTCTACAATACAATTCTACACAGGTACCAGTGAATTCCAATGGAGGTTGTTGTAAACTCAGTGGACAAAAGTGAGGGTTAAGGAAAGTTCTATTGTAAATGAGTCTTGAGTGTCTTGAAAATAGTGGTAAGACATTTCAGTCAAAGGGAATAGTACTATAAAGACATGGAGACTTGAAACATACAGGAATGTTTAAAAGCTAACAACAAATTTGGTTTAGCTTGAGAGTAGATATAAGGGACCATCTTATAAAATATTGGTTATGCCATGCTCAGAATTGTGCTTCACACATAGGGGGCATTTATTTGCAACAACATAGATGGAGCTGGAGTATATTATGCTAAGCAAAATAAGTCAGAGGAAGACAAATACCATATGATGTCACACATATGTGGAATTAAAGAAACAGATGAACATATGGAGGGAAGAAGGAACAAAGAGAGAAGGAAACAAACTATATGAGATTCTTAACAATAGAGAACAAACTGAGGGCCGATGGAGGGAGGTGTGTGGGGATGGGCTAGATGGGTGATGGGTAATAAGGAGGGCACTTGTGATGAGCAGTGGGTGTTGTATGTAAGTGATGAATCACTGAACTCTACTCCTGAAACCAGTATTGCACTATATGTTAAATAACTAGAATTTGAATAAAAATTTGAAAAAAAAGGAAAAAATAAACATAGTGGGCATTCAATAAGCATTTATTCAATGAACAGATGAATGAATCATTTTATCCAGTACAGGTATATTAAACCTTTGTGCCTAAATATTTAATATTAAATCATTTACTAGTATTCACCTGGGCTCATTGAAAACAAACTATGTATTCACATTCTGTTTTCAGTACTCCATATGTGGTTGATCTTTAATGTTATTGTAACAATTAGAAACACTCAGTCTTGCCATTTGAGTGTGGATGGACTTCTATGGGGGTATTACACTAAGTGAAATAAGTCAAACAGAGGAATACAAATGCCATATGGTTTCATGTTAGATGTGGAATTTTAACACAAAGCAGAAACAGACTCAGAGAAATACATACAGAGAACAAACCAGTGGTTGCCAGAGGGGAGAGGGGAGGCGGTATGGGCAAAATGGGTGAAGGGTAGTAGGAGGTAAAGACTTCCAGTTACACAGTAAATAAGTCATGGGGATGAAAAGTATTGCATTGGGAATAGAGTCAATGGTATTGTAATAGTGTTATAGGCTGACAGATGGTAGCTATGCTTGCCGTGAGCACACCATGATGTGTGGACTTGTTGAGTCGCTATGTTGTACTCCTGAAACTAATGTAACATTGTGTGTCAACTATACTTTAATAAATATATATATATATATATCTTTAATATATATATATATTTAAATGCTCAAAAACATAAACTAAAAAAATAAGCATTCTTACTAATGTGACAAAAGTTGCAAGTTCTTAGAGTTAACATATATAAACAAATGTTCACAAATATTTGTGTTTTTCTTTTTCTAGGGTCAGACATTGTTCAATGGTTAATAAAGAACCTAACTATAGAAGATCCAGGTAAATAAATTATTTTCCCGTTGATAGAATTATTTTCTTTGTGGTTTTAAGAAATATGTTTTTCTCAGGGCTAATATGACAAGCAAGCCAATCTGAAAAATCATAATTACATCTAAACTATGCTTTTAGCATTTATACAAATTTTGTGGCAATCAACATATATTTAACTAAAATTTATTTAGTGTATTTTAACAATTTTTCACATATTTAATGTTCCATTTCATAAAATTTGATTCAGATGATTGGCAATTGCAGAATGGGTAATCTGTATACATGCTTGTAATTGATTGTAGATATAATATATGTGATTATATTATATATGACTATGAAGTAATGAAATTGCCCTTCATAAAACACATAAGGGTAAATTTCATTAATTTATAATCTTTCCTTAACTTCATTTTTGCATGAGGTTGAAGACAATGTTATTTGTAATTTTGATTCTTTGATCATGCCTACGTGATTTTTTAGTGCTCTTATTTAAGTCATGGAGCCATTTACTGTGGTGGACATTATGTCTGTTCTGGAGCACTGAGCTAATTTCCACAGTTTGGGAACAGTTTCTACCAGCTCACATTGTGCATTGCCTAGAACAAATTCTTCATATGGAAGGCATTTAATGGCTTTTTTAAAATGTCATGTAAGAGCTTTCACATGCAGTAAACAGTTTACATCCCTAAAGTGAAAAATAAGATGTGTTTTGTTTAGAGAGGATGCTGAGAAATCAAACAAACAAAAAACTTACAAAAATTGGTATTACAGTGACTGAGAATGACTTGGTAGGGAAAGAGGGCAATACACCAACCACACAATAAACTGTCACATCAATTAGAAAAGAGTTCAGCATGGCTTTTGCTGCTGCCTCGGTTGGTTACCACCTTAGCATGGTTTAGAAATAACAGTACATTGAAAGGCAAAGTTTGTATTTTTCCTTCTTTTAAGCTAACTTTATAAAGCCATGTTATCAGAACCTGTAGGTGTAATTTCATACATAAATGCCTGTGCACACCCCTGCTCATCTGGCACGTGAGCTTTTAGAATACCTATCCTAGTAGGTTAAAAAGGATTAAAACAATTAAAGTTGAAACACCTATGGCCAGCATCATATTGTTACTAAGTGAAAAGAGGAGATAGTTACTGGCATAGGGAGCCACAGTCTTATCAAGTTTACATTTTAGCCTCATGTCAGTCTGACTTTACAAACTGTAGCACCAGACCAAAGCCCCATTTGGCACAGTCACTGAAAACCAAGAAACTACTGATTTACAAGAAATATTATTGCTCAAAGGGTGAAGTGGATTCAAGAATATTTCTTGTAAGCTAAGACCAAAAGTGCACTTTGGTAATAGTCTAAGAAGCAGGAAACAGGTACAGATATGATAAGCCAGTAGGAAACAGTCATTGTTTATAATTTATACATGAGATACAATTTTAGCTATAATGTGTCTGAAAACTGATTTTGTTTGGCTGCTCAACAGTTTAAGGAAATTGTAAAGCTTCATTAGAAGGTACATGGGAAAGATAAATTCAATCATATCCAGGAAGGACATATATGTTCTTTAGTCATATTTATGACTGGCCTAAAAAACAGTTTTTGATTGGTTGATTGGTTTGAATGAACTAGTTTAACCTCTGCAGAGTAAAAGGCTAGATTTTAAGAAGAGTGAGAAGCATTGATGACTGCTCTGAAGATATAACAGATGTGCACACAGAAATGAATCAATCTGGCAGCATGATTCTGATTAAATATGGTCAAGAACATAACTGACATCAAGAAACTCACTCTGATGGATGCAGATATGAAATTAATCGTAGCATTTTGGAATTGCTCATAAAGAGAGACTAAATAATTGTTATAATAAAAGGTCTAATTTTAACCGTACAAATTTTCTGAAAATTTCAAAAGAAGACAGGAACTTCTGTCAGGCTTCTATCTCGTTGTGAAGTGGTTGTTTGGAGACCTCTAGGATTGTTGGAAGTTCTAGATGTCAATCATTTTTGAAAGGATTTTATGGCAAGTTGGAAGAAGACACCAGTTCCTGGGGAAAGGAGCAGGTTCTGATGCCCATCTGGGGACAAGGGGCGAGAGTTGCACCGACAGTAGGCTGTTGCAATCTAATCCAATAGATTAGTCTAATAGTATATTAGATTTTGGAGTCATGTGTTTTGGCACCCTTCCCTAATTTTTAATACTGGATGCGGGTTTCTGTTTGTGTGATTTGTTGTTGTTGTTGTTGATGAGTTAATAGTTATAAAGTTAGCTTATGTTTTTGTGGTGTGAAGAGTTAATACTTTTATTAATACCTTTCAACTCTATTGCTGAGAACATAGAATATGTATGAAAACACAAAGCCCAGAATAAATTGCATTAGTCTCAGAGTTAGAGTCTAGCTGATAAAATAAAGTGGTACTTTGGTTTCATAGAGAGGAAATTGATGCACATCAACTGTTGGATGGGGGCGGGAGAGTAAGAGGAGGAATTTAGCCCTTGGTGGATCTCTGTCTATATCGGCACCTACTGGGAGGCATAATGTCCACCACCAATGTCTTCAGTTGGTGGTCCACTCCATTGCTTCTGTGTGATTTCATGTTCACATTGACAGGACCTCTTCCTGGCGTCTATAATCTTTGCTTCTACCAAGCTTAGATTGGGGGCACACCAAGTGATGCTGCTTCACACTGGGAAAGTACGCTGTGCTTCCCAAGACCCTATGGTACTTTTCTATTTTACTTTTGGTGGTACAACAATATTCTACTTCTCTCCTATCATCCTGAGGTATGGGGTTCTTTAAGGATGTCCAAACCCTTTATGCCTGGACACACACACAGTCCTTGCAGTATGATCCTTCTGGATTACTAGGTCTCTATTTGGGAAACAAGTATGTAATACCTTTTGCTTGTTTTTCTCATTGCTTGAAACAGTATTCTATCATATCAAATAGCTTTTGCTGTGTAAACTCAATGGCTTAAAATAAACAACCATTTTATTTAGTTTATAATTCTGTGGATTGGCTGGTCACATTTTCTGGGGGTTTGTTTGGCTGATATCTGGTGGGCTTTCTTCTTCTGGATTGTAGCCAGGTGGTTGGGTGGATGATCTAGGATTTTTTGGTGTATTCGATACTGGGTAGGTTGTCAGCTAGGCGGATCTCATTCTCTCATCCTTTGGCCGGCTGGCACTGGTGTCTTACTATAGTGGCTTGTACTTAAGTCACATTTTCTATAGTTTCATCTGCCAAGGCAAGTACCATGGCCAAGTCCAGAACCAGTGTAGGGAACGACTATCCAACAGCATGGGTACAGAGGTATGTGAACAAATTTGGGCCATTACTGCAAAAGTCTTCCACATCTGTATTTCTTCTGCTTTTCAGATCTGCCTTTCTGTGATATGTATTATTATATTTTGGCTTCTGTTTGCAAAATTTATCCTCCAGAACCTATTCATCATTTGTTAGTAAATATGCTTTGTGTCTAGTATCAATCATGTCATTAATTATGGATGATATTTTGAGAAAATTTATCAAAAGACAAAGCTTCAATGAAGTTTACATCCTTCACAAAATGACTGGCAGATATTAATAACTTCTTGACATCACTCTGCTCATTTGTAATCTTTGCTGCCTCTCACTGGAAGAATCACCCTTGCCAAGCTCTTGAAGTGATGCTGACCAAGGTGAGGAGTACTTTAAGATCCTCAGTCCAATGAGTAGCCAAAATCTGAAATGAGCCTCACTATGACTACTAGATATTAAAGAATATTAAGTACATTCTCTGTGTTCCCTTAATGGTACCCTGCTTGCTCCACTTTTCTCTTTCTCTCCATCCACCCATGCTTCTTCAGATCTCAGTATTCTTTGAGACGCTACCTGACATTAAAAATGAGTCATAGGCTCTGAAGACATACTTGAGCTCAAGTCTTGATTCAAGTACTTACTGGCTGTAGGCATGGGCAAGGTAGTTAATCTCTCTCTCTTTTTATTCTTCTTCAGCAAAATGCTTTTAATACGGTGTTTTGTGAAGCTTAAATGAGTCAACATTCTAGTGTGCCCAAATCTTGATTTTATTTTTAAATAGGCCAGATTCCTTTAAAACTCTGAACATTTGCAGGCATATTTAGCTAACTTGGATTCTTTAAAATGCATGCAATTTTTATACTAGCCTTCAAACACAACCTATTCATTCTATGAAGACTCTCTCCATAATGCAGCTCCCAATTGAATTTCTTTACCATGAATTATTTACACTTGCTGCTACTCAATTTATTGATTAATTTTATCTTTTATTTTTTATTTTACATGTTAGCCTTATTGCTTTAGTCAAATCTAAAAAAAAATCTTAATGGCAGAAGACATACATCCTCTCCAGTCATCGACTGAAGTGTCAAGATCAGTCAGTTATCAATAATCGCTTGATTTTTACTAATGGGAATCCACTGAAGTGACATTAAGTTTTTGATGACCAATGATTCAGTTTGTGTTCCCCTAAATAGATGAGGAAAAGTGAAGAGAAAGAAATGTCAAATGAATTTTTCTTTATCTAAACCAAACCCAATTTGAAAGAAGTGGTTTAAAATGCAGATAGAAGAATGAGATTAAGAACAAATAGAGATTTATCCAGGATAAAAACTGAATGTTGAATAGTTGTAAAATTTCTTCTTCTAAAGGTATTATCTATTGTAAAACTATCTGGAAAATTGAGATTCAGGTAAGTCAACCAGACATTTTGCTTATGCATCATTCAACTGGATCAAATATCTTGTTCACTGAATTAATTAAATCAACCCATTATGCTCACCATTAGAGTCCGTCATCTACCTCCCAATTCTCTACAAGTCCTCTAGACAAAATGATCCAAGTTCTGTTAATGAATATAATAAAACTGTGTTACAAGTAGCCTTCATATCCTGTGGATTTGGTTGGCCTTCCAGAGAAATCAGCTCGAGGAACATGAGGGTATATCAGAATTGAGAACGTATAGAATGTCTCTGTTATCCTTGATAATATTTTGTACTTGCAAAGCATTTCATGCTATTCTAAATAATTTAAAACAGATTGTTTTACTTGAATACTACAACAATAGTATGAAGTAGCCATGCAGACATAAGACATATTCATTTTACAATTGGAAAGTCAACTGAGAAAAACGTGAATGTCCGAAATCACACAAAAACCTGTTCAAAGAAACAGAACTTTGATCTCCAAATCTCTACCCTGTGTGTCTTCTCCTTTTGGCACAATTATTTCAGGCTTAGATTCTGCTTTTCCTTACATGGTTAGCAACCATGAGAGGTGCATGGATCCAGCTGATCAGATGGTCCCTTACATAGTGTCTTTTGGAATACAGTAATTGATTTTCTTAGATTTGGTGTTATATTTAGCTAATGCATCCTGGGTATATCCTTTGTTAAAGCTATTTTCTACATATTCCAATGCATATATCTTACATTCAGAATAAAGAGAAGTCTTTTCTTTTTTAAAATTTTTAAATGTTTATTTATTTTTGTAAGAGAGACAGATGTGAGTGAAGGGGGAGAGAGAGAGAGAAGGAGACACAGAATCTGAAGCAGGATCCAGGCTCTGAACTGCCTGCACAGAGCCTGATGTGGGGCTTGAACTCATGAACTGTGAGATAATGACCTGAGCCAAGTCAGATGCTTAACCGACTAAGCCACCCAGGCACCCCAAATTAAAAAGAAATCTTTTCTGTGTGCTCTTCATATTGCTTCAAACAGCAATCTTACTTGGGTGGCAGAGAATAGAGACATTTAAAAGTCTTTCAAATTATATCAAGACCCTCTTGTAAAAAAAAAAAACCTTATAAAATACATATTTTATTGTCCATTCTGTAAGCTATCATGTCAATATGAAAGAAATAAAGTGACTCCCTTATTATTTATTGTTCCAATACTAGTAAACCATTTTAGGAAAACATTCTGAGTTTTTAAGGCATCATTTAACCTTCTGGTGACAACATGCAAGAAATCATAAATCAGAGCCATCTCATACACCTCTAACAAGATTGATTAGTTTGACTTAGTTCAAGGTAGTAGACATAACCCAAGTATACATATTTCAAATATGCACTTTCTGTTTTAAATAACACCTAAAGAGACGTGAATAAATGCTTCATATCTTTGGGCACTTGCTCCCAACCCATGTGTCTGCTACCACAGCCAAACCTTCATAGTTAACTACACGAGGGAAACTATTTGTCGTTCTAATTATTTTCACATGAGATGAGCAGGAGCCATGGGTTTCTTCATGTATTCTTTTCAGTGTTACTAGCTTCTCCTTGGAAGAAAACAGTAATTCCTTTTTGCATATATTCTATTACCACCCCACCTTTAAAAAAGTATGGTATCCTGTACATTTCATATCATCAGGAAAGTGTCTCTTGGTGCCCATTGCCCCTTGGGAATACTCTACAAATGCAGAAAGTGAAAAAGTCTGCAGATGTTTGCTGCATGATGTCTCCCATTCAAAGTAATCAGTACCAACAAGTAAAGCCCAATCACATCCAGCCTGTTGAGGCCAACTGTCTCATTTAACTTATTACTTAACAATATCACTTTTTCTATGTATGTATGTATGCATGTTCTGCATTTGCATTTAAAAATGCACTTTATAATGGAACAAGTGACTGCTATTGTCATTTGACGAATGTATCTCTGCAGTTGCTCTACGTAATTAAAACTTAAAATCCAAAATATACTGAAAGGTCTTCATAAAGTCGATGAATAGAAGTTTTCATTACCAAAATAGAAGTCATTATTCCTAGTATATCTGCTATGGTTTCTGCCACCAAGAGGGCTTTTTTTTTTTTTCCTGTTGATAGAAGCCTTTTCTGGTTTGGGCTTCTGGCTGCCTTCATATCCCCCTCCATCACTATATTGCAATAACAATGGAAAATAATTATACTACATTAACATTAATTAATTGGGTGCCTTCCGGTACCATGCTGGATGTTTCCTTCCTATTTAGTTCTTGGAAATAGGGAAGAGACAAGAGAACTCAGGTGTACTGGACACCAACAATGTGCAAACACCATGTTGAGAACTTGATATGTGTTATTCAATCTTAAAGAAAAAAGAGAAAGAAACTTCATGAAGTACATGGTATATCAGAAATCTAAGTCTCAGATCATGAAGCTACTAAAAGGTAGAACCAATACTCAAACCAGATACATTTGATATCAAAACATTAACATTTTCAGATCCAGCGAAGGAGTATCAAGTTTATTTTATAGATGAGGTCTCTAAGGCTTGGAGAAGAGCTGAGACGGGGAGCTAGGATTCATACCTGATGGATATAAGACATGATATCAACACTGCACATTTGTTAGAGATTCGGCAGATGCCATCTGGTTACGCCATTTTCTTCTTTTGGTTTGTACTGGCCAGCACACGCACCTGTAAATGCCAGTCCCAGGGTTTTATGATCTTTCCCATTTTTACTTGATTGGCAGATTTTTTTTTATAGATTACTTATTAGAGTTGCCAACAGTTAAGGAAAATACTAAAAACAGCTGGGGATCTAATTAGAATTGCTGTCCTTTTGCTTGTAAAATTTGAGCAAGCATAATGATGCTAGAATTCAGTGTACTTTTAAATAGTTGTTTAACTCACTTAGGAACATTCCATAAATCAGCAGAGGTTGATATTTCTATCCTATTCACTAGAAAATAAAAACAAAAACAAAAATAAAGACCTAATGGAAAAACACAGTTGCCCCGTGGCATTGTCTAATTCTTCTAACAGCTGGTTGACCTCTCTGTTGTTTTCTTCTTTTTAGGTCTTCACTGTCTATTTTATTAACTTTTTTGTGTACACATGTTTCTTTTATAAGCCAACTTGATTTTGGGGGGAGAGGAAGAAATATACACATTTTTTAAGTTTACTTATCTATTTTGAGAGAGAGAGAGAGAGACAGCATGAGTGGGACAGGGACAAAGAGGGAGGGAAAGAGAGAATCTCAAGCAGGCTTTACAATGTCAGTGAAGAGCCCAACTCAGAGCTCTACATCATGAACCGTGAGATCCTGACCTCAGCAGAAATCATGAGTCGAATGCTCAACCAACTGAGCCACCCAGGTGCCCCGAGTGTACACTTTTAAAAAAAAAAAAAGGTACGAGGTTTGGATGGAAGAAAAGAAGGAAAAAAGGGAGGAAAGAAAATTGTAAAGAAGGAAAGGAAATTATAAAGGAATTGGTAAAGATAATAAGGCCTAGAGCATAGGACATTGTTGAAAATAGACCAGTTCATCAGGATCAGCCACTCAAAAAGGACAGGGAAATGTAAGTAATTATATATGTTATCCAGAGAGAGCCATAGACTGTTGTCTAAGAGCTGTCTGAAAAGTCAGGCTCCTTTATCTTTCACTAAGATAGCAGATTTTTCATTTCCCAACCAAAGAATGAATTGGGATTTTCCTGTCTTTATTTGAGCTGAGAACAAGGCTACTTGTGTTATTCATAAAGTTTTTCCAATTGTTATATCTAAGAATGGCAAGAAATGCTTGCAACAGCAGGATAGAACATGTGATATCAGTGCTCACAGAAGATTTGTGACCAGAATGTGATCCTACCATGGCATGAATGCACCAGTCTCTTCACTATCCTTTGGCTGCAAACCACACATAAAGATTCCTGCTTTTACATAAAAAGAAGACCTTTTTTTAAAATAATGACTCTAAGAAACTCAGTGAAACATATAATAGGATTTTTATACTTTGAAAATTCCCCTGTAAGCCAAGAAGTCCTTATGTCTACTAATAATAATACCTTTTTAATTTTGCAATTACATTATAATTTAAATGATTGGTATCTCTAGATTATTCAGAATTGTTCCTTTTTGCTGCATTCACGAATACCTGGACATTGAAGCCCACTAGGGTACATCATGTACACTACATAGAATTCTGATTAACTCCATTTCATGTAAGGCACAGGTTTGGACTGTGACTTTGTCATTTTCTATAAATAACTGCTCCTTTTATTTAATCCAGGTTTTTTGGAAGGCGATCTGCCAGACGTCATTACTAGCCACAAAAAAAGAGGATGTCAGATTTTTCAGACTGTCAAGGGTTACTTGGCTATTTCAGCAAACCTGACATTTGATTTTTCCTCTGCTGGGGTTCATCCATGGAAATATCTGTGGTCTGGGTAGTTGTGGGCCTCTTTGTAAGCAATGATATGGACACACACTTGTTTATTATCCTTCTGGGGGCTTTAGTGCTGAGACCTTAACCTTCACTAAGTGATCTGCCAGGTTTTCCTTGGTTATTTCTTCAAGGGCCCCCTAGTAGCTGCTTGGTAGGTCATTCAACAGACTTTTCTTGGGGATGGATATCAGACGGTCACATATAGTACTATATAGAGCACACATTAATGTTGTTAAAACATTTTGAATTACAAAACACCATTATAAGTCCACTATAGCTAATATGGCAAGTATAAAGAAGAGAATAAAAGCATTCATAAAAAACACTCAGGTAGTGACAGCTGAAATTCTAGCATATCTGTCCAGTCTCCTTTGAAGACATGAGCTCTCACTGGCTTTGTTATTGGAGCTAGTCCCACTCATGTCTTCCCTTCCCCATATCTTATATTTTTCCTGGGCTGCTCATGAACCAGTATCTCATGTCCCTTTCCTCCACCTATTTGTGATGTCCACATCCTTACCAGAGCCACCATTGCCCTTTTGAGATTGCTGTGTTCCAGCACAGTGACCATCTGCTACCATCACTTGGACCTTGACCAAGGGCACCACTCCTACTTGGGTTCTTTGAAGACTGTACATCCTCACAGACTCCCACTTTCATCTCCCAGACTCTAAGTTTTCACAAGATGTTTTTGAGCGTCACAGATAGTAAAAAGAAAATACATCATGGAAAGTAACTGTTACCCCTTCACAGTCCAGATCTGATGGTAAGTCCTTTAGAAACTGATTCCCTGTTGCCTTCCTCACATCTAGGCACAGTGGTCAACATCCCAAACCCTGAAAATCTTCCAGGCATGTTCAGGCCCAGAGTCAGGGCTTATAAGAGTCAATAAGAAAAGGATACAGGTATTCTTCATCCTACTGTTGGCCACAGTTTCTGAATTCTCATATCTGACTCCAGGATTCACCTCTTCCTAGGACATCTTAGGACTGACCTCTTTTTAGGGTATGTTTGAG
This sequence comes from Acinonyx jubatus, assembly GCF_027475565.1. Lineage (NCBI taxonomy): Eukaryota > Metazoa > Chordata > Mammalia > Carnivora > Felidae > Acinonyx > Acinonyx jubatus. The sequence continues at coordinate 59,853,665 of NC_069395.1, read as the reverse complement.
GATTGACCTCTTCCAAAGGCATGTTGACATAATACCACCCTTGTTGAAAGGGGCATGGGCTGTCCCTCCACTGTCACATGATGGTCTGACTTCAGGTCATTTAAAAAAATCTGAGGCACCTATTCATTAGAATGTGCGTTTTGAGGGGAGCCTGGGTGGCTCAGTTGATTAAGCGTCCAACTTCGGCTCAGGTCATGATCTCGCTGTTCCTGAGTTCGAGCGCCGCGTCGGGCTCTGTGCTGACAGCTCAGAGTCTGGAGCCTGTTTCAGGATTCTGTGCCTCCCTCTCTTTCCCTGCCCCTCCCCTACTCATGCCCTGTCTCTGTCTCAAAAATAAATAAACATTGGGGGCTCCTGGTTGGCTCAGTTGGTTAAGCGTCCGATTTTGGCTCAGGTCATGATCTCGCAGTTTGTGAGATCGAGCCCCACGTCGGGCTCTGTGCTGACAGCTCAGAGCCTGGAGGCTGCTTCAGATTCTGTGTCTCCTCCTCTCCCTGTCCCTCCCATGCTCATGCTCTGTCTCTCTCTGTCTCTCAATAATAAATACACGTTAAAAAAACTTTAAATAACTAAACATTTAAAAAAAAGAATGTGCATTTTGTGAGCAGAGTCTTCGTTTTGTATTTGCTCTGCCTCTGGCATCTTTAGTGTGCCTGGCACATATTGGGCATTTAAATATTATTGAATTGAATATTTTTAACAAAGAAAATATTAACATATAAATAGGCTGTTATTATTTTTTATCTTTCATATTTCAATATTCATGGTTCACACTCTAGATGGAAGTTTACCTCGAAGTGCGAAACAATAGGTTCCCATGACCCTCCATGCCATACAAAGTGTCTAGTTATAGAACAGAAAGTGAAACTTTCCAGGTTTATCAATCCATAGATTTCAAATAATCTATTTTCCTCTAAGTAAAGTCAAGGATATATATGTTATCCAACCACAAGAAGTTACTCTAATGTTCTGAAATAGCCTAAAGGAGGTTGCTTTTATTCCATGGAAAAATGAGTTTTATGAGCAAATAGTAGATCCTATTAGAAGCAATCATGATTTATTGGTTGAAATATTAGAGTACACTGGAAAACCCAAGCAAAGGCATAGCAAGGACATAATAAGGTCTCATAAAAATCATAAAAAAAAACAAATTTATCGTTTGGAAATTTATCTCTAGGCCAGAAATGATATTATAGCAAGTGAAATAACTGCTTTAGGTTATGCTTTGTTTTTTTTTTTCCTGAGAATTTTTCAACAAATGTAAAGCCATTGGAAAGTATCCTGACCCCTTCAGATATCCTATCTTTTCTAACATGATTCAAGGTCAGACCACTTGCTTCTAGCTTAGAAAAGTAGCAGTTGTCGACATTTCTTTTCCTATGGTTTAGGGAGAGAAAGTAGGTCAGTTTTTTTGGAATGACACAGGAGATAAGATGAAGGTGTTGGGTGGTTGGGCATGCAAAGCCTAGAATTGCTCTCCTGAGACATTTCTGCTCCATCTGGTAAGCAATGATCAGCCATCAAGGAAGGAGAACATCTTGTCCCTCTAGAAATAGGCATTTTCCCATTTCCTTGCCTTTGTACAATCATGAACCCCTATATTTTATTAATGTTTTCCAGCTCTCAACTGGGCCCCCAAATTTGATAAAATGCTTAATATACTAACATATGTACAATGGTAGCCTAATAAGTTCTTGGTCACTGATGCAGTATCATAAACAGGAAGAAATTATTCAAAGTATAAAGGAAATTTTAATTTGGTGCCTTAACTTGCCTTTAACTACACCCCTACTGTTCCACCTAGCCCTTTATAAGAGAAATAAGAGCGAAGAGTTGAGCATGAGTACCTGGCACCTGGGAGCTCCCCGCCCTCTGCCCCACCATCCCCGCCGGCATTGCTGGAAAGGAGGAGCTCATGCAGCTCCTTCTCATGCCTATGCTCATTGTCCACCTGCACTTCTGCAGATTCTGGCAAATGTTCCATCACATTGCATATTCGCTCACTTAAGCAAATCCTGGGGGCATGGCTTGCAGGAGCTGCCACTAAAAGTTTAAATAAGGCTATGTGGTTGGGAAGACCTCTGTTAACCGAGGCATTTGAGCAAACAATTGATTTTAGGCACACCATGTCACAGACAAAGTTTCAAGCAAGTTGACAGAGATGCAGACACTTTAAAAATAAAGAATGGGGCAGAAGTGTAAGCTATTGCTTAGATTATATCATACAAATGATGCAAAATTCTCCCATCATCTTAAACAACACCCCTGTGGAATGTTATATTCTTTGAGTAATGAGGATGTTAGAAGCCCAGGCTTCTCCCTGTGATGTGATGGCGTGATTGAACAGTAACCAGAGACCCAGGTTTGAAGATAGGACCATTCATGCATTTAACAATTATGCACACGCAAAATGTGCTTGTTCTTGTATTTGAGGTGCAGTGGTGTCAATATACCCATACTGCCCCTCTCACAGGCAAGACAGACATTAGAGGAATCATTGTACCAGGAGCAAAACAGCCACTTTAATTAACAAATGCTTTCAATTTTCTCTTGACCTGTCCTTCCAGTGATCCACCAACAGAGTGTATAATCCTGGGTCAGTCTCGCCAAGGGCCTGTCTCTATCTGAAATTGTGCACGTGCTATGGAAAAGACACTCAGTGCTATAGATTATTGTCCCCAAGGTGTCACAGTTTCCAAACCCAATCAGGCCTTCAGGGTCTCTTGGCAATCATGTTTTGTAGTCATAGCTCCTACTCAACGGGAGTGATTATTCAAAGCCTTCTTCATTTTCCTGAAGTCTCCCAATAGACTCATTCTCTGCCATTCTCAACAGCAGACTGTAACTTTTAGTGAAAATAGTGAAAATATAAATCAAAGAGGAAATTTGTCACCTTTCTGACTCACTATGCTTCACAAAAAAACATGACAGTGTCTATAACCATTCTTGTCTCCTTGCCCACCTGGGTTAGGCTTCCTGTGCTTGTTATCCTGACCTTTTCCACCACCTCAGGGTTCTTATTGCATCCTTCCTATTTCTCTTGTCTATCCTGAACTGACGTATATTTATCAGTGTATTCACCACTGGTTTTCCCCATTACAAAACAGTTCTATGTCGATAGACGGTCCATCCTGGCTACTTTCCTCTCTCTTAGTTTTATAAGCTCAGCTGTCCTGTCTCTAATTCCTCTGTCTATAAATCAGACACTAAAACCTTCTCGCCCTCCGATTTAGTATTCTTCACAGATTTCTCTATTTGCCTCTTAACTGTCAGGGTTTTTCAGACACAAACATGGTCTTTCTCCTTTATTGGCTCTCTACAGGCCATGTACTTCTTTATTTAATTCACTGCTAGTGTGTACACGCACGTAGAATTCCTTCTGACTTCCTGGTCTATAGATCTAACTATATTACAGAGATTTTCACTTGGATTTTTATTTTATTTATTCAAAATAAATTTTATTTATTCAACAAATAAAAACTGACCTCATCATTTTATCCTCAAATCTGTGTAGACTTCTCTTAAATATCTCTCCACTGCTCTTTCCACCATCTTTCTGTGCTGCCATAATGGTGCTCATGAATGTTCTAGCAGATGCTCTCTAGAGCATTAACAATGCTGAAAATACAAGCAGATGCTAAGCTCCCTGTCCATTCAGGCCATGTTCAGAAGTGATTGTCCAGTTTCTAACTGTGATGAAGAAGCATGATTAGTTACATTGGTGAATTTGAAGTCATTGATGATCACAAAACTAGGAAAGTTGTTGTGAACCTCATGGACATGTTAAACAAGTGTGGAGTGATCAGCCCCAGATTTGATGTACAACACAAAGATGTAGAAAAATGGCAGAATAATCTTCTCTGGTCCCACTAGTTTGATTTCATTGTACCAACAGCCTCAGCTGACATCATGGACCATGAAGAAGCAAGATGAAAACACATAGAAGGGAAAGTCCTGGAATTCTTTTCCTGGGGGTATAATATATACATACAAATAAAACACCTCAGTGGAAAAAAATATCTCTGCATTGCCTAATTCTAACCATAGTCACATCTTATGGGGAATGACCACAGTCTTCTAACTCATGTCCCTTCTTCCTTGTCCCACACCCATATATTCATTTTACTGCATCTACAATGACCTTTCCAAAACTCCATCTAAGCATGTCTCTTCTGAGGTTTCATAACTCCAATTGATCCCGCATTGCCCGTAGGATACAGTCTAAACTTTTTAGCTTGAATATGTAACCCTTTTTGAAGTAACCATATTTACCATGGTGTCCACTCAGATCACAATTTCTTGCCCCACCCTGTGCCTCACGGCCACCAGATTGCTGGCTGTTTGTTAAATGGCATTATCCTCTTGATCACAAGCATTTCCATGTGGTGTTTTCTTTACTTGGAACCTCCTCTTTGCTTCATAGCTCCTGCCTTTTATTTAGGGTTTGAATTATATATCAACTCTTTCAGAACAGTGTCCTGACCTCTCAAGATTGAATTGGATGTGTTTTTAATGTGTTTCCAGAACACTGCACTTACTTCCTTGAAATTCTTATTACATGGTGTGGTTGGCCCATTTATTTGCCTGTTTTGCCTATTAAAATACACTACACACTTCCTAAGAATAGGACTGGCATCTTGTTTCCCCCTGTACTGACTAAGTGAATGAATGAGCTATACATTTGGAAATCAAAGCTTTGAAATTCGATGAGCTTGCCAAAGAAGAAAGCATATAGAAAAAGTAAAGGCAAATGGGATCCCTTGCAAAGATAAATTTCAAGAGAGTTCCTCACTATAGCATTTGGGAGGACAACAACAGAGAAGAGTCTGGGAGCCAGTGGGAAATGCAGCAAAATAGATAGAGTTTGGAGGGCATCAAACAGAGGTTCCACGAAGAGAGATTCATCAGTGGCTTGTTAAGGAGAGAGCACTGAGAGAGCAAGGGGAAGCTCTCCTTTGTACTAGGTAGTCATCGGTGACCTTTCTGAGAGAGCAGATTTAGTAAAGCTTCAGGTTCAGAAGACAGAGTGCAGGGAGCTAACAACTTCATTACATACTCTAATCACAAGGAACAGTTCAAATTTAAAGTCATATAGAGCATGCCAATAGATAGCATACAACTCATCAAATTCCTGGTCTATGCCTGCTATGTTTGGACACCTCAGTTGGTTGCACAGAAGTTTTCATTTGAAGTAAGTAAAAATAAGCGTGAGCATAATAGTAAAATATTTTTGCATCCTGTAAATTGGAGTTGTGATTTCTACATAGAACAGATGGCACTCCTGTGACTGCTTACTAAGCTACACCTATATTGAGTCTTTTTTAATTAAGTTTTTAATTTTAATTCCAATATTGTTAACATACAGTGTTATATTCATTTCAGGTGTACAATACAGTGATTCAGCAATTCTAGACATCACTCAGTGCTCATCGTGACAAGTGTGCTCTTAATCCCCATCCCCATCACCCATTTTGTTCTCTGTAGTTAAGAGCCTGTTTCTTGGTTTCTCTCTCTTTTTCTCGTGCTCATTTGTTTCATTTCTTAAATTCCATATATGAATGAGATCATATGATATTTGTCTTTCTCTGATTGATTTCACTTACCATTATACTCTCTAGCCCCATCCATGTTACTGCAAATGGCAAGATTTTATTTTTTTTAGATTGTATCCTTTTTTATGGCTGAATACTACATATACATACTACATCTTCTTTATCCATTCATCTATTGATGGACATTTGGGCTGCTTTCATAATTTGGCTATTGTAAATACTGCTGCTATAAACATAGGGGTGCACTATCCCTTTGAATTTGTGTATTTGTATTTTTGGGATAGATACCCAATAGTGCAATTGTTGGATTGTAGGGTAGTTATATTTTGAACTTTTTGAAGAAACTTCATACTATTTTCCACAGTGGCTGCACCAATCTGTATTCCTACCAACAGCGCATGAAGATTCCTTTTTTTCCACATCCTCATCAACACTTATTTCTTGTGTTTTTGATTGTAGCCATTCTGACAGGTGTGATCTGTTATCTATTAATTACAGTAAATTTCTGAAGATGCTGATTAAAACTAAAATGAGCTCCCAGTTTATAATAGATTGTTTTGATATAAGGCAGATAAAATGTTGGTGTTCATCCATCAACCTGGTACCTACATATTGATATCACTGTTGTATTAACTGAAACAAAGGAGGAGGTGGCAAAGAAGATTGAAAGCGGAAATAAATACTACTATGAAGCTTTTATTTCTCTGATACAGTATGTTTCCCTATCATTGCATACTTGCTAACTTTAAAAAGGGTGGTATTTTATTATCATTGATACTAGTTTTTATTTTTAACAACTTTGCTCTCTTCATATTCAAATTGTACATTTACATGCCTTACTTTACAAATTATTTTTACCACTTCCACCATTTTCTGTAGTTTTTTTTTAATCTTTATTTATTTTTGAGAGAGAGACAGCGTGTGAGCAGGGGAGGAGCGGGGAGAGGGAGACACAGAATCTGAAGCAGGCTCCAGGCCCTGAGCTGTCAGCACAGAGCTCAACGCGGGGCTCAAACTCATGAACCATGAGATCACGACCTGAGCCGAAGTCAGACACTCAACCGACTGAGCCACCCAGGCGCCCCTACTTCCACCATTTTAATCAATAAAAACTAAGCAATTCAAGTAATTAGTTCTATTATTAATGATGTAAATAAAAATTTCTGAAAAAATAAATAAAAATTCTGGAAGCAATTATTTATATAAAGCTTTTGTCTTTTTTCTTCCAATTTCAAAATATATTTTGTTACTCAAATTCAAATTCTGAACATGCTAAATAATTAATATGATTAAAATGGATTTTACCATATCTTTATTCATAACCACACTTCATAGACCATTCCCATTAGACATTTTTGTAATTAGACTAAAGTTCTTATTAACAGTTTTTTTCATGTGAATAAAATATATTTTCTTTCTTTTTTTTTAAACATAGTTAAGTCTCAAGCTGTGTTGCTTTTGTGAAGTTTTTACATTCAGAATTTGTTTCAGCTAGTTACTCTAAAACTGTGGTTTAGGCAATACAACATTTCTTACCATGGGCAAAATTAAGGGACTAGACTTAGGCCCATTTATGTCATCAGTGGAGGAATGGGTAAGGTCCCAAGTTCCAGGAGTCTCACCTCAAATGCCTTTAGTCTCAGTATTTTACTGTTTGTTTTTGTTTTGTTTTGTTTTTTAAGTTGGGTTTAGGGTAGCCTGAGTGGCTCAGTCAGTTGAATATTCAACTATTGATCTCAGCTCAGGTCTTGATTTCAGGATTGTGAGTTCAAGCTCTATGTTGGGCTCAGTGCTGAGGGTGAAGACTACTTTAAAACAAAGTTGGGCTCAAAGATTTCTGGAAGAAAAGTAAATTGGGTTTTAGCTGTTTTCTATCCAAATGTATGTAAGCATGTACTTGGATGTAAAATGTGGATTGATTGAGTTGAAATCATTTTTGTGTTTGCGCTATGTGTTAATTAAAAATTGAGATGATGACATTTGAAGTTTTTCTATCCTCTGTTATTTTCAAAATTTAATAAATTCTCAAGTTTTATTATAGTAAACACTGCAATTTATAGGTACAAAATAATAAATTTAATAATCCTTTCATACAAATTACATATTTTCTTCTTGTTATTCTTAGAGCAACTATTAGATGTGAGGCTTCAATCAAGACATTAACTCTTAATTTAGTCTTTTAAATGTTTATTAATTTATTATTTTGAGAGGGAGAGAGAGAGAGAGAGAGAGAGAGAGAGAGAGAGAGAGAGAGAGAGAACAAGTGGAGTAGGGGCATTGAGAAGGGAGACAGAATCCCAAGCAAGCTTGATGCCCTCAGCGCAGAGCCTGATGTTGAGCCCAGTCTCACAAACTGTTAGATCATGACCTGAGCCAAAATCAGGAGTTGGACACTTAACCAACTGAGCCACGTAGGCTCTCAACTTTGTCTTTTAAAAGTAATACATCAGCCCCTGAATTGCAAGCTTTAATTGTATCTATTATCAAAGTGGGAATTTATTATAGGTATCAAAGAAATACTCAAAAGTAAATATTTTTTAAAGTTAAAGTCATTTTTCCTTTCTTTATTTTCAACACAATTGATAAATTCCACATGCAACAGGTGTAGAGTGCTTGGCCAGGGAAATAAAAAGAGTTTAAGCAGATAACCTATCCTTCAGGATCTTTGTGAAATAATATGAAAGACTAATACCAGAACACAATTAGTTACAATAAAAGATATCAAGCATTGGGAGCTCATTGGAGGGAGGGTGCACTCCTGGCGGGTTTAGAAAAGACTTCACGAGGGAAGGCTGTATTTGAGTGGACCCTGGGGATTGCATAGAATTTCACCCGGTGAAGATAAGCCAGGGGGCTTTTCTGGATATAATAAATACCAGAGTAAAGGCACAGGAGAGAAAACCAGCCTGCTCCAGACCATCTAGTTTGACTGAAAGAATGAGTGAATATAATGCAAAGGCAGGGCTTGGGCAGGATAATTTATCAGAAACAACTTCTTTGTAGAGCAGAGATGAAACTTGCCCCCAAGGACATCATTAAGGACTGAGTTGGGTGATAGGGAGAAGTTGGTAACTTTGAATCGATTTAAGTTGGAAAGCAACAAAATGATAGCCACATTTGTTTGTTTCTACTCTGTTCCAGAGACTATGTTAAATAACTTTAGTTGCATTATATTTGATCCTTAGAACAAATACAAAGTTAGAGTTTGTTCTTTAGAAGATCAAAGGACAATATTGTGGAACATAGATCAGAAGACAGCCAGGTTGGAAGCCCTTTGGGGATGTGACCAATGCATCTTTCATTTATCTTTATTCTGAGTTCTTGAAAACAACTTCAACTCTTCCATGCTATTGAATACAATTTCATTGATTGCTCTCCGCAATTTCTCCCACCCCAGTTCCTTTGTTATTGATGTCTTATGTTAGTATGATACATTTGTCACAACGAAGAAACCAATATTGATACATTATTAACTTAAGTCCATAATTTATTCAGATTGTCTTTCTTTTTACCTTATGTCCTTCTTCTGTCCCAGGATCCCATCTAAGTTACCACATTACATTTAGTTGTCATGTCTTGGTAACCATCTCTAAACTGTGAGAGTTTCTCAGACTCTCCTGTTTTTTATGACCTTGACAGTCTTGAGTAATGGTCAGGTATTTTATAAACTGTCCCTGGATTGGAATATGTTTGATTTTTTTTTTTTTTGCATTATTAGACTGGGATTATAGGTTTGGGGCGGGAAAACCAGATATAAAATGTCATTTTCATCACATCAGGCAACCATTGATCTGTTTACCATCTCTCTTGCTTTGCCTTTTCTAGAATGTCATATAAATGGAGTCATACAGTCTATAATCTTTTTAAGCTTGCTTCTTTCAGTTAGTAATATGTGTTTAAGGGTACACATAATGATGGAGGTATGCCAAGGGGACATGGGAGCCAACTGAAAGAGTTCCCAGTAACCAGAGATGGAACAATTTTTGCAACAAAATAAAGTACCACTGGATTATATTGTAAAATATTTTTTTAAAAATGCATCCATAGGTTCATACTGATAGAGAATGAATGAATGAATGAATGAATGAATAAACAAATAATAAATAAAGGATAAAAACAAAGGTCCATTGCCAAAAATTTACAAATAATTTATGTATACATTTTACCCTTAATGAGATGGAGGGTAACTCCTCACTCCTTAAATTTGGGCTACATTGCATAACTTCTTTCCAAAGAGAAGTATGAAGGGCGGGGCAGTGGGGCATCACTTTACAGTGAACCTTACATCATCTGTGATAATGTAAGTGTCTGTATCTAAGTTCATCGGGGCTTTTTTTTTTTTTTTTTACATAACAGTTGGTTGTGTAAAACCACAAATAATTCCTGGAAAAGACTATCCTTTTTTTTTTTTTTTTTTTTTTTTTTTTAATACCCCTTACATCTTTGTCTAAGATCAATTGACTATATTTGTATGGGTCTATTTCTGGGCTTTGTATTCTGTTCTGGTCATCTATTTTTCTTTTCTTTTTTTAAATGTTTATTTATTTTTGGGAAAGACAGAGTGCAAGCTGAGGAGGAGTAGAGAGAGGGAGACACAGAATCTGAAGCAGGCTCCAGGCTCTGAGCTGTCAGCACAGAGCCCGACGTGGGGCTTAAACTCACAAACCATGAAATCATGACCTGAGCTGAAGTCAGACGTTTAACCAACTGAACCACCCAGGCACCCCTGGTCATCTATTTTTCTATTCTTTAACCAATACCATACTTTCTTTATTACTATAGCTTTAAGTAAATCTTGAAGTCATATAGTGTGACTCTTCCAACTTTGTTTTTATTCTCCAGTATTATGGTGCGTATTCTGGGTCTTTTGCCTTTCCATCTGAACTCTAGAATGATTCTATCAGTGTCTACAAAATAGCTTGCTGGGATTTTGATTGGTATTGCAATGAATCTGTAGATCAAATTGAAACAAAATGGCACCTTAGTGTTCCAATCCATGAAATATACTGTATTTTATTTCTTCTGTCAGTGTTTTCCTGTTTTTTACACACTGATCCTGTATATATTTTGTTAGGTTTATCACTAATGGAAAGAAAGGATGAATTGATTCTCCAAGTGAGTAAATCTGGGCTATGTCTCTGAATGAGCCTGTCCCTGCAGATTTTCAGGTAGAGGTTTGTCCCACAACCTCAGTTGTCTGATTGCTCCAGGAAAAGTTGATTTTCAGCTTGTTCAGCTTTTCCTTGTTGTAACGATGGGAGTGACCACTTCTAAGCTCTTTATCATGTCTCATTTGAAGCCAGAGTCATTACCTGCTTTCTTAAAGCATATTCTACTGCATTGTGTGTTTTGAAGATATAAACAGAGAGAATGTTATGTTCACTTTTGTATCCATGGAATGAAACCAAGCATAAAGTGAATAATTATATGTTAGATGAATAGCAAGATGGATGAATGAGTGGAAGGATGGATGGATGGGTGGTTGGGTAGAAGAATGGATAGATGAAGAAATGAAGACTCATGGAGTAAATTGCTAAAGGCTGGTATGAATCAATAATGGAGAAAAAATTAAAGGAAGTATAAAAGGTTTTATAATGTAATTAAGTAGGTAAGTAAGATAAATCCTAGGGAAAGAAATCAAAAATGAAGAATTAGAAAGGAAAGCATTTTTAGGAGGATTGGAGAGAAATTGAAGACTTTACTCTTCCCACGGGTCTAATACCCTTCCATGCCTGGTCTAACCCAGCCTTTCTCAAAGCCTTCACTGAAAACTTTGTATGTATTTTTCTTTCACTCATGCTAGATATATTAAGACTGGGGTGTTTTCTTTTTTTTTTTTTTTTAGCTAAAATTCAGTATAATGTATCACAACACAAATTAATTCAAATTAAAGCAGGACATTTATTCCAGCAAATGAAGAATGAGGAAATGAATCCTAATGCAAAATGGTTCATAAGTTTACAGGGATACCAATACAGTTATAACCTCCTGGTGAGAATTTAAATTATATACACTTTTAGAAATTAAGTTTGCAATATTTAGCAGTGCTTTAAAAATGTCTGTAACTTTTGACTGTATTATTTCTAAGAATTCATTCTATGAAATAATATAGGATTCTTGTGTCCATTCTTGCTGATAGATTTTTTTTAGTTGCTTGTAATATTACAGACAATTTAGGTGCTGATAAGATAGCAAACCAAAAAAGTAAACAAACAAATTAAAAACAACCAAAAAGAAAAAAAGAGTTCCCATTCACATGGAGCTTGCATGTTCATTGGAAGATTAATAATAAATAGATACATGTGTAATATGGTAAGTGGTGGTGAGTGCTATGAAGAGAAGACAAAGTAAAAAAATGTGTAGAGAGTGAATCCTGTTTTATACTGTGCAGTCAGGTTATGTAATCACTGATGTCGTGGCCTTGGCCAGAGATCAACTGAAGGAATGAAGTGGGATGTCCTACTCTTTGGACAAAGAGTGCTGGCATTCCAGGCGGAGAGTGCAAAGGCTCATGGCAGGCACATGCCTGGTATGTCTGAGGTACAGCAAGGAGGTTTATGCTCTAGGGCAGGATCTGTGAAGGAGTGAATAATAGAAGACAGATAAGTAACTGGTGGCCAGATCAGGTGGGATTTTCTAAGGCCAAGTCGAGGAATTTGAGCTCTGTTCTGAGAAATATGAGAACTTGTTGGAAGAGTGTACTAAGAATGACATGATCTTATTTATATTTTATTATTGAAGAATAATGGACCTAGAATATTGTATTAGTTTCAGGTGTATCACACAGTGATTCAATGTTTATATACATTAGACAGTTCTCAACAGTCAGTCAAGTTACCATCTGTCACCACACAAAGTTGTTATAATATTACTGACTGTATTTCCTATGCTGCACACTATATCCCTGTGTCATATTCTTTTTATAACTAGAAGATTGTACTTCTTTTTTTTAATGTGAAACTTATTGTCAAATTGGTTTCATACAACACCCAGTGCTCATCCCAACAGGTGCCCTCCTCAATGCCCATCACCAACCCTCCCCCCCCCCCATCAACCCTCAGTTTATTCTCAGTTTTTCAGAGTCTCTTATGGTTTGGCTCTCTCCCTCTCCAACTTTTTTTCCTTCCCCTCCCCCATGGTCTTCTATTAAATTTCTCAGGATCCACATAAGAGTGAAGACATATGGTATCTGTCTTTCTCTTCCTGACTTATTTCACTTAGCATCACACTCTCCAGTTCCATCCACGTTGCTACAAATGGCCAGATTTCATTCTTTCTCATTGCCAAGTAGTATTCCATTGTATATATAAACTTCATCGTCTTTATCCATTCGTCAGTTGATGGACATTTAGGCTCTTTCCATAATTTGGCTATTGTTGAAAGTGCTGCTATAAACATTGGGGTACAAGTGTCCTATGCATCAGCCCTCCTGTATCCCTTGGGTCAATTCCTAGCAGTGCTATTGCTGCATCATAGGGTAGATCTATCTTTAATTTTTTGAGGAACCTCCACACTGTTTTCCAGAGTGACTGCATCAGTTTGCATTCCCACCAACAGTGCAAGAGGGTTCCCATTTCTCTACATCCTCTCCAGCATCTATAGTCTCCTGATTTGTTCATTTTAAACACTCTGACTGGCATGAGGTGATATCTCAGTGTGGTTTTGATTTGTATTTCCCTGATAAGGAGTGATGTTGAGCATCTTTTCATGTGCCTTGTGTCTTCTTTAGAGAAGTGCCTATTCATGTTTTCTGCCCATTTCTTCAGTGGAATTTATTTGTTTTTTGGATGTGGACTTTGGTGAGTTCTTTACAGATTTTGGATACTAGCCCTTTGTCTGAAATGTCATTTGCAAATATCTTTTTCCATTCTGTTGGTTGCCTTTTAGTTTTTTTTTTTATTGTTTTCTTTGCAGTGCAGAAGTTTTTTATCTTCATGAGGTCCCAATACTTCATTTTTGCTTTTAATTCCCTTGCCTTTGGAGACGTGTCAAGTAAGAAATTTCTGTGGCTGAGGTCAGAGAAGTTTTTTCCTGCTTTCTCCTCTAGGGTTTTGATGGTTTCCTGTCTCACATTCAGGTCCTTTATCCATTTTGAGTTTATTTTTGTGAATGGTGTAAGAAAGTGGTCTAGTTTCAATCTTCTGCATGTTGCTGTCCAGTTCTCCCAGCACCATTTGTTAAAGAGACTGTCTTTTTTCCACTGGATATTCTTTCCTGCGTTGTCAAAGATTAGTTGGCCATACTTTTGTAATTCTGATGGAAGATTGTACTTCTTAATTCCCTTCACCAACTCTGTTTAGCCCCCAACCCCCGCCTCTCTAGTAATCATCCAATTTGTTCTCTGTATATATGAGTCTGTGTTTTGATTTGTTTGTTCATTTTTTTTAGATTACACACATAAGTGAAATTATCCAGTATTTATCTTCAATCTGTATTATTTCACTTAGTATAATATCCTCTAGGCCCACCTGTGTTATCACAATTGGCAGGATCTCATTCTTTTTTTGTGTCTGATTAATATTCCTGTGTGTGTGTGTGTGTGTGTGTGTGTGTGTGTGTGTGAGTGTGTGTGTGATCACATCTTCTTTATCCATTTATCTATTGATAGACACTTGGGTTGCTTCCATATCTTCGCTATTGTAAATACTGCTACTATGAACATAGGGGTGCATGTGTCTATTTGAAATAGTGTTTTTGTTTTCTTCAGATAAATACCTATAAATGGAATTGCTGGGTTTACATTTTAAAATGATCACTGTGGCAAAGAGCAGGGCATGAAGGGAAACTAATCTGAATGTCATCTCCTCTCTGAATGAGATCTCATCAAGAGATGATACAAGCTTGGGCTGGGGGTGGTGGAGGTGGGTAGATTCTGGGTTCACAAGGAACAATCATCAGAATATGCTCCTGGACTGGATGTGATAAGTGAAAGAAAGACAGACATCAAAAACAAGTGTTTTGGCTTGAGAAGTTAAATGAATATTACTGACATTTGCTGATATGGGAAAGACTGAAAAAGAGCAGGTGTGAGATGAAAGTCAGCAGTTTGGTTTTGCACCGATAAATGCAAGGGGCCTATACAATATTCAAGTGGAGATGTCACACAGGCTCTTGGATACAATATAGTTATTCAGGGGAGAAGTCAAGCAGGAGGTATGTCACCAGAATGTTTATCACAAGGTTGTTCATGATAGTGAAAGTTTTAAAAATTCAAATCCAAAACCAGAGGATTTCTAATATGCAGCACAGCCAGACAATGTTGCTCAAAGTCTGTGCTCTAACTACTGCCTCATAAAGTGCTGTGCACTTTCCAGCAGGTGCAAGCGTAGAAGGGCGGTCCACAAATATTACAAACCCACTGAGGATCAGTCATGTCTTATTGTTCTCATCTATATAGCATCTAGAATATCTTGATTTGAATTTTGGCAGTAGGGTTGTCTACACACTTTATTAGAAGAATCTTATGAAACCATATTTTTAGATTGGATTTTAATTTAAAAACATCTGGTGTTGGGCGCCTGGGTGGCGCAGTGGGTTAAGCGTCCGACTTCAGCCAGGTCACGATCTCGCGGTCTGTGAGTTCGAGCCCCGCGTCAGGCTCTGGGCTGATGGCTGGGAGCCTGGAGCCTGTTTCCGATTCTGTGTCTCCCTCTCTCTGCCCCTCCCCCGTTCATGCTCTGTCTCTCTCTGTCCCAAAAAATAAATAAAAAACATTGAAAAAAAATTAAAAAAAAAAACATCTGGTGTTTAAATTTTGGCTTATTGTACAAAAATAAATTTTTTAGGGGGTGTTAATCCTTTAATTAGCTCATCTGTATTTCTTCATTCTGGTTTGTGAGACTGCCTCATTCTCACTTCTGTGAAATGTCATAACTTTTTGATATTTAAAATTAAAGTCAGATTATTGATGGATGGCTATGCTGTTTTTAAATGGAAAAAAGAGCAATCATTTTAATGATTGCATCTCATTTAACAAATTTACACCTTCTCATTTCCAAACTTTGTTCCTTGCAAGGGACCATCTCTATTGAGTAGAACCATGGCATGTATTGTGTATTAAAAATCAGGAATTCCCAGACATTGCTTATTTCCAGGTTAACTGGTTTCCAACACACACAAAACCCAGCATAAAGACACAAACATGAGAAAATGAAACTGATAAGTTACATGTGTTTATGCCAACTGGTATTTTTATTTTAAAAAGAGAACAGCGGGTGATAAAGGTAATCTAGAAAGTTTCAGACATTAGTTCTGATGCCCCAAACTGCTCCTCCAGTAGAAGCACTGGTTTCTGCAAAATAGTATTAAAGGAAATTACATCTGGCTTTGTTTAGAAATTTCATAGTAACTGTGCCTTTTTCTATGACCAAGGCTATGGATCTTGGATGCTAAGTCTTATACTTAATCATGATTTAAATACATTAATGAATAGTGAATTTTTTTTTTGAAAAAAGAGATACTATTAGGTATTATCAGAAGACTATGTTGCTTATTCTTTAGGAGTGACATTTGATTTTCAAACCAAATGCATCCAGGTCATTTTGTTACATGGGGTGAATTACTGGTTATTCCCATAGTGTGCCTGCATTTTTACAACTAGCTTCAGAAAATATATAAATATAAAATACTCATCAATCCAGTTCCTATTTGTTTGAAATAAGTGTGATATTTGCTCTGGACACACAAAATTCTTTACTGTAGCAGCCCTAGGTCATCATGAGGACTGAGTTTTAAGCAACTGAAATTCAATTCAGGTAGTATACTTTACACTGTACTTTTTTCTTTTTTTTGGAGAATTGGCCATAGACACGGGAGGATTATTTGCAGAAGAAGAAAAATCAATTTCCCTTTGACACAAAGAGGCAAAATAAGGGTGGCAGCATTTTTGCAACAACTTCCAGTTGAAGCTTGGTTGAATGCCAGAGAATCCAAGTTGGAAAGAATGTGGCAATCCAGCCCTGCATTTATGGATGCTGACTCTAAGGTCCAGAGAAACAAGATGACTTAGGATATGCAGTCACAGAACTAAACTGGGATTCAAATTCAACCCCACGACCTGCAGTTGAGCATGCTTCTCCTTGATACGCATGTGTGCTTGTTCAGTAGCATGTACTGTTGCTCATGTGAACCAACACATGCTGGGGAAACCCCCTGTCTAATAAATTAACTCACTGCATCCCCCCTTCTTTCAGCTCATTCAGCCAGGCTCACTGGTGGAAATTTTATAGAATGTATGCTGAATTTTATTTTATTTATTTTATTTTATTTATTTATTTTATTTTTTATTTTTTAGAGAGAGCACACATGGGGAAAGGGGAGAGAGAGAGAGAGAGAGAGAGAGAGAGAGAGAGAGAGAGAGAGAGAATCTTGAGCAGGCTCCATGCTCAGCACAGAAGCAACATGGGGCTCGATCCCACAACCCTGGGATCATGACCTGAGCTGATATCAGGAGTTGATGCTCAACCCACTGAGCCACCC
This sequence comes from Acinonyx jubatus, assembly GCF_027475565.1. Taxonomy (NCBI): domain Eukaryota; kingdom Metazoa; phylum Chordata; class Mammalia; order Carnivora; family Felidae; genus Acinonyx; species Acinonyx jubatus. The sequence continues at coordinate 59,836,635 of NC_069395.1, read as the reverse complement.
AGGCACTCCAGTATGCTGAATTTTAGAGGGAATGTTGCTTTCCAGAATAACTTATTATTGCCTTGGCTTTTGTGACTATTACAGTTTCCTTACATGGTTCTTGGATGAACTCAAAGTGATTTTCTCTTATATGAATTACCATTCTATGCACCTATAATACATATAAATATAATAGAGTCTTGTTGAAATGTAGTCCATTTTGTACAATGATGGAACTACCAGTTATACAGAGGGATATACTGTATTTCTGAAATAAACATCTTGATATCATGTAGTTATTATATAACATAGACCTTAAACCAGTTCTCCACACCAGTATTACATAGGTCTCTCTTAAAAACAAATTTCAGCAGGGGCACCTTGGGTGGTTCAGTCGATTAAGCATCTGACTTTTGACTTCAGCTCAGGTCATGATCTTGCAGTTTGTGAGTTCAAGTTCCAAGGCAGGCTTTGCGCTGGGATCCTCTCTCTGCCCCTTCCCCACTTATGTTCTCTCTCTTTCTCCCTCCCTGTCTAAATAAATAAGTAAACTTAAAAAATAAAATAAAATAAAATAGCATCGCTCTTAATATTTCAATAATTTCTTAATACCTGCTGATATTAGGTAACTTGACTGTTCTACTCTGTCTCTGATAAGGGCCACGGATTTATGAGTGTGTTACTCTCAATGCCAATTGTGTTTTTCTTAATGGGTTGATTTTTTGGAATCCTGAGCAAATATTATGGTTTCCTAAGAATTCATCTGTGTTCTGGCTGCTGTCACTGTGATTCCCCTGTCACCAATATTTCTCAGCAGTGTCAGCTCAGCATGTCCTGGTCAGTCAGTCCTGCCCACCTCTCTCCTAAGCCAGGGGCTTTCTCGATGATCCCTGGCATTGTCAGGTTTTGGATTGTAAACCCAGTGTGCAGGGTATATTACCTCTGGAAATCTTTCTTTATAACTATGACACCAAATCTTTGGGATCCTGGTAGTGTTCTTTGCTGTCTAGGAGAAAGTAGAGGTATATTCTAGAGCAGATTCATCGTCTACACACAAAAGACTCCACTTTGACCACCTGGAGGACTTTAAAGATGTTGAATTATAAGTGTTTAACATGACCTGGAGGCTTAGATCAACACCAGCTACCAGTTTCCTCATTGCTTTAGCACTAGACTAAGTGCTACTCGATGTATCCTTTCTTAAGTATCAACTAACTGATAATAACTCAAGTTTTAGAATGCTTTTTACATGGCGGACCTTATTTTAAGCACATTGCACATATTATCTCTGTTTATCCTCACAACAAAACTTTGATGTAAATATTTTATTATCCTCATTTTGCAATGAGTGCGCTGAAGCCCAGAAAATGCCAGTCTGTTGCCAAGTCACACAGCCAGCAAGTGAGGGAGTCAGGATTTGAACCCAGGCAGCAGGTTTGCATGGCCTGGCTGCTTCGCCTCTGTACTCTGCTCCTTTATTTGGGAATATTATGTACTTAATTACCTAGTGCATTCCTCACGGTTGATCTAAACTATGCCTCTGTTTTTATTTCTCCCAAACAGAATCTATTTTATCTTATCTATTCTATATCACCATATTATCCACTTCTACTTCCTGATTATGATTGTTAAAAAGCAAGCAGCACAAGATTTTTCTATGTGGAAATGATGCTTTTAAAAAAGATCAGTGAAATCTCAAATACCTACTTCTTTCAGTAACCATAGAACTATTGAGAATGTGGACTTACCTCACAAATTCCTAAATATAGTAATAGTTCACTTTTATTTGACCTTGTGAGAGAATAAAATGTGCTACCTATTTGATTTTTCCACATGACTAACTTCACCTTTTGAAATGCCAACTCTAAAAAAATTATAATATTTTGAAGTGTTTCTAAAATGACCACTTCCCCGTCTCCTTACACAGAGAATAAGAAGTTCAACAAAATCTTTATGACTCAGAATCAGCTTGATGAAGGCCTGTTATTTTATAATTTAGCAACTAACCTCTGTCTGCTTTTTAGCTTTTTTCCTCCCTAGTATCATATCATCAGCTGTCATTTTTTTCTATTTTGAGTGGATTTCCTTCCAAAATATTTCTCCCCACATACTAATCACATTTACTACCTCAAGTACGCTGTGTGCTGCTGCTGAAACAATACCATTCTTAAGTATTACACAGAAAATAAAAATAAATAATATATGATAGAAATAAAAACATAATTTAGCAAGATTATTTTATTATTATTTGCTTGATTCAGAGACATTTTTCTATCACTTCACAATTATGGACTACATTTGGGAGGAGCTGGGACTTCCAGGGGTTGGGACTCTGGATAAGGAAAATATTACTGAGTTTTGAAAATATGTTGTAAGTATAGAAATCTATGTATGTTTCTATGTACAGAAATCTAGCACTGAACAACACAAGCCTATTTTATAATATGCTTTTCATCCTATTAACTTTCTCAAGTACTTGTGATTCAAAAGTAAATTATGTTATGCAGAATTCTCTTTGCTTTTAAAGAATTTTGACAATTCTGTTGAGTCAGGGTTTGGAGTGTAGTAATGCAATGAATAGATCAGGCTTAACAAAGCTGCACTAGGCTGTTCCCATCGTAACTGTGGTTTGGAGATGGATTTTTATCTCTCAGTTTGTTCACGGCTTGACTATCCAAAAGAAAAATAAACTGGAATTTTATGGTAGGTTTGTTGTTGAACTTTATTTAGCTGTGTGGGTGACGCAAATAACACAAGTACAAGATTAATTAGTGATTATTTTGCCGAGAAGCGTAATGTTGTGGAGCCATCTGGTGTGTCATTATTGGAGGGCCATCTTGATGGATTACTCATTAAACTCTTTCAACACTTTGTTCCAAGACTGTCAGCCGTCCTCTGGATTCTTATTAGGTTAAGGCTGTGCTGAGATTCAGAAGTGGAAGGACCATGGGGAAGTGCAGCAGGAAACAGTTCAACCTTGACAACGCTACACCATGCCCACTCTCAGATCTCTTAGTGGCATTTATGCCATTAAGCTCGTGATTACCTTTTCCCGTAGTTAAAATACCTACCACAGCCTCACCTCAAAAGCTTACAAAAGTATCGTGAAATGAGACTATGAACATCTGCATTATCTTGGAAGAGCGGAACAAGGTGCTCATCATCACAACACAAAATAGCTAGTGTTGTCTTTTTTCATGCAGCGCTACGTTGTTCATATTTTTGATATGTCGTGATTCATAAATTTGCTTATTTACTCATTCAGCAAATATTGGCTCAATAGCTCTTATCACTCTTGATATGCTAAGTGCCAAGTTTAAAAGTTTGAAAGAAAACAGACAATCCACCCCAACTCCCTGGTTTTTCCTCTGAGTATTTTTTGGGTCCTGGAGCTACGTTCTCTGGTGGTCCTGTGACAAAGCACATGACTTGTTACAGTCTGACTATGCATGGTAGTGCTACATGAGGAAAACCTCCAGACATGTACCTACCCCTCCAGAAATGTATGATCTCTCGGAATCAGTATCCAGTGGGTGCAGGAAGGTCAGAATGTGCTTACGTTTGTTTGCTTCTGATTTTCTTCCTGCAGCTTCGCTATGTTTACTTTCACCATATATTTTTTTAATCCTGATGAGTACTTTAGCACCCCACTGGTTTTGTTGTTTCTTTAGTCACACTCAGTCCTGTGATTAGAGTTCAGAAGGCTTTTTCTATTTATCTTTCTGGGCATCTCAGTTTTCCTTTCCTGAATCTACTCCCTGCAAACCTTCTCATGTGCCATAATTCAATTCTCTTTCTGGAAAGTAGTGCTAATCATGTTTTCCTCAGCCATAGACTGCTGGGAATATAACAAATAAAGATGGTTATAACATTATAGGTGCACCATCTGACTTTGAAATATGAAAACAGATGTAATGGGTTGCTCTGACCTGTGCTACCTGACAGGAGAGTCCAAGGACTCAGAATATGAACAAGTCTATAAGCACCTGCACATTATTATGAGCCAGCAATCCTTATAGATTCTCTTACTATTTCAATTTTATAAGTGATCCACACATACACAAAATAATATGTAAGTGGCTACTTAGGATGCTATTTAGGACTGCCAGTTTCTCTCACTCAGCCTACTTGAACACAAATTTATGCAACTGGATTTCCTAGCAGTGATTTGGATTAAGGTAACATGAATTCATGTGTAAATCTGGAAGGCACAACAGCTACCATATACTGAATGTCTCCTATACGCAGGACACTATTCCAACTTCTTTACGCATATTCTTGTTTGATTCTTATAACAACTCTGTAAGGTGGGAGGAGCACACATTGTTTAAGTAACAAAAACTAGTGAGTGCCTCCAAAGGTTTTGTTCTTCTTACAACACCACACTAGCTCCTGAGTTTCAGCAAGAGTCAAAGAATATGTGCGTATATAGCTGTAAGCAGCACAGGCTTTGAAAAGGTCTTGGCTTTGAGCTAAAAGGATATAGACATTATACACACACACACACACACACACACACGCATATATATAATTGATGAAAAAATGCTCCTTTGTAGAAAAATAAATTCTGTGCAGGGAAGGACTTAATTCGTAGTGTGGATAAGATGCCTGGGACACTTAATAACAGTCGTCCAAGAACGTGGCAAAGAGGATGATTGGCAGTTGTTCTTTATTATCGACAAGAACAGCACAGAGACAGGCCAGAAGTAAGTTACCAATTGAAGTGTTTACAAGATGATAGATGACAACTAAAAGGGGCACTGTCACAGATAAAATTTAACAATTATTTTTATATTACATATAAAATATATATATTTTTATATATTTTATAATATAATTATATTATTTTTATATTATAAAAATATAATTATTTTTATATTAGCTTTTATAAGCATGGGAGGGTGGCCCGGAGGGACAGGATTCTTATGCTTATCTACACCACAGCCAGCAGCTTAGTGACTCAGTATTGGCTGGAGAATCAAAGCTCCCAGGATTGATGGCTAGAAATATAGATCTATACAGTCCTGAAACTATTGCAAGAATTCTAGAATTAAAGAACCATTTACTTGTCTAAAAAACAGAAATAAATCCATTACAAAATTGTATAGAAAGATACAACACAGATCAATAAATCTAACTTGTTGATGGACTAAAAAATTATTTTATAGAGTTTCATATTTTCTAGAATTTAAGTTAGCCAAACTTCACGTTGTCCCTGTACAAATGCAATAATGATTCTGTTGACCAAATTTTATTAACCATTTTATTGGAAGAAATCGTTGGCTGCTATAAAAGGAGAATGAGCATCAAAGTATTATGTTCCAAACATTTCTCAGCCTTCTGGGAAACCGTAATATTTTCATTGTCAAATAAACATCTTCATAGTCCATATCTAGAACATTGAATATAGCGCTGTAGAAGCTAGAGCAGTCCAGATGATCGCAGGACTGTAGTAGCAGCATGAATGGTTGTTTAGCACTCACTTAACACAGCATAAACGGTTCTAGATGCCTTAATGTTCCCCGATGATATCATGTAATAGTAATCCATGTCATTAGAAGAATTGTTGATAGTATTGGATATCCATAACATAGGCTGGGGGGTGATACAAGTGAGAATACTTTTAAAAGTTTAAAGTGCTATATAAATGCCAAATAGAATTGTTTGTGGAAGACATTAACATACAGCAAAATATGTCTCACCTGTAAAATGAAGGACTCAGATTCTGTGATTTCAGAATAACTTTCCAGTCTCAATGTTCCATAATGCTGTGTTTTTGTCCACCGTTCATCATGCAGTATGGCTGGCCATTGCACAGTCACTACCAGGAACCGGAGCCATCTCAGTACCCTGTGTGAAAGAACTGGAAAAAAAGAAAAAGTACAAAGCCAGGTTGTTTAGGATGCCAGGAATTTGAATGTAACAATATACTCTAAAGAGAATAAAATCCTTTACTCCTGTAAATCAGCATTAAAAAAAAGATCTTATATACATTTTTATTTGTCTGTTTTCATGAAATAGTGGAGGCACTACATTTGGGAACATTAATGGCTGCCCACGGCTACTTCTTTCCAATCTCGGATCACGTCCTCACACTCAAAGATGATGGCACCTTTTACCGGTTTCAGGTGAGTTTGATGAAAATATTCCTTAACTGTAAAATAGAAATCTGCATTTTGTTTGTTGATTGTTGTTACAAACAAATTTTGAAAATAGAACTTACTTTTTTGACTTAGCTAGTTAGAAATGAATTAATATTAAATTTAAAACTGAAGAAACAGTAAGCGGAGAAAGATGGAATGTGCTTGGTTAAGATGACTTGTGAAAGTTAAAATGTATAATCATTGAAGATATGTTTTATATAAAATGTTAAGAAAAATTCAGAGAGTGGCTTACTGGAATTCAGGAGGTGGGAGAGTTATTCATGTGTAAGCTGCATTAGCCACTGGGAAGGAAGTTGAGAGGTGTAACTGAATTGATTATACTCTGGATCCTGTCCATGATATAAGACTGCCTTCGGTCAAAGCAAATTCTCATGGGAAAGCTCCAATACAGAATTTAGCTACTTATAAGGCCTTCTGCATGTTGGTATCTGAGGCCTTCCTACAAGAAGACTGCGAAGACTGACGTGCATGATGCTTCGTGTGTGTGCACTCATCTGAGACAGAAGTATACCTTAGATAACCGTAAACTGACACGAGTTGTTCTAAATCCTTTTCAAATGAAATAGATGCTCATTCTTTCAAAAATGCAGATTCTTTCAAAAATGATTGTGGACTCTAATATTGGTCATTGAGCATGCACTTGACACTTGAGTTCATAATGATTTACCTGAAGTGTGTTCTACATTTCATTAGACATTATGATTTCTTAATAACTGACTGGTGGATTCTAGCCCATAAAATTAGGGCACATATAATGCCAGAGTTGAGACTCTTGCTCTAGGTATTTTTGGAGGATTCTCCCCATTGTCAAACTTGTAGACATTGGAGAATTCTCTCTCATTTGTTCTGAATATCATTAGATATTCTATAAATAAATGACAAAACAATAACCTGGGTACCAAAGAACTTGCTTGGGCAAACAAAGAACAAAGAGGTAATATGTTTTAAAAACATTTAAAGATCTTTGTCTTCCTGGAACACCCTCACTGTCACTTCCTTAGGACCCTTTTATACAAGGCAAATAGTCGTAGGATTTCATGCACTGAATACCTAGGAGATAAAGCAGTCTCCTGAAATCATGATACTGACCTAAATATTCAAGCAACATATGTTAGTCAAATTACATAATTTTAAAAGGCTTTAAAATAGAGGAATATTATCCTTTTTTATAGTTAATGTGGTGGTAGCTTAAAATAGCTTATTGAGAAGTTAAAGTACCTTGTGGTCTTAAAAGGTAACATTTTGATAAATAGAAATTATTAGTTATTAGCAAATAAATTATTTGCATACGAGGAACACTTTTTGATTTTTTTTAAGGGAGTTACTTTTCTACTGGAAGATTGCATTTTCCATATAATCTTACTTTCTTTAAAAATTTTTTCATATAGGGACACTTGAATAGCTCAGTCGGTTGGGCATCCAACTTCAGCTCAGGTCATGATCTCACTGTTTGTGGGTTCGAGCCCCATGTCAGGCTCTGTGCTGACAGCTCAGAGCCTGGCCCCTGCTTCAGATTCTGTGTGTGTGTGTGTGTGTGTGTGTGTGTGTGTGTGTGTGTGTCTGCCCCTCCCCCAATATCTATTGTTGTCTCTATCTAAAAAATAAAGTAAACATTAAAAAAATTAAAAATGTTTTTTCATATACAGACTATAAGTAAACTTTAGGCCTAATAAAAATCTCAAAAATGATGATTTTTGTTTTTACAAAAATAACAACTTTTATCTATCCTCACAATCATATTACAAGTAAAACTATCTCTGTGCAAAATAACATATCTGTAAGGGAAGCATTGTATACAGTCTATTTATTTCTGGAGAATTACCTAGCTTAAACTAGCTCAGACATGGCCCAAAGTTGGTGATGATGTTGTGAGTTAACATGATTGACAATGTTTGACTCTGCTCTTGTCCTCCCTGTATTGAAATTAGTAGGCAGACAAGGTTTATATGTCTTAGTCATGGCCATGGATCAAAGATGAGCAGAGCTGGGAATGGGTCACCCTACATTCTGGAGAGAGGAGAGACTATTTTTAAAGAGCTTTAGAACAAAGCAAGGGAATGGGTGCAAGTTATAGATGTATTACATCACTGCTAGGTATTGGCAGAAGGCTGGCAATTTTTCAATGTGCCTACATAGATGACAGATGATAGTCTTTTAAATTACATTAATTAATGTTAAATATTAAATGTTAAATGTTTTAAAGACCTATTAACATTTGAAATAGGATCTAAATATGACATATTTGTATATCTAATAGTCATAGGATCTTAAAACTGAGATTTAAAAAGCAAACAAAAGAAGCTCCAGAGAAGTCAGGGGTCATTGAATTCCTGCTGTAATGACTGTGAAGGCATTAATCGGTTTTTATTTGAACAGCTCTAGTAAGAGAAAACACATTCTTGTTCAAGGTGTCCACCTCCATTTTTGTGTTGGTTCCAAGCAGCAGAAAGTTCTTTATTACACTGAGCTGCAATTTAACTCCCTGGGAGGATTTCAAAAATCATGAATTAAAATAGGAAACTTGCCATATCATATTTACTACTCTACCAGTGAATGACTGAGATTTTAACTATCATTAGGAATCTGAAGAAGCTTCTGGGCATGAACTTGAGACAAATAGAACTCTTCATTTAATTTCATTGATATGCTGCAGTATGTAAATTTGTCTCCATTTTTCAGCACAATTTAAAGCATGTGATTTCTATATTTATTGTAAACTTGCAATTGTCTAATTATCCTCTATTAGCTAGCTGGAATTGAGATCTGACATGATTCTCTAGGTCAGTTTCATGACTTTCATTACATTAGTATATGTGCTAAAGGTTATTGAGCAATAGCTAGCTCAATTTTATCATAGTTGAAAGAAGCCAACTCTGAAAAGCAAAGAGAAACTCATATATTAAAATGTCCTGAAATCTAGTTGAACTTTAAAAGTAAATTTTTAAATTTCAGTGAATTATAAGCATTTGTTATTCTTTAAATTGTCTTTTACTATAAATTAAAATACTTTTCCTAGAAAAAAATCTTGCAATATTAGTGAAGAATGTTGGTTTGATGGCATTTCCACATAATATCAGAACATAAAATAGCTTCATTCTGTTACTTTTAGTCAGGGAATTGTCACTAAAGTAAATGATGGAAGAATAAAGAAAAATGGTGAGAATGAAGTTAAGAACATTCTTTGTGGCTTTGAGAAAAAAAGTACATGTCTGACCAGTCTGACTAGAATAGGTGTTTTAAAAGTAAGGTACATGTACACACACACACACACACACACACACACACACACACACACGCCCCTCACAAAATAAAGAAGCAACCCTCAGGAAATAACACTTTTGAGAAGTATCTCAAAAACCAATGGCCCTCATGAAAGCAAGATTTTTAACTACTTGTCCCCCTATGTTTCCCCTAAATCCTGACCCAATTTTACCCTCAAAGCTCTATCTCCCAAGGAGTCAAGTGGGATTCAGGTGAGGATGGGGTTATAAAAATTCTTGATGTCTTGCTTTTTCTAGTGTTTCAACTCGCCCCACCTCGAATTCTTGTTGTCATTTTGTTCACATGTGTACACAATTAACATCAGTAGACTTCTTTATTATATTAGCAATTCCCAGAAGGAGTAGAGGCTAAATCAAAATCCCCTGAAAGTCTCAAGCAATTTGAAAAGGCTCTCCCTCAGAGATTCAAAGAGTTCTCCCCAATGATCCTTTCCCCCTTCTTGAGAATCCATCTTCTAGAGGGAGAATTATCAAATGGTTCATCAGAGATTACCTCAAATATGCTCATTACACATGGATAGCTAATGTAATTGACTAATAAATATAATTAAACCCACAAGTTTGATGTCTGCAGTCATTTGTTCCGTCGAGTCCTGGAGTAATCATCAAAGTTTGAGAGAGTACACAGTAGTCATTCAGTTTCCCCATGGTCTGGAGCCATGCATGTCCAACTAGTGGGACTAGAAAAGCACTATTAGAAAATACAAAATGTTGCTGATAACAGGGTTTTCCTGGTCAGTTTCTTTGTGGTTTTGTCAGTCAGGTTGTAGAATTTCACAGACTGAGATTTGTCAATTGTTAATCACACACACATCAATTAAAATAGATTAAAATTAAATCAATTAAGATTAAGTAAAAATTAGTTTTTAAAAAATCACTTCTGGCTGTGCAGTTTAAAATTTTAAAACAGTAAGTGTTTTTATGAAGAAATGCATTTTTTAGAATTTATTTATTTATTTTGAGAGAGAGAGAGAGAGAGAGAGCGAGCATGAGCAGGGGAAGGGCAGAGAGAGGAGAGAGAGAGAATCCCAAGCAGGCTCTGCACTATCAGCATGGAGCCTGATGTGGGGCTGGAACCCATAGACCACGAGATCATGACCTGAGCTGAAATAAAGTCGGACACTTAACTGACTGAGCCACCCAGATGCCCCTATGAAGAAATATTTTTTAAAGTGAGACAGAAAAGTTTAAATCTAGTTGGATAATGTTGAGAGCTACATCATATAAATAACAGAGCCAGATCTTAGGGTAAATTTTCATAGTTGAGCTTTTGGGTCTACTGATGACAATAATGAGATATATGAATCAAAAAAAATGATTTGTTATATTTAAATATATTTTATCTTGAGTCGTGCTGAATTTAATACTCTGCTTTCAGTCTTTGTGGATGAAAACTTTTTTTTTGAATGATGCAATCACACCTTTTACCATTATGTCAGTTGACGTCAAATTGCAGCAAATGTATGACATTTAAAGAACCTGCTGGTGCTGCACATATTTGGACTGAACAATTGCTCAGCAAGTAATCGTAGAAGGAAAGTCTTACAATGCCTGTTTGGGTACTTTCCCTGTATTACAAAACATACCTCATTAGCAAACCATTCTGGATAATTGCCAAAGATGAACACAGCTCATAAACCAAGAACTCTACTAATTTTGTGTCTGCTTAACCTGGGTTCCACTTCTTTTTGTTCCACAGACACCCTATTTTTGGCCATCAAATTGTTGGGAGCCAGAAAACACGGACTATGGTCAGTACAATATCTCCTCATTTTATTATTGACAGCCAATATGTATGGATGAACACGTGCTCGCATTTTATTGCTTTGTGATTGAGAAAAGAAAACCACAATACCACTATGGGACCAATATTGCCAACATCAAATTTGTGAATGGCTTTGTTTGGAAAGGCACAAACCTGGTGGCAACGTTTTCCATGGTATAACGCCCCACACAACTATTAAAAACCGTTACTTGTGAATAAGTTAAAAAGCTATAAACAAGCTTTAAAAAGTTATTGTTATTTTTCCGTAGGACCTTGGTCCACTAGAAAGAATAACAAAGGGGCTCAGAGACCCAGAGTTCCACTTTACTCTCCCACTTAGCTATGTGATTCGTGGTAAGTCCCTTGACTTTCTGGGGCTCCATTTTTCTCACTATTATTTCAGGCATCCTATGATTCTGTAAGCAGAAGGTATATTAAATATGGTGAGGGCAAGCAAAAGAAAGCTATAACAGAAGTTTAATTGTAATAAATCAAGTTTAGTGAACTTAGAATGAACTTGGTTCAACAACCATGATTTTAGGTAAGCTCTTCAAGAACATAGACCCCCAACAAGTGCACATCTTTTCACATCTTCCTGAAGACTACAGTTTTCCAAGATAAGACTGCATGGTTTTAAAGTGTCATTTCTACAAATATTTATTAAGGATTTTTTTCTTACACCAAATACTGTCTTAGGTGCTAGGGTAACAGGGTGACTCTGACTTCATCTAAAAAGTTGGGTAACTCTTGGTTAGATGAGAAGAAAGAATTATACAGGAGTTCCTATAGAGTGCTGAGTGAATGTAACAGCAGTGTGTGCAAAATTATGTACAAGTTTAAAATAAACAAGAGATTGAATTTACTCAGGAAATTGCAGAGTGATTTCACAGAACTGAGAGCCATTTGAGTTGAATTTTGAAGGAGGAGGGGAAATTTGTCAGGAGACAATGCAGAGAACACATTTGAAGCAAAGGACCAGCATATGCAAAGGCAGTGAGAAGCTTTACAGCATCTGGCCTTCTTTGGTATTGCTCTTAGAGAGACATCTTTATAAGAAGGCTGTAGAAAAATCCAATGGAGCTATCCTTCACTTCTGTCATTTCAGAAACTTGAATTTAGTACTTCATCCAAGATGCCAATCAAAGATTCAAACTAACATGGGAAACCATCTAAAACCGGAATACTTATAAATTAATAGAATAGATGATCATTTCCAGTAGTGAGAGCATTGATTTATTCATTCAGGGCACACATTCTTCAAGACTGAGGCACTTAGCGAAAGAAGTTATTTAAAAAAAAAAGCAGCTGCTTCTTTGTGGGTCTGATCTAAAGAGTTTTGTGGAGATCTTTTCCAACCTGGGATATTGCCTGGTAGTTGTCTCACTACAAAGGATGAAATTCTGGTTGAAACACTTGAACAGCTGAGAAAGAGCTCACGGACAAAGCCCCATGAGCCGGAGGCAGACAGACCCAACTCTGTGACTTTGGGTGAGGCATGTAATATTTCTGAGTCCCAGTCTGCTCACTTTTCAAGCAGAAATAATAATACTGACTTTCTAAAGTTATTGGAATAATCAAAATTAATATGCCTAAGGAAACTGGCATTGCTCCTCTCATATTCAGTAAATCAATATTGTTTTTTGCTCATCATCATTATTGCCTGGCAGATACATCGCCTCTGTTCCTTGCAGAAAAGCAAATCCTTACTCTCAGTGTTCTCTCTAGACACATCTTTTGTGTTCTTCACAAATATGTTAGTGTTCACAATAACGGCTCATGTTTCATTTCACAGTAGATTGATGTTCCAATGGAAAGCCTGAGGAAATGGCATGGCCTACACAGCAAATCATTTACAGAACATCCCTCAGAGTCAGTCATCTCAAAATGATTAATGTAATTCGGTTTCACATTAACTCCTACTGTGTCCATTTTAGAGAGGGTCACCATCTATTTTCTACCCAAAGCTGGAGTACCTGCAATTTGTTAACTAACCATAGACATAGCTTGTAATTATCACATTTTATTTTCCCTCCTGAATAAACATATAGCTGTTTGTGTCTAGCTTGCTTGGATTATATACAAGTGAAGGAAAAATAGTTATTCAATAAGATCTTATAAAAAAAAAGAGAGGAAGTAAATAATCATGATCTTAGACACTGCATCACCTCCACAGGCGATGATGCCACATCTTCTATGATTTTTCTTTTTAGGCACAAATAAATCATAGAAGCAATACAAGTTATCCAACTTTGAATTTCCTACCAGCATGTGCTTAAAAAATACTGTTATGAAATGTGAGCTCCTGTTTATAAAGAGTATATTGATGGGTGGCTCAGTCAGTTGAGCTTCCGACTTTGGCTCAGGTCATGATCTCACGGTCCGTGAGTTCGAGCCCCGCGTCGGGCTGTGTGCTGACAGCTCAGAGCCTGGAGCCTGCTTCAGGTTCTGTGTCTCCCTCTCTTTCTGACCCTCCCCCATTCATGCTCTGTCTCTCTCTGTCTCAAAATAAATAAACATTAAAAAAAATTTATAAAGAGGATATTGATGCTGTGATGTGGTTGGGCCACAAAGCCCAAAGCACAGTCATTACTTAGTCTGTCTTTTCTAAGATAACTTGGGGCAGACAGGAGTTTAGTGCTTAAGCAGGTTTGAGGAATGTTTTCTTTCACTATATATTGGCATCCCAACCTCTGTTTCCACCACCAGTTTGAATTTACCAAGTAGGTTCTGCAAAAAAATAAACCTTTACAGGTCAGTTTATGTGGAGAAACACTTTTCTGTATTCACCTCGGTGTTGTAGAAAAGCAGAATATGTTGATTATGTTTAGTGCTCAAGACAAGCCAGTATGGGCTGCAGGGCTACACATCTATGAACACCACTCTTTGACAATCAACTTAAGTGAGATTTCTGATATTTTCCATCCAAGAGCAAGAATCATTCCACTCCAAGCCAATTAAAATGGGGTCAGGAATGGACTTCCCCAGGTGTATGTGCATCAAGAATGATCTAGCACAAAGTGCTTGCAGTGAGGGCTTGGAGGACAAGGCACGAGGAAGCTCAAGAGTACTGTGCTAACAAGTAGACACAGTAACAGAGTTGTGCATTGAAACAGAAGCCATGAAAGAACTTCACTTTTCTAAAAGTAGGCATTGTTTGTTTCCTGCCCTAAAACATTGCAAAGTTTTCCAATGAGTCCATCCCATTAACAAAACTGCAGAGGGGAAAGAGGGTTGCTCCAGCTTCATTCATTTTGGCTCGTAATTTAGATGTTGTTTATTTCATAAGGGCTTTAACTTAAGAGCATCTACAGTTCTATTTCATAGTCCTCCATACAACTCCCAAATTCTTTATCATTCACTTTTGATGTAACTATACTCCTATGTCTATTTTTGAAGCCAGTTTTTTTTAATTTCTAGTTTTTAGAGTAGTTTTATAGGTATACCAAAAAAAAAAAAACTGAACAGAATGTATAATCCCATAAAACCACCTCAATCCTACTCATACTCTTCCCTGTTATTAATACCTTACATTAGAGTGGTACATTTGTTGCTATTGATGAACCAATATTGATACATTATAATTCACTAAAGTCCCTAGTTTACATTAGAGTTTAATCTTTGTATTGTATATTCTGTGGGTTTTGACAAAGGTATAATGACATGCATCCGCCATTACTGTGTCCTACAGAATAGTTTTATTGCCCTAAAAATTCCCTGTGCTCCAGTTATTCATCCTTCCCTTTTCCCTCCTGAACCCCTGGCAACCACTGCTCTTTTTCCTGTCTCCATAGTTTTTCCTTTTCCAGAATGTCATATAATTGGAATAATACAGTAGGGAGCCTTTTCAGATTTTTTTTTTTTTTACTTAATAACATGTGTTTAAGTTCTTCCATGTCTTTGCATGATGGAATAGCTCACTGCCTTTTTATAACAGAATAACATTCCATTTTATGAATATACCACAGTTTGTTTATCCATTCACCAACTGAAGAACGTCTTGGCTGCTTCCACATTTGGTAACTGAATAAAGCTGCTGTAAACATTAGTATGCAGGGTTTGTGGGCATTGGTTTTCCATTCATTTGGACAACTCCTGGGGAGAACAATTACTTGATTATATGGTAAGGTTATGCTTAGCTTTGTAAGACATGGCCAAATAATTTTCTAGAGTGGCTGTACCATTTTGCATCTTGAGCAGCAATGAATGAGAGCTCCTACTGCTCGACATCCTCACCAGTGTTTAGTATTTTGAAGTTTAGCCATTCTAATAGAATGGCTTGTGGTGAATACAGCATAATGTATAAACTTGTTGAATCACTGTTTTGTATACTTGAAACTAATGTGATATTGTGTGTCACTATACTTTAATTAAAAATCTCCCATTAAACAATAAAATAAATGTCAAAAATAATGTTTATTTTTAAATGTCAAAATAATATTTTGAATCATTAGTCAAATGAAATATATTGTTTTTAAAAAATCTGGTACTCATTTCATTAAATTTCTTAAAAGAAACTTTTTTTTAGCACACTATTTACATTTGTATGCTAATGTTAATGGTACTGCATATTTCATTTCTAATTCGAATTGTTCATTATTGGATTACAAAAAAAGCAAATTTTTATCATTCAAACTTGTCATAATCACTTAGTAGTTCTAAGTGTTTTTTGGTCGCTTTTTAGATTTTCTGCATAGATAAACATGTCATTTGTGAACAAAGACAGTTTTCTTTCTTCCTGTCCAAATTGTATACATTTAATTTATTTTTCTTGTATTACTGAATTAGCTAGAACTTAACAGAAGATACTGAATAGGAGTGTGCAAAGGGACACCTTTGCTTTGTTCCTCACCTTAACAGGAAAGCATCTAGTTTCTAACCATTTATTATGCTGTTAGCCATAGGGTTTTTGTAGATGTTCTCTACTAAGTTGAGGAAGTTTCCCTCTATTCCTAGTTTGTTGAGAGTTGTTTTGTTTTGTTCTAATGAACAGGTGCTAGATTTTGTCAAATTCTTTCTCTGCAATGGGGCGCCTGGGTGGCTCAGTCGGTTGAGTGCCTGACTTCACCTCAGGTCATGATCTCGCAGTTCGCGAGTTCCAGCCCCGCATCGGGCTCTATGCTGACAGCTTGGAGCCTGGAGTCTACTTCAGATTCTGTGTCTCCCTCTCTCTCTGACCCTCTCCCGCTCACACTCTGTCTCTCTCAAAAATAAATAAACATTAAACAAAATTAAAAAAAAATTCTTTCTCTGCATTTATTGATATGATCATATGGTTTTTATTTTTTAGTCTCTTGATGTGATGGGTTTCATTAATTGGCTTTCAAATGGTCAGCCAGGCTTGCATACCATGAATAAATGTCATTTAGCTATGGTATATGATTCTTTTTACATTGTTGGATGTGGATTGCTAATATTTTATTGGAGATCTTTGTATTTATGTTCATGGGAATATTGATATATACTTTACCATTTTTGTAATGTATTTTTATGATTTTACTCTTAGGATAATACTGTACTCATAGACTATTATAAATGACTCCTTTTTATTTTGCCTCTTTTCTGGAAGAGACTGTGGAGAGTTGGTATCATTTCTTCTTTAAATGTTTGGTAGAATTCGCCATTGAAAACATCTTGGTGCTTTCTGTTTTGGTAGATTCTCAGTTATTGATTCAACTTATTTAACAGTTATAGGTCTATTCAGATTATGTTTTTATCCTTGTGTGGCTTTTCTTAGATTGTATCTTTCAAAAAATGGGTGTATTTTATATAGGTTACCATATTTGTAGGCTAGAGTTGTTTTTAATATTCCTCTACTATCTTTTTTTGTAGGGTGCCTGGGGGACTCAGTCAGTTGAGCATCTGACTCTTGGTTTTGGCTCAGGTCATGCATGGATCCTATGATTCGTGGGCTCAAGGTCCACATCAGGTGCTGTGCTGACAGCATGGAGCTTGTTTGGGATTCTCTCTCAATTAATTAATTAGTTAATTAATCAAAAATATTCCTTTACTGGGGAGCCTGAATGGCTTAGTCAATTGAGCGACCGACTTGAGCTTGGGTCATGATCTCGCAGTTTGTGAGTTCCAGCCCTGCGCTGACAGCTCAGAGCCTGGAGCCTGTTTCAGATTCTGTGTCTCCTCCTCTCTTTGCTCCTCCCATGCTCCTGCTCTGTCTCTGTCTGTCTCTCAATAATAAATAAACGTTAAAAACAATTAAAAAATATTCCTTTACTATCTTTTTAAAGTCTATGATATCAGTAGTAATAGCCCTTTTTAAAATTTATTATATTAGTAATTTTTGTCTTTGTTTTCTTGGTTAGCTTGCCTAGAGGTTTATTAATATTGATCTCTTCAAATAACCAACTTTTGATTTTATTGAATTTCTTTACTGGTTTTCTGTTTCAAGTTCATTAATTTCTGCTGTAAATTCTTAGTATTTCTTTCCTCTTCCTTTGGATTTAATTTGCTCTCTTCCTTTTCTTCACTTCCTATTTTGGAAGTGTAGTTTATTGCTTTTAGATCTTTTTTAAAAAATGTATGTATTCAATGCTATACATTTCCCTCCAAGCACAGCTTTCACTGCATTACAGAATTTGATAACTTGTATTTTCAGTGTCCTTTAATGAAAGTGTTTCTTTTTGTCTTGAGATTTATTTGAAAACGCTATTTTCAAGTGTGTTGTTTACTTGCAAACATTTGAGGGCTTTTTAGTGATCTGTTACTAATTTCTGGTTTAATTTCATTGCTGTCTGAAAGCATACTCTGTAAGATTTCTATTTTCAAAATTTGTTAGAGTGTACTTTATGGCCTAGGACAGGGTCTGTTTTGGTGAATGTCCCATTGGAGCCTGAGAAGATTATACATTCTGCTATTGATGGATATAAATGTCAATTTGATCTGATTGATTGCGGATGCTCTTCTGTTCAGCTTGTCTTTACCAATTTTTCCACCACGGGATCTCTCAACTACAGATAGATGTGTGCTGAAGTCTTTAATCATAATGTATATTTGCCATTTCTCTTTGAAGTCTCTCAGTTTTTGTCTCAAGCGTTTTGATGCTCTGTTATTAGGAGAATAAACATGGATTTTTATGTCTTCATGAAGAATTAACCCCTTCATCCTAATAATGTCTCTGTTTCTTCTTAATAGTTGTTATTTTTTCTGAAGTCTGCTTAAATTAATTTAGCTACTCTTCTAGCTTTCTTCTTATTAGTGTTAGCATGGCAAATTTTTGTCCTCCCCTTTATTTGTAATCTATCTGTGTCTTTATTTTTAAAGTGGGTTTTTTGTAGACAGCGTATAATTAGGTCCTATCTTTTGTCCACTCTGAGAGTCTTTGTCTTTTAATTGGCATATTTAGACCATTACATTTAAAGTGATTATTAATATAGCTGGATTAATATCTATCCTATTTGTAGCTATTTTCTATTTATTTCCCTTTTTCTTTGTTTTTTTTCTTTCTTTCTTTCTTTCTTTCTTTCTTTCTTTCTTTCTTTCTTTCTTTCTTTCTTTTTGACTTCCATCTTTTCTCTGCCTTCTCTTCTTTTAACTGAGCATTTCATATGCTTTTAATTGTTTAAAGATTCCCCTAGAGTTTTAAATATGCATTTACAACCAATCTAAGATCACTTTCAGATAACACTATAAAGTTTATGGGTAGTATAAGGACCTCATAAGAGAATATCCCCACTTTCTTCCTCCCAACCTTGCAACACTGCTGTCATTCCCTTCACTTAATTATAAGCTATAATCACTGAATATATTGTTGCTGTTACTATTTTGAACAAATGATTATCCTTTAGATCAATTAAGAATACTAAAAATAAAATACTTTGTTTTGCCTTCATTGATTCCTTCTCTAGAAGGATTCCTTCTTTATGTAGATCTGAGTTTCAAGCTATATAACTTTACTTTTCTTTGAAGAACTTCTGTTAACATTTCTTATAAGACAGGCCTACCCCCAACAGATATCCTCAATTTTCATTTGTCTGAGAAAGTGTCTATTTCTTCTTCACTTTTGGAGGATAATTTTGCAGGATAAAGAATTCTAGGTTTTCAGTCTTTTCTTTCAACATATTAAATATCTCTTTCCACTCTTTTTTTGCTTGTGTGGTTTCTGATGAGAAATTTCATGTAATTCTTATCCTTTGTCCTCTAAATGTGTTCCCCCCAATTTCTTTCAACGTCTTTTTGTTCCCCCCAATTTCTTCCTTGGTCTTTGGTTTTTCACCTTCAGAATATAATAGAGATAGATGATAGATAGATAGATAGATAGATAGATACAGATATAGATACAGATAGATATAGATATAGATAGATATATAAATATAGATAGAAAGAGAGACAGAGACAGAGAGGGAAAGAGGGAAGATGTTTTGGTATTAATCATATCTGATGTTCTATGAGAACCCTGGATCTGTGGTTTGATGCCTGCCTATATTTGTTTTCTAGGGCTCCCATAACAAAATACCACAGACTAGGTAGCATAAACAACAGAAGGTTTTTTTTTTCCCCCTCATTGTTCTGGAAGCTAGAAGTCCATGATCAAAATGCTGTTAGGATAGTTTTCTCCTGAGACCTCCCTCCTTGGCTAGTGATGGCCACCTTTTCACTGTGTTTTCACATGGTCTTTTCTCGATGCATGCATATCCCTGGTGTCTCTTCTTCTTCTTATAAAGACATCGGTCATGTTGGATTAGGGTCTCAGTCTTATGATCTCATTTAACCTTAATTATCTATCTAAAGGTCCATTTCCAAATGCAGTCCTATTCTGAACTTACTGGGAGTTAGGGCTTTAACATAGAATTTTAAGGGGAAACAATTCAATCCATAGTACTGACTATTACTAATTTGGGACAATTCTCAGTCATTGTTGCTTCAAATATTTTTTCTGTTCTTTCTTTGTTCTTTTCTGGTACTCTCATTGTATCTCAGTTTTGCAAGTTTCTGTTGACATCCTCAAGCCCACTGATTTCTTTCCTTAGCTGTGTAATGTTAATATGAATATAATATTTAATATGATATTAATGTAATATAATTAATATAAATATAATGTTAATATTAATAAGCCCATCAAAGGAATTCCTCATTTCTAGTACAGTGCTTTGATTTGTGTTTCCTTTTGATTGTTTTCTTAGTGTATCCATCTCTCTGCTTACATTGCTCTCCTGTTCTTGCATGTTGTCTACCTTTTCCATTAGAGCCCTGAGTATTTTAATCACAGTTGTCTTTAATTCCATGTCTGATAATTCCTGTATCCCTTCTACATCCAAATCAGCTTCTCATGCTTGCTTTGCCTCTTCAGACTGGTTTTTTTTTTTTTACATATCTTGTAATTTTTTGTTGAAAGTTGAACAGAATGTACTGCATAAAAGAAACTAAGATGGCCTTTAATGTCAGGTTTTATGTTTAACTAGGCCTTAGGCTGCGTTCCCTGTTTCTGTAGCTATAGGTTTTTGGAGGCTGTATTTTCCTCTGGTGTATTTGTTTTTGGCTCCCCTATTGTATTGGGGTTTCCTTAGATATTTCTTCTAACATCAGGTCTGAGACATGAGTTTTGTTTTGTTTTGTTTTTTTACATTTGCTTCTTCTTTTATACAGGAACCTTTTATCAATGCGGAGGGAGTCGTGTGTAAGTGTGGGAAGGGAAGCAGTATATAGTCCAATGATTAGATCTCAGTCTTTTATTGTGCCCCTGAGCTGCGACCTTCACAGATGCAACTTGGCTGTTTGAGATGATCTCCCCGCCCCCCCCCCCCCCCTTAAGTGACATAGGAACAGTATAAGGGGCTTAAATTGGTTATTTGTTTATCCCCCGGAAGCAGACAAGACTGGGCTGGAATTGGTATTTCCCTTCCCCCAGGTAGTTTAGACTCAGATATAACCCCAGTTTATTAGGCACCGTAATATGGTTTCGCCTGAGAAAAGCTTTGTTAAAAAGAACAGAATGTTCTGGGTGCATTTCAGAATGGTTGCTCTTTCCCTTATTCTTGTTGGAAGCACGAGGCAATTTTTCCCAGATCTTCGCTGCGAGAAGCTGGTAGGGCCCCTGGAGGTAAAATTCACAAATGGGTGATGTCCCCAGTCCCCTGGAGTTTTTAATGTTCTAGCTTGTTCATACTGAGCTTCCAGCAGTAAGTCAGTTAACAGTTTTAATTTTCCTACCCCAGATGGAGGTTTCTGCTTTTGGGCTTCTGCTCCAGTGAGTCCTGATTTTCTGTATATGCCTGTCTGCCTCTCTAGTTTAGAGACAGTGACTTGCCCTCTGGTCTCCATTCTCTGATGGATCTAGGAAGAAACAGTTGGTTTTTACTTTATTCAGCTTTTTAAAGTTTTGTGAGGATAGATGGGAGTAACGATTTCCAAGCTGTTTACATGCTGGGCCGGAAACCAGAGAGCAGATTTTTATAGGGGAAAGGAAGAACAAATCACTACGAAGCAAGTTGTTTT